>NW_028190390.1:620000-1220000 GCF_048542155.1 Nylanderia fulva | reverse complement strand
TGCGCGGCTCGCGCGAAACTGATTCTTGTGCGGGGCAGCGCGAGCGCGGGTCCGATGGTCACGTGACCAGTGTCACGTAACTACTGATCATGTGACCACTGAGCACGTGACCATCGGGCCCGTGCTCGCGACACCCGCACAAGAATCAGTTTCGCGCGAGCCGCGCAGCGTGACGGATGTATAGAGTATGGAGTTTTGCGCGAGTTTAATGAAAGTGTAGATATTTAATCACAGAAAATTCTTGTACAAAATTTTATTACTACGTTCGTATTTTCTGTAAAAGCTTTAGATATTGAATTTTTATGCGTTGTATACTTAAAACTTAATATACTTTTTATACATTGATTGCAATAATAATTTTTCTATGTATGCGTTGCAATTTTATTATCAAAGAATAATATAACTTCGCTTTGTACGCGTAATTATATTAGGTTAGATTGAACAAAATGGCGTATATATATATATATATATATATATATATATATATATATATACACACACTTTTATGTAGCATATACATATACATACATACATATATATATATATATATATATATATATATATGTATATATATGTATATGTATATGTATATGTATATGCTACATAAAAGTATTTATAAGAAAATTGTACTTCCACAAAAATATACCCCGACAAACGTACCCCGTCAAAGGAACTCGGAAATTCGGCGAATATCTATTTATGTAGATAATTTTAATTTGTCGTATTTTAAAATTACAGTTCATAGAATAATTTCTATATTATAGTTCATAATTTTGATTCGCCGAATTTCCATATCATGAAATTTTAATTCGCTGTATGTAGATTATGTGCATAATCATAGTTCTTCGTTTCACAATATGTACATAATTTTGATTCGTCGAATTTCTATTACGTACACAAAGAATCTATTTATGTAAAAAATATTTGTACGCTTTCTCAAAAATAAAAGTTAGAACCAACACGCATATTTCACAGAAAATTCAGAATTTTATCTTGACAATGAAACTTTTGACCAAAGCTCGTCAAATTCATTCGCTTTAATTTAGTACACATTTAATTACATAAAAAATACACAAAATTTAATACACATCCAAACCAATCGTTTTAATTTAATACATATTTAATTACATAAAAATACACAAATTTAATACACATTTAATTATTTTTTAATTTCATATTTTATTATATCCGTAATAGCAAGCATCTTAATTTTAATTAACATTTCAAACTCCTGAAGAAAAATAATTTGGCCATCACTGTTGGTGATTAGGTCTCTATTCAAAAACTTGTCATCTCAACTTAATCTGCACAGAATAAAAATAAAATTTGTTAAATTAATCGATATTATACATGTCTTGATTGAATAATGCGCGTAATGTATAATTATTTAAATATAAACTGTTATTTAATAACAAAGCACTTTTATTAAAACATCTTCTACAGAAAAGTTGAATTCAATATTCTCATAAATTCGATATATATATATTTTTTCAAGTATTAACATTCCAACCGAATTATACATACACAATTCATATAATTTTCTACAATTTACATTTATCTAAATTGTCACAATTAATCAATTACACGAATATTGAACATAGTAAAATTAACGAATTTGTATTGCCGTATTTTGATATAATTTTGGCTACCAAAAATTATGTTTTGCCTGAAATATTTAAATTATTTAGATATAATAATTATAAAAATATAAACATATAATAATTATATCTAAATTTTATGATTTCATTCAATTATACACAATTCTACTTATTTTAATATTCACTTTTATGTATATAAAAATGTAGATAAATGATTGAAAAGAGATGATATATACAATACATAATAATACAGATTTTATCGTAATTTCTTTTTACCTTGTTAGTTAAATTTCGGAGGAATTTAAATCAATACTCAAATTGGTTGCTGACAGCTTGATGTAGCATTATCTTCAACATTATTATCATCACTCGAAATATCTAAATCATTATCATTTAATAATCTACACACAATAAAAAATAAAATTTACTGAATTAATCAATATTATAATGTCTTGTTTAAATGAAGTGTATGTACAATCTATAATTATTAAATATAAATTGTGATAATAATGACTTTTTTGGTACTCGCAGCTATGCTAGATTGTAACGTCAGAGAAACAAAATATACTTTAAAATTTTTGCGTGCCATTTATAGACAAAAAAATATATTGATAAAGCACAACATTAAATAGTATTATCACTTTTTTAAAATGCTTCAAAAACTATTTTTCCCTTGGCGCAGTCAATTTATGACCGTAAATAAAAATTGAAACATTAAACTTTGTCCTGCGAAATGGCTGTACGTGCGTGCAAAAATATATATATACAGATTAAACTTCAAATTTCATATTATATTATTGTCACATTTTACATCTGCTAATTGATTATAAAAAAAGGACAGTGTTTGGAATATTTTAAAAGTATGCTAAAGCCATCTGAAGTTCTCTGTTTCATCAAAATACTTTTTTATTTACAAATAACATTTAAATTTTCTCGCATCTGACATCACAATCTAACATAGCCGCGGCGAGTACGCAGGAGCCTTAACAAAACACTTTTATTATTAATAAATATATTTCACGGTAAAATCGAATTTCAAATTTTTATTATATTCAACATACAAATTCCATTCGAATAATTTCTGACCAATTCTTTAATTCGAATAACAATTTTATACTTAACGAAAATATCATAATTTATTAATTATAAGAATATTGAATATAATAAGAATATATAATAAGTAACAAATTTATATTAATCGTATTTTTTGAACATGGCTAAGTAATGTTGATTCGAATATTTAAAATACTTGTGGCAAACACATATGCTAACTAACAAAATTTTATGATTTTATTTATGAAACACATTTCTATTCAGTGTAATATCTACTTATACGTATACATAAAAATATAGATGAATAATTAAAAAGATGAAATATAGTAATTATCATTGTATTGCTTTCTTTTACCTTGTTGATGTGTTATTGGAGAAGCTTTGATCAATATTCGGAATTGGCTGTTCATAGCTACTTATTGCTGATGTACCTACATTTTCTATGTCATTATCAGAACTTTTAAACTCTGAAATATCTGATAACCTGCGCACAAAGATAAAAACTTCTGAATTAATCTATATTATGAAATTTGAAAGTATATGCAATTATATTAAAATGTCCAAACACAAACATTTTTAACAGATTATATAATTCCTATTTATTCACTATCTATATACTTATATCTTAATTGTCATAAATTACAGGAGTATTAAATATAGTAAATAACAAATTTATATATATACAATTCTACTCTTTGTAATATCTATTGTACTTATACATGTACATCAATAAAGTATATAGACAAATAAATGAAACAAGAAATATAGTAAGTCTGATTTTATTGGTTTTTTTTACCTTGGTGATGTGATTTTGGAAGTACTTTGGTTAATATTCTGACCTGGCTGCTGATTGCTGCCTCCTGGTTTAGCAATATTCTTGGCATCATTAAATATCTTTAAAATTTGTAAATTATCTAATAATCTGTACGGAAAAATATAGAAATTGATGATTTACAAATAATTATTATATATGTATAAATTTATTATTGTTATAATATATAATTAATAAGCACAAATTATTATTAATAAAAAAAGCTTTCATTATCGAAACATCTCATAATAAAAAATCGACATATGCGAATACTGTTCGCACAAATAAATTCTTTCACTATTATTTAAACATATTTTTTCACCACCATGATTATTTATTAGATAAAAATATTAAATATAATAAACTTTTTTACTGTATTTTGATATAATATTAATTGATATGTGCTATATATTAAATTGACTCGAATATGAATAATATTATTTATGATAAATACATGTATATCAAATTTCTGTTTTTTAATTCATTCTTATATACTCCATACATCATTCTTATTGCAATATATATTTATAATTGCGTTTACAAAAATATATGTATATAAACGTTAAAATAATAATATACCAAATTTATCAGTGTTTCTTCTTTCTGTATTATATTTATATATATGTATATATATATATATATATATATATTAATATAACATTAATTTTTAATATATTTAATAAACACACAAATGAAATATTTTAGTTTTTATAATTTTACTTACATGCAATTCTACTTATTATAGATAAAATTTATTTAGAGTTATTAAATTATAATATTTCTAAACGCGTTTTATAAAAGATAATATAATATTAAAAAATAAAATATATTTTTCTTACTTTTTTGATATTAGATGTAAGAGAAATTTGATTGGATGTTCTTTAATAAAATGTTTCATTAAACTAAAATAATTGTCATTAGAAATGTTCTTGCAAGCATTGCATTCTAATGTTTGAAAATAAATTACATTTTGATACAATTTTAGCCAGTTGACAAAATTATTTATTTGAGCGTAATCAAGTTTATGTTCATTCGAGAAATGATTTTGCAGTTCCTTGTTCTGATCAATACAACGAATAGAACTAATATGTGGACATTTATTGCATTTTGCTTGATCGTTTTTTATAGAAAAAAAATTGTTTTCTTGTAAAACTTGTAATGAAAACCGTTTTCCATGATCTGTTCTATGTATATCATATATGTGGTGTCTTATAGTTGCGTAATCTACGTTAATAGATAAACGTTTATCACAAATATTGCAATTTGCATGTTCCTCATTTTTTGTTAATAAGTATTTTGTAACAAATTTCCACATCCATTCTTTGCGATTTGCAGTAGACTCCCATAATCTGTATAATAAAAAGTAAAAAATAAAAAAAGTATAAAAAATGCTGAATTAATCAATATTATATAAAGTTTGTTTAAATCATGTGTATAAATTGTACAGTGAATATAATTATTAAACATAATCTGTTATCATTAATAAAATATTTTTAATACTCGATCGTCTCTCAAAATTCGGATTTGATATTTCCATAAATTAAAAATATATAAATGCTATTCGAGTACAAAAGTTCTCTTTTTCTTATAATTCACTTTTTATATTTATTCAAAATTTTACTTATATTTAAATTGTCACTTATCACTGATTATAGAAGTTTTAAAATACAGTACTCCACTGTATAGGACTAGACTAGAATAATTATATTACTCGAGATAAATATATGTTAAATGTTTATATTTTATTATTTTATTAGTTACACACAATTCTACGTATTGTACATAAATTTATTTTTATTTATTTATTTATTAATAATTGAATAGACGAAAAGTAATAATATTAAATTCTTACCCTGTTGGTCTGATCTCCTCAGGTATTTTAATCTCATCATGCACTTGTTCCAAATGAATTATTAAAAATACTAATTTATTGGGAATGTCATTATTGCAATGATTGCAGCAGCATGATTTTGCATTCACAATGTTTTTGCCAAAATGTTTTTGTAGCCAATTGCAGATTTCTTTTGCTTTATTTATTCCATCTATATGAATATCCGTTATGTGCTTTTGTACATAACGGAACGTTTTGTTTTCTCCAAAATAAATTTGTTCACAAAAATTGCAGTAAACGTCATTATTTTTTATTGCATAAACTTGCGTCGATTCATATGATCTAAAGCTGATTACTGATGATGAGCTAATACTCCGATAAATCTTTTTATGTTTACTTGTTATGTGAGATTTTATTTGGTCTAACTGTTCGTCAATAAGATTACGTTTCCAGGAACAAATATCGCACATTGCCATATTATTTTCTATTGTGCAAAAATTCAGAAACCAATTACTATCTTCTAAGCTTGACGTGTCCATGATATATCTACTTTGTATTATCTGTCGTGCACTACTAACAATAAATACAAAAAGAAAATATTTTAACTAAGCATATAGAAGATATCAGACAGAAAAAAATGAGAAGTCGTGAAAGACTCGTATATACATATAATTTATTGTATAAATGTAAATATCAGAGAGATATTTGTATTTTAACGTGTGTTTTAACAGTTACAGTTTTGTAATCCAATGCCGATAATTCTATAGATTAGAAAAATGAATATAAAAATTATACAATCACGAATTAATTTACAATAAAATGCGAATGTTTTCAATTTATAATTTTAAATAAGTTAGCAAAGATTAGTCCTGTCAAAATGACTAAAGTAAATTTTTAAGATTTTATTATCAAAGAATAATATAACTTTGCTTTGCGCGCATAATTGTATTCGGTTAGTCTAAACAAAATGATATATATATATATATATATATATATATTTATTTAATATAAACTGTTAATTAATAATAAAACACTTTTATTAAAACATCTCTCACCTTATTATTATTAAAATATCTCTAACAGAAAACTTGAATTCAATATTCTTATAAATTTGATATATATATATATATATTATATATATTAAATAATAAATAATAAATAAAAATTTATTAATCATATGTTCAATTTTCTTATAATCAATAAGTTTTGACAATTTATTAAATAAATGTAAATTGTGAATCATATAAATTTAATAAATCTACAGAAATGTTTGTACTTGAAAAAAAAAAAAAATATATATATATATATTATATATATATATATATATATATATATATATATATATTTTTTTTTTTTTTTTTTTTCAAGTACAAACATTCCTGTAGATTTATTAAATTTATATGATTCACAATTTACATTTATTTAATAAATTGTCAAAACTTATTGATTATAAGAAAATTGAACATATGATTAATAAATTTTTATTATCGTATTTTGATATAACAATAGCTAACATAAATTACGTTTTGTCTCAAATATTTAAATTATTTACGATAAAAATATGATAAGCTTACATACTAAATAAATTTTACGACTCAATTCAATTATATTCAATTCTACAATTTCAATTATAAAATTTAGTAGTATATGCAATTATATTAAAATGTTCAAACACAAACATTTCTAACAGATTATATAATTATTATTTATTCACAATCTATATACTTATCTAAATTGTAATAAATTACAGAAGTATTAAATATAGTAAATAACAAATTTATACAATATATATACAATTCTACTCTTTGTAATATCTATTGTACTTATATATGTACATAAATAAAGTAAATAGACAAATAAATGAAACAAGAAATATAGTAAGTTTGATTTTATTGTTTTTTTTACCTTGGTGATGTGATTTTGAAAGAACTTTGGTTAATATTCTGACGTGGCTGCTGATTGCTGCCTCCTGGTTTAGCAATATCCTTGGCATCGTTAAATATTTTTAAAATTTGTAAATTATCTAATAATCTGTATGGAAAAAAATAAAATTGATATTTACAAATAATTATTATATATGTATAAATTTATTATTGTTATAATATATAATTATTAAGAACAAATCATTATTAATAAGAAAAAACTTATTATCGCTACATCTCATAATAAAAGATCGACATATGCGAATACTGTTCGAACAAATAAATTCTTTCATTATTATTTAAACATTCACCACCATCGTTATTTATTAGATAAAAATATTAAATATACTAAACTATTTTACTGTATTTTAATATAATATAAATTGATATGTGCTATATATTAAATTGCCTTGATATTAAATAATATTATTTATTATAAATACATGTATATCAAATTTCTGTTTTTTAATTCATTTTTATATACTCTATACATCATTTTTATTGTAATATATATTTATAATTGCGTTCACAAAAATATATGTAAATAAACGTTAAGATAACGATATACCAAATTTATCAGTGTTTCTTCTTTCTGTATTATTATATATATATATGTATATATATATATATATATATATATATATATATATATTAATATAACATTAGTTTTTAATATATTTAAGAAACACATAAATGAAATATTTTAGTTTTTATAATTTTACTTACATACAATTCTGCTCATTATAGATAAAATTTATTTAGAGTTATTAAATTATAATATTTCTAAACGCGTTTTATAAAAGATAATATAATATTAAAAAATAAAGTATATTTTTCTTACTTTCTTGATATTAGATGTAAGAGAAATTTGATTGGATGTTCTTCAATAAAATGTCTCATTAAACTAAAATAATTGTCATTAGAAATGTTCTTGCAAGCATTGCATTCTAATGTTTGAAAATAAATTACATTTCGATACAATTTTAGCCAATTGACAAAATTATTCATTTGAGCGTAATCAAGTTTATGTTCATTTGATAAATGATTTTCCAGTTCCTTGTTCTGATCAATATAACGAATAGAACAAATATGTGAACATTTATTGCATTTTGCTTGTTCGTTTTCTATGGAAAAAAGGTTCTTTTCTTGTAAAACTTGTAATGAAATCTGTTTTCCATAATCTGTTTTATGTTTATTATATATGTGGCAATTTATAGTTGCGTAATCTACGGTGATAGATAAACGTTTGTCACAAATATTGCAATTTGCATGTTCCTCATTTTTTGTTAATAAATATTTTGTGACAAATTTCCACATCCATTCGTTGTTATTTGCAATACACTCCCATAATCTGTATAATAAAGAGTAAAAAATAAAAAAATTTTTTAAATGCTGAATTAATCAATATTATAAAATTTTGTTTAAATCATGTGTATAAATTGTACAGTGAATATAATTATGAAACACAATCATTAATAAAATACTTTTAGTATTCGATCGTCTCTCAAAATTCGAATTTGATATTTCCATAAATTAACAATATAAAAATGCTATTCGGGTACAAAAGTTCTCTTTTTCTTATAATTCACTTTTTATATTTATTCAAAATTTCACTTATATTCAAATTGTCATATAGTACTTCACTGTATAATACTAGACTAGAATAATTATATTACTCGAGATAAATATATGTTAAATATCTATATTTTATTATTTTGTTAGTTATACACAATTCTACGTATTGTACATAAATTTATTTTTATTTATTTATTTATTAATAAGTGAATAGACGAAAAGTAATAATATTAAATTCTTACTTTGTTGGTCTGATCGCCTCAGGTATTTTAGCCGCATGCACTTGTATCAAATGAAACATTAAAAATACTGGTTTAATTGGAATGTCATCATTGCAATAATAGCAACGGCACGATTTTGCATCCATATTATTTTCGTCAAAATGTTGTTGCAGCCATTTGTAGATTTCTTTTGCTTTATTTATTTCAACTGTATGAGTTTTCGTTATATGATTTTGCATATAACGGAACGTTTTGTCTCCAAAAAAAATTTGATTACAAAAATTGCAGTAGACGTCATAATTTTTTATTGTATAAACTTCCGTCGATTCTGTTGAACTAAAGCTGATTGCTAATGATGAGCTAATACTCTGATAAATCTCTTTATGTTTACTTGTTATGTGAGCTTTTATTTGGTTTAACTGTTGTTTAATAAGATTATGATTCCAGGAACAAATATCGCATTTTGCCTTATTATTTTCTATCGTGCAATAATCTAAAACCCAAGTATTACTTACTGAGCTTGACGTTGCCATGATATCTGCTTTGTATCAGACCACTACTGACAATAAGTACGAAATAAAAATATTTTAACGAAGAATATAGAAGCTATCAAGCAGAAAAAGGAAAGGTCGTGAAAAAACGCGTATATAATTTATTGTATAAATGTAAATATTTATATTCAGAAACAAATTTGTGTTTTAATAGTTACGGATTTTGTAATCCACTACCGATAATCTTATACATTAGAAAAATAAGTTACAAAAATTATTTAATCGCAAATATTATTTCAATAAATGCGAATTTTTCCATTTTCTACTTTTTTAGTTAACAATAAAAATTAGTTCTGTCAAAATGATTAAAGTCAATTATCCAATTAATAAAAAATAAAAGACAAAATGCCGAATCTATTAAAAAATTATCTTTAATTTTTATGTATGCTGGAATAATTTAAAAAATGTAATATATTAAAAAAAAAAAGATATTTTATTGTGTATATATTTATATATTATTATATTTGCTTATTATATACAGGGGCTAAACAAAATAATGTGAACACCTGTAAAAAAATATTTATATTTGTTTATTAATAAGATGTTGGGCCATGCCTTTTTCCAGTGGAATGTTGTCTCATTCTTCTATCTGCCAATTGCTTTAAAGATGCTAAAGGAGGAAATCTGTTTCTCACTCTTTTTTAAAATTGCCTACAGCTCGATGATATTAAGCTATTAAGATGTTTAAATATTTTCCCTGTGCAGTTCAATAAAATAATATTTTTAATGCATGCATGTATGTAACTACTTTTCCGAAAAATCAAACATTTATTACTCAATAATTGTTTGAGCTACAGCGCTTATTTAAGATATAAGTAAAGTAGTACAATTTTTATTTATCGTCACTTTTATAAAAATTCGTATAGTGTTTTAGATTTTAATATGTACCTTCAATTTTTCAAAGAATATCTGTAATTGCTCTAACTTCCGTAAATTTTGAAATATTAAACTAAATTCTTTTACATAAATAGCGTAGGTACTATTAAAAAATGACTGATATTGAATTTAAATAAGGATCGGTGAAAGGATTTATTTTTTACAAAATTTTGAATTCTAATTTTTTTAATGTAAATTCTCGAATATAAAATCTATTTTATGTGAAATATTGTAATGGATGTAAAAAAGCTTTATGAGCTAAAATTGAAAATCCAGCTTGTTCATGTTGCAAGTTTCGTCTCTTTGCGTTTTCGTTTCGCGATCACTTGTTCTTGAATTCGAGATGAAACTCGTTGACAAACCCGATAAATGGTACATATATATATATATATATACAGGGTGTCCCAGACTTATGGTTAATTATAGATTAATTTTCGAGATACCAATAATTTTTCAGTTATTTTTCATGTATTTTTCGATTTCATATATTTTTCAGTAATAAGCGATTGTAAATGAAAGATTTTTCGCAAACTAATAAGCCTTGTGGAAATAAATTATAAACACAATAACATCTTTCAGATAATTTTAAATTTAATTTAATTTACTAAAATTTTAATTTAAAACTTAATCACAAAAATATATGGTAACAAAAATTAGGAGCCTGCAAAAAAGATCACCTTCCTTTTCGAGGAGAAAAAATCGTCTTTAAATAATCTTAAGAATCTCATTAATGAGTAATCTTGTAAAATTGGGACATCTTGTATATGACAGAAAATATGTGTAAATAATTCTTATCTTCAATTTTGGGTTAATAATTCGTCAAACTTACTGATACTATTTACAGACTCTATATTTTATAGAGAAGGAGATAGAGGGATGAATAATTCAAACAAATAGTCAAAACTATGTTAAATAAAAATTATATACAGAAAGAATATTTTTCGTTAAATTTTAAATTTTACTATAAAATTTACACATTTTTAGTAACCTTATTATATGATGGTATGAAGAATATTATATGAATTATTCTTCTTAATCTTGCGTTAATAATTCTTCAAAGTTTTTAAACATATTTTATGGATTATATACTCGAAAGAGAAAAATAATTCAAGTAAATAGTCAAAATTATATATTATACAGTACCCTTCACAAGTTTGAATACACTTTACATTTTACAGTTGAACAATCGCATGGCAGCGATCTGTCATAAATAAAAATGTTATTCAGATATTTTACGATTTATTAGTACAAAAAATCTACACAGATCGTTACCATACGATTGTTTAACTGTAAAATGTAAGGTGTTTTTAAATTTATAAAGGGTACTGTATATTGAATAAAAATTATATACACGGAGACATTTTTTCATGATATTTTAATATTAGAGGTTTTTGCGTTTTTAATTTGTTGATGATCGATACATATACTACATGTTACAAATAATATAAAATTATTGCAATATGTTTTAAATAAAAAATATATGTATAGCATTATTAAGCATATACGATAATATATAGATATATACATACATTAATACAATTTTTTAATTTATCATATATAGTATATATCTTTTTAATTATGCCAACATATATAGAAATTTATTATAATTTTTGATAGATTTCGCATTTTGTTTTTTATTTTTGATTAATTTGATCATATATTCTATTTGTATAGACAGCAATAATTTTTGTTAACGTAAAAAGTAGAAATTGGAAACATTCGCATTTATTGTAATATTTGTGATTATATAATTCTTTAACTTCTTTTCATAACTTCTTCTAGATTATTTCAGCATTGCATTACAAAAACAGTGACTATTAAAACACGTTGAAGCACTAATTTGTCTTTGTATATATAAATATTTACATTTTTACAATAAATTATATACGCGTTTTTTCACAACCTTTTATTTTTTTTGTTTGATATCAAGCTATATTCTTTGTTAAAATATTTTTGTAATAGAAGGTGTTTTTACTTGCAATGTATATAAATTTTCATCACTATTTATAGAATTTTTATTATATTTTAAGAAATTAATTCTTTTATATATACCGATTGATTATGTCAATGGGGAAACAATTGTTTCGTAAAATCTTTTTAATTGTCCGTATTTTTTCTTTCTGAAACCGTTTATCGGTAGATCTTGCAATATTATTATCTAATTCACACTTATCTAAATTGTCGCAACTTATCTATTATAAGAATATTGAACATACTAGAATTAAGAGATATTTATTACTGTATTTTAATATAATAGTGGCCATGAAAAATTATGTTTTGTCCCGAATATTTAAATTGTTTACGATAAACATTTAATGAGCTTACATATTATATAAATTTTATCATTCAATGATCTACGCAGAATAAAATAATAAAATTTACTGAATAAATCAGTAATAAAATGTCTAGTTTGAATAATGTGTATGTATAATGTATAATTATTAAAAATAAATTGTTGTTATTATGATTTTTTTTTGGTACTTGCAGCTATGTGAATTGTAACGTCAGATGTAAAAAATATATTTAAAAGTTTTTGCGTGCTGCTTTCAGACAAAAGATATTATGATAAAGCACAAAATTAAATGGTTTTATCACTTTTTTAAAATGCCCCAACAACTATTTTTTTCTTTGACAATCAATCTGTAACCGTAAATAATAATTAAAACATCAGACTTTGCTTTGCGAAATGGCTATGCATGCGTGCGAGAATATGTACAGATTAAATCTCAAACTTCATATCATATTATAATCATTTTACAACTGCACATGACTACTGATCATTTGACCACTGATCACGTGTTCATCGGACCCGCATTCGTGAATCAGTCTCGCGCGAGCCGGGCAGCATTACGGAGTATGGGGCATGGAGTTTCGCGCGAGTTTAATGAAAGTGTAGATATTTAATCAGAAAAGATTCTTGTACTAAATTTTATTTCTTCGTTCGTATTTTCTGTAAAAGATTAAATATTGAATTTTTATGCGTTGCATAAATAATTAATATATTTTTTAGACATTGATTGCAATAATAATTTTTGTATGCACGCAATTTTTGATATTTTATTATTAATGAATAATATAACTTCGCTTTGCATGCGTAATTATATATGGTTATATTAAACAAAATGATACGTACATGTATATATATATATATATATATATATATATATGCTACATAAAAGTATTTATAAGAAAATTGTATTTCCACAAAAATATACCCCGACAAACGTACCCCGTCAAAGGAACTCGGAAATTCGGCGAATATCTATTATGTAGATAATTTTAATTCGTCGAATTTTATATTACAGTTCATAGAATAATTTCTATATTATAGTTCATAATTTTGATTCGCCGAAATTCCATATCATGAAATTTTAATTCGCTGTATGTTGATTATGTGCATCATCATAATTCTTAATTTTACAATATGTATATAATTTTGATTTGTCGAATTTTTATTATGTACACGAAGAATCTATTTATGTAAACAATATTTGTTCGCTTTCTCAAAAATAAAAATTAGAACCACCACGCATATTTCACACAAAATTCAGAATTTTATCTTGAAAATGAAACTTTCGACCGAACCTCGTCAAATTCATTCGTTATAATTTAATACACATTTAATTACATAAAAAATACACAAAATTTAATACACATCCAAATCAATCGTTTTAATTTAATACACATTTAGTTACATAAAAATACACAATATTAATACACATTCAATTATTTTTTAATTTCATATTTTATTATATCCGTAATAGCAAGCATCCTAATTTTAATTACCATTTCATATTCCTTAAGGAAAATAATTTGGCCATCATTGTTAGTAATTAAGTCTTCATTCAAACTTGTCATCGTCACTTAATCTGCACAGAATAAAAATAAAATTTGTTAAATTAAACGATTTTATACATGTCTTGATTGAATGATGCGCACAATGTATAATTATTTAAATATAAACTGTTATTTAATAACAAAGCACTTTTATTGAAACATCTTCCACAGAAAAACTTGTATTCAATATTCTCATAAATTCGATATATAAATATTTTTTCAAGTATTAACATTCCAACCAAATTATACAATTCATATAATTTTCTACAATTTACATTTATCCAAATTGTCACAACTAATCAATTACACGAATGTTGAACATAGTAAAATTAACGAATTTGTATTATATTGTATTTTGATATAATTTTGGTTACCAAAAATTATGTGTTGTCTGAAATATTTTAATTATTTACAATAAACATATAATAATTGTATCTAAATTTTATGATTTTATTCAATTATACACAATTCTACTTATTTTAATATTCACTTTTATGTATATAAAAATGTAGATAAATGATTGTAAAGAGATGATATACTACATATATACAATACACAGTAATACAGATTTTATCGTAATTTTCTTTTACCTCGTTAGTTAAATTTTTAGGGAATTTGGATCAATACTCTAAAATGATTGCTGACAGCTTGATGTAGCATTATTTTCAATATCATCATCATCACTCGAAATATCTAAATCTATATCATTTAATAATCTAAACAAAATTACAAAATAAAATTTACTGAATTAATCAATATTATAATGTCTTGTTTAAATAATGTGTATGTACAATGTATAGTTAATAAATATAAATTGTGTTAATTATGGCTTTTTTGGTACTCGCAGCTATGTTAGATTATAACGCCAGAAGCAAAAAATATACGAATAAGAGTTTAACACGGCTCTGTAACAGAGAAAAGTATAGAATCGAAAAAATCTGAATAGCTCAGTGGAAGAGCAGTCGCTCGGCAAGCGAAAAGTCTCGGGTTCGATTCCCGATTCAGCGACTTTCGGATCTATATTTTTCTCTTGCATTTATTTATTTTCTGTAGGGGGGTTATAGGATTATTGAAATTAAATCTCAAAAAATGAGATTATTTCATATTTTAAATCTTGGCCGTGACCAAGTAAAATTTGATGCCCTGTACACAAGATATTTAATTCTAACGAGAAAATTTAGTATTGTTAGGATAACGCACTGTCTTCCGCGAATGGCTCTTATTGCCTACCTTACACTTTAAAATTTATATTTACAAAAAATATACTTTAGAATTTTTGCGTGCCATTTATAGACGAAAAGATATTTTGATAAAGCACAACCTTAGATGGTATTATCACTCTTTTAAAATGCTTCGAAAACTATTTTTTTCTATTGGCGCAGTCAATTTATAACCGTAAATAAAAATTAAAACATTAGACTTTGTCCTGCGAAATGGCTGTGCATGCGTGCGAGAATATATACAGATTAAACCTCAAATTTTATATTATATTATTGTCACATTTTACATCTGCTAATTGATTATAAAAAAAAGGACAGTGCTCGGGATATTTTAAATGTATGCTAAAGCCATCTGAAATTCTCTGTTTCATCAAAATAACTTTTTATTTACAAATAGTATTCAAATTTTCTCGCATCTGACATCACAATCTAACATAGCCGCGGCGAGTATGCAGGAGCCTTAACAAAACACTTTTATTATTAATAAATATTTTTCACGGTAAACTCAAATTTCAAATTTTCATTATATTCGACATACAAATTTCATTCGAATAATTTCTAACCAATTCTTTAATTTATATAACAATTTTATACTTAACGAAAATATCATAATTTATTAATTATAAAAATATTGAATATAATAAGAATATATAATAATTAACAAATTTATATTAATCGTATTTTTTGAATATGGCTAAGTAATCTTGATTCGAATATTTAAAATACTTAAGGGCAAACACATATGCTAACTGACGAAATTTTCTGATTTTATTTATGAAACACAATTCTATTCATTGTAATATCTACTTATACTTATACATAAAAATATAAATGAATAATTAAAAAGATGAAATATAGTAATTATCATTGTATTGCTTTCTTTTACCTTTTTGATGTGTTATTGGAAGAGCTTTGATCAATATTCGGAGTTGGCTGATCATAGCTGCTTATTGCTGATGTACCTACATTTTCTATGTCATTATCAGAACTTTTAAACTCTGAAATATCTGATAACCTGCGCACAAAAATAAAAATTTCTGAATTAATCTATATAATAAAATTTAGTAGTATATGCAATTATATTAAAATGTTCAAACACAAACATTTCTAACAGATTATATAATTCTTATTTATTCACAATCTATATACTTATCTAAATTGTTATAAATTACAGGAGTATTAAATATAGTAAATAACAAATTTATATATATACAATTCTACTCTTTGTAATATCTATTGTACTTATACATGTACATAAATAAAGTAAATAGACGAATAAATGAAACAAGAAATATAGTAAGTCTGATTTTATTGGTTTTTTTTACCTTGGTGATGTGATTTTGAAAGAACTTTGGTTAATATTCTGACGTGGCTGCTGATTGCTGCCTCCTGGTTTAGCAATATCCTTGGCATCATTAAATATTTTCAAAATTTGTAAATTATCTAATAATCTGTACGGAAAAAAATAAAATTGATAATTTACAAATAATTATTATATATGTATAAATTTATTATTGTTATAATATATAATTATTAAGCACAAATCATTATTAATAAGAAAGAACTTATTAACGCAACATCTCATAATAAAAGATCGACATATGCGAATACTGTTCGAACAAATAAATTCTTTCACTATTATTTAAACATATTTATTCATTACCATCGTTATTTATTAGATAAAAATACTAAATATATCACACTTTTTTACTGTATTTTGATATAATATTAATTGATATGTGCTATATATTAAATTGCCTCGATAATAAATAATATTATTTATTATAAATACATGTATAACAAATTTCTGTTTTTTAATTTATTTTTATATACTCTATACATCATTCTTATTGTAATATATATTTATAATTGCGTTCACAAAAATATATGTAAATAAACGTTAAAATAATGATATACCAAATTTATCAGTGTTTCTTCTTTCTGTATTATTATATATATATATGTATATATATATATATATATATATATATATATATATATTAATATAACATTAGTTTTTAATATATTGATTGATGAATGATTTTCCAGTTCCTTGTTCTGATCAATACAACGAATAGAACTAATATGTGAACATTTATTGCATTTTGCTTGATTGTTTTCTATAGAAAAAAAGTTCTTTTCTTGTAAAACTTGTAATGGAATCCGTTTTCCATAATCTGTTTTATGTTTATTATATATGTGGCTATTTATAGTTGCGTAATCTACGGTAATAGATAAACGTTTACCACAAATATTGCAATTTGCACGTTCCTCTCCTTTTGTTAATAAGTATTTTGTAACAAATTTCCACATCCATTCTTTGCGATTTGCAGTAGACTCCCATAATCTGTATAATAAAGAGTAAAAAATAAAAAAAATAAAAAAATGCTGAATTAATCAATATTATAAAGTTTTGTTTAAATCCTGTGTATAAATTGTACAGTAAATATAATTATGAAACACAATCATTAATAAAACACTTTTAGTATTCGATCGTCTCTCAAAATTCGAATTTGATATTTCCATAAATTAACAATATAAAAATGCTATTCGAGTACAAAAGTTCTCTTTTTCTTATATAATTCACTTTTTATATTTATTCAAAATTTCACTTATATTCAAATTGTCACATATCACTAATTATAAGAGTTTTAAAATACAGTACTCGACAGTATAGTGTTAGACTTGAATCTTTATATCACTTATGATAAATATATGTCAAATATTTATATTTTATGATTTTATTATCTACACACAATTCTACGTATTGTACATAAATTAATTTTTATTTATTTATTTATTAATAATTTAATAAACAAAAAGTAATAACATTAAATTCTTACTTTGTTGGTCTGATCTTCTCAGGTATTTTAATCTCATCATGCACTTGTTCCAAATGAAAAATTAAAAATACTGGTTTATTGGGAATGTCATTATTGCAATGATTGCAGCAGCATGATTTTGCATCCACAATATTTTTGCCAAAATGTTTTTGTAGCCAATTGCAGATTTCTTTTGCTTTATTTATTCCATCTATATGAATATCCGTTATGTGATTTTGTATATAATGGAACGTTTTGTTTTCTCCAAAATAAATTTGTTCACAAAAATTGCAGTAAACGTCATTATTTTTTATTGCATAAACTTGCGTCGATTCATATGATCTAAAGTTGATTTCTGATGAATTGATAATAGTCAAATAAGATTCCTTATGTTTGCGTATCAAGTGAGATTTTATTAGCTCTATCTGGTCGTCAATAAGATTATGTTTCCAGGAACAAATATCGCACATTGCCATATTATTTTCTATTGTGCAAAAATTCAGAAACCAATTACTATCTTCTAAGCTTGACGTGTCCATGATATATCTACTTTGTATTATCTGTCGTGCACTACTAACAATAAATACAAAAAGAAAATATTTTAACTAAGCATATAGAAGATATCAGACAGAAAAAAATGAGAAGTCGTGAAAGACTCGTATATACATATAATTTATTGTATAAATGTAAATATCAGAGAGATATTTGTATTTTAACGTGTGTTTTAACAGTTACAGTTTTGTAATCCAATGCCGATAATTCTATAGATTAGAAAAATGAATATAAAAATTATACAATCACGAATTAATTTACAATAAAATGCGAATGTTTTCAATTTTTAATTTTAAATAAGTTAGCAAAGATTAGTCTTGTCAAAATGACTAAAGTAAATTTTTAAGATTTTATTATCAAAGAATAATATAACTTTGCTTTGCGCGCATAATTGTATTCGGTTAGATTAAACAAAATGATATATATATATATATATATATATATATATATAAATATATATATATATATTTATTTAATATAAACTGTTAATTAATAATAAAACACTTTTATTAAAACATCTCTCACTTTATTATTATTAAAATATCTCTAACAGAAAACTTGAATTCAATATTCTTATAAATTTGATATATATATATATTTTTTTTTTTTTTTTCAAGTACAAATATTCCTGTAGATTTATTAAATTTATATGATTCACAATTTACATTTATTTAATAAATTGTCAAAACTTATTGATTATAAGAAAATTGAACATATGATTAATAAATTTTTATTATCGTATTTTGATATAACAATAGCTAACATAAATTACGTTTTGTCCCAAATATTTAAATTATTTACGATAAAAATATGATAAGCCTACATACTAAATAAATTTTACGACTCAATTCAATTATATTCAATTCTACGTATTTTAATAATTACTTTTATGTATATAAAAATGTAGATAAATGATTTAAATGAAATTATAAAGTAATACAGATTTTATCGTAATTTCCTTTTACCTCGTTAGTGAAATTTTGGATAAATTTTGATCAACATTCTGAACTGGCTGCTGACAGCTTGATGTAGCATTATCTTCAGCATCATCATCAGCATTTGAAATATCTAAATCTTTATTATTTATTAATCTACACGGAATAAAAAATAAAATTTACTAAATTAATCAATATAATAATGTTTTGTTTAATTAATGTGTATGTACAATGTATAATTATTAAATATGAATTGTGGTAATTATGGCTTTTTTTTATACTCGCAACTATGTTAGATTGTAACGTCAGAGGCAAAACATATACTTCAAAATATTTGCGTGCCATTTATAGACAGAAAGATATTTTGATAAGGCACAACATTAGATGGTATTATCTTTTTTAAAATGCTTCGCAAACTATTTTTTCCTTTGGCGCAGTCAATCTTTAACCGTAAATAAAAATTGAAACATAAGACTTTGTCCTGCGAAATAGCTGTGCATGCGTGCAAGAATTAATACGAGTACAGATTAAACCTCAAATTTCATATTATATTATTGTCACATTTTACAACTGCAAATTAATTATAAAAAAAGGACAGTGTTCAAAATATTTTAAAAGTATACTAAAGCTATCTGAAATTTTCTGTTTCATTAAAATAACTTTTTATTTACAAATAGCATTCAAATTTTCTCGCATCTGACATCACAATCTAACATAGCCGCGGCGAGTACGCAGGAGCCTTAACAAAACACTTTTATTATTAATAAATATATTTCACGGTAAAATCGAATTTCAAATTTTTATTATATTCAACATACAAATTCCATTCGAATAATTTCTGACCAATTCTTTAATTCGAATAACAATTTTATACTTAACGAAAATATCATAATTTATTAATTATAAGAATATTAAATATAATAAGAATATATAATAAGTAACAAATTTATATTAATCGTATTTTTTGAACATGGCTAAGTAATGTTGATTCGAATATTTAAAATACTTGTGGCAAACACATATGCTAACTAACAAAATTTTATGATTTTATTTATGAAACACAATTCTATTCAGTGTAATATCTACTTATACGTATACATAAAAATATAGATGAATAATTAAAAAGATGAAATATAGTAATTATCATTGTATTGCTTTCTTTTACCTTGTTGATGTGTTATTGGAGAAGCTTTGATCAATATTCGGAATTGGCAGTTCATAGCTGCTTATTGCTGATGTACCTACATTTTCTATGTCATTATCAGAACTTTTAAACTCTGAAATATCTGATAACCTGCGCACAAAAATAAAAACTTCTGAATTAATCTATATTATGAAATTTGAAAGTATATGCATTTATATTAAAATGTCCAAACACAAACATTTTTAACAGATTATTTAATTCCTATTTATTCACTATCTATATACTTATATCTTAATTGTCATAAATTACAGGAATATTAAATATAGTAAATAACAAATTTATATATATACAATTCTACTCTTTGTAATATCTATTGTACTTATACACGTACATCAATAAAGTATATAGACAAATAAATGAAACAAGAAATATAGTAAGTCTGATTTTATTGATTTTTTTTACCTTGGTGATGTGATTTTGGAAGTACTTTGGTTAATATTCTGACCTGGCTGCTGATTGCTGCCTCCTGGTTTAGCAATATTCTTGGCATCATTAAATATCTTTAAAATTTGTAAATTATCTAATAATCTGTACGGAAAAATATAGAAATTGATGATTTACAAATAATTATTATATATGTATAAATTTATTATTGTTATAATATATAATTAATAAGCACAAATCATTATTAATAGAAGTTATATATTAATAAGCACAAATCATTATTAATAAGAAAAAACTTATTATCGAAACATCTCATAATAAAAAATCGACATATGCGAATACTGTTCGCACAAATAAATTCTTTCACTATTATTTAAACATATTTATTCACCACCATGGTTATTTATTAGATAAAAATATTAAATATAATAAACTTTTTTACTGTATTTTGATATAATATTAATTGATATGTGCTATATATTAAATTGACTCGAATATGAATAATATTATTTATGATAAATACATGTATATCAAATTTCTGTTTTTTAATTCATTCTTATATACTCCATACATCATTCTTATTGCAATATATATTTATAATTGCGTTTACAAAAATATATGTAAATAAACGTTAAAATAATAATATACCAAATTTATCAGTGTTTCTTCTTTCTGTATTATATATATATATGTATATATATATATATATATATATATATATATATATATATTAATATAACATTAGTTTTTAATATATTTAATAAACACATTAAAATATTATAGTTTCTATAACTTCACTTACATACAATTCTACTCATTATAGATAAAAATTATTTAGAGTTATTAAATTATAATATTTATAAACGCGCTTTATAAAAGATAATATAAAATAAAAAAATAAAGTATGTTTTTCTTACTTTTCTGATATTAGATGTAAGAGAAATTTGATTGAATGTTCTTCAATAAAATGTCTCATTAAACTAAAATAATTGTCATTAGAAATGTTCTTGCAAGCATTGCATTCTAATGTTTGAAAATAAATTACATTTTGATACAATTTTAGCCAGTTGACAAAATCATTTATTTGGGCGTAATCAAGTTTATGTTCATTCGAAAAATGATTTTGTAGTTCCTTGTTCTGATCAATACAACGAATAGAACTAATATGTGGACATTTATTGCATTTTGCTTGATCGTTTTTTATAGAAAAAAATTGTTTTCTTGTAAAACTTGTAATGAAAACCGTTTTCCATGATCTGTTCTATGTATATCATATATGTGGTGTCTTATAGTTGCGTAATCTACGTTAATAGATAAACGTTTACCACAAATATTGCAATTTGCACGTTCCTCTCCTTTTGTTAATAAGTATTTTGTAACAAATTTCCACATCCATTCTTTGCGATTTGCAGTAGACTCCCATAATCTGTATAATAAAAAGTAAAAAATAAAAAAAGTATAAAAAATGCTGAATTAATCAATATTATATAAAGTTTGTTTAAATCATGTGTATAAATTGTACAGTGAATATAATTATTAAACATAATCTGTTATCATTAATAAAATATTTTTAGTACTCGATCGTCTCTCAAAATTCGGATTTGATATTTCCATAAATTAAAAATATATAAATGCTATTCGAGTACAAAAGTTCTCTTTTTCTTATAATTCACTTTTTATATTTATTCAAAATTTTACTTATATTTAAATTATCACTTATCACTGATTATAGAAGTTTTAAAATACAGTTCTCCACTGTATAGGACTAGACTAGAATAATTATATTACTCGAGATAAATATATGTTAAATGTTTATATTTTATTATTTTATTAGTTACACACAATTCTACGTATTGTACATAAATTTATTTTTATTTATTTATTTATTAATAATTGAATAGACGAAAAGTAATAATATTAAATTCTTACCCTGTTGGTCTGATCTCCTCAGGTATTTTAATCTCATCATGCACTTGTTCCAAATGAATTATTAAAAATACTAATTTATTGGGAATGTCATTATTGCAATGATTGCAGCAGCATGATTTTGCATTCACAATGTTTTTGCCAAAATGTTTTTGTAGCCAATTGCAGATTTCTTTTGCTTTATTTATTCCATCTATATGAATATCCGTTATGTGCTTTTGTATATAACGGAACGTTTTGTTTTCTCCAAAATAAATTTGTTCTCAAAAATTGCAGTAAACGTCATTATTTTTTATTGCATAAACTTGCGTCGATTCATATGATCTAAAGCTGATTACTGATGATGAGCTAATACTCCGATAAATCTTTTTATGTTTACTTGTTATGTGAGATTTTATTTGGTCTAACTGGTCGTCAAGAAGATTATGTTTCCAGGAACAAATATCGCACATTGCTATATTATTTTCTATTGTGCAAAAATTCAGAAACCAATTACTATCTTCTAAGCTTGACGTGTCCATGATATCTGTTTTGTATCAGAAATTGTACATTACTGACGGTAAGTACAAAAGAGAAATATTTTAACGAAGAATATAGAAGCTATCAAGCAGATGAAAAAAGAAAGGTCGTGAAAAAACGCGTATATAATTTATTGTGTACATATAAATATTTATATTCAGAAACAAATTTGTGTTTCAATAGTTACGGATTTTGTAATCTAGTGCCGATGATCTCATATAATAGATATCTTATATTTTATTATTAAAAATATATTATAATTATTATTTTATCGCAAATATTATTTTAATAACTGCAAATTTTTTCTTTTTCTACTTTTATAGTTAACAATGATTAGTTTTGTCAAAATGATTAAAGTAAATTATCTAATTAATAAAAAATAAAAGACAAAATGCCGAATCTATAATATATTATATAAAATTTTTATGTATGCTGGAATAATTAAAAAGATGTTTTATTTTGTATTTATTTATATATTTTATTATATTTGCTTATTATTTACAGGGGCTAAACAAAATAATGTGAACACCTGTAAAAAAATATTTATATTTGTTTATTAACAAGATGTTGGGCCATCATTTGCTTTTTTTCAGAGGAATATTGTCTTATTTTTCTGCCAATTTCTTTAAAGATGCTGAAGGAGGAAACCCGCTTTTTCAAAATTGCCTACAGCTCGATGATATTAAGCTATTAAGATGTTAAATATGTTCCCTGGGCAGTTCAATTAAATTATATTTTGAATGCATGCATGTATGTAAACTACTTTTTCGAAAAATCAAACATTCATTACTCAAGAATTGTTTGAACTACAACGCTTATTTAGGATATAAGTAAAATAGTACGATTTTTATTTGTCGTCACTTTTATAAAAATTTGTATTGTGTTTTAGATTTTAATATGTACCTTCAATTTTTCAAAGAATATCTGTAATTGCTCTAACTTTTGTAAATTTTAAAATATTAAACTAAATTTTTTTACATAAATAGAGTAGGTACTATTAAAAGATGATTGGTATTGAATTTAAATAAGAATCGGTGAAAGGATTTATTTTTTACAAAATTTTGAATTCTAATTTTTTTAATGTAAATTCTCGAATTTTTAAAAATTATTTATGTGAAAAATTGTAATCTATGTAAAAAAGCTTTATGAGTTAATATTGAAAAACCAGCTTGTTCATGTTGCAAGTTTCGTCTCTTTGCGTTTTTGTTTCGCGATCAATCGTTCTTGAATTTGAGACGAAACTCGCTGACCAACCCACACCAAATAAATGGTATATATATATATATATATATACAGGGTGTCCCAGACTTACCCGTTATGGTAAATTATGGATTAAATGTCGAGATACCAATAATTTTTTAGTTATAAGCGATTGAAAATGAAAGGTTTTTCGCAAACTAATAAGCCTTGTGGAAATAAATTATCAACACAATGACATATTTCAGTTAATTTTAAATTTAATTTAATATACCAAAATTTTAATTTAAAACTTAATCACAAAAATATATGGTAACAAAAATTAGGAGCCAGCACAAAAAATCACCTTCTTTTTTGGGGAGGAAAAATCGTCTCTAAATAACCTTAAGAATCTCATTAATGAGTGATCCTGTACAACTGGGACATCTAGTATATGACAGAAAATATGTGTATATAATTCTTATTTTAAATTTTGGGTTAAAACATATATACAAAAAAAATATTTTTCGTTAAATTTTAAATTTTACTATAAATTTTACACATTTTTAGTAACCTTATTATTTGATGGTATGAAGAATATTATATATATTATTCTTCTTAATCCTGCGTTAATAATTCTTGAAAGTTTTCAGACATATTTTATGGATTTTATACTCAAAAGAGAAAAATAGTTCAAGTAAATTGTAAAATTATATATTATACAGTACCCTCCATAAATTTAGAAACACTTAACATTTTACAGTTAAAGAATTGCATGGCAGCGATCTGTTATAAATAAAAATATTATTTAAGTATTTTATGTTTATTTTATGATTTATTTATACAAAAAATCTGCACAGATCTGTCAAAAAGATCCTCTTAATTTAAGGGAAAAGTTCTCTAAAGAAATATCTTTAATTAGATATTCGTAACATGCAAGAATATAAACTTAATGGAATGTTATTTATCAATATATTATTTAAAATATTATTAATCGTGATAACAGAAAACAGTCTTATAAATGGACATTTGTTATTTATTGCATACAGTACCTTTCACAAGTTTGGATACACTTTACATTTTACAGTTGAACAATCGCATGGCAGCGATCTGTCATAAATAAAAGTGTTATTCAAATATTTTACGATTTATTAGTACAAAAAATCTACACAGATCGCTACCATACGATTGTTTAACTGTATAATGTAAGGTGTTTCCAAATTTATAGAGGGTACTGTATGTTGAATAAAAATTATATACACGGAGAAAATTTTTCATTATATTTTAATATTAGAGGTTTTTGCGTTTCTAATTTGTTGATGATCGATACATATACTATATGTTACAAATAATATAAAATTATTGCAATATATTCTAAATAAAAAATATATGTATAGCATTATTAAACATATACGATAATATATAGATATATACATACATTAATACAATTTTTTAATTTATCATATATAGTATATATCTTTTTAATTATGCCAACATATATAGAAATTTATTATAATTTTTGATAGATTTTGCATTTTGTTCTTTATTTTTGACTAATTTGATCATATACTTTATTTGTATAGACAGAAATAATTTTTGCTAACTTAGAAAGTAGAAATTGGAAACATTCGCATTTATTGTAATATTTGTGATTATATAATTCTTTAACTTATTTTTATAATCTCTTTTGGATTATCAGCATTGCATTCAGTCTCCGTATATACTATAAATATTTACATTTTTACAATAAATTATATACGCGTTTTTTTACGACCTTTCATTTTTTTCTGTCTAATATCAAGCTATATTCTTCGTTAAAATATTTATGAAATAGAAAGTGCTTTCACCTGCGATGTATATAAATTTTTATCACTATTTATAAAATTTTTATTATAATTCAAGAAATTAATATTGTTATATATACCGATTAATTATGTCAATGGGGAAACAATTGTTTTGTAAAATTTTTTTAATTGTCCGTATATTTTCTTCCTGAAACCGTTTATCGGTGGACCATGCAATATTATTATCCAATTCACACTTATCTATTATAAGAATATTGAACATAGTAAAATTAACAGATTTTTATTACTGTATTTTAATACAATATTAGCCAACAAAAATTATGTTTTGTCCCGAATATTTAAATTGTTTACGATAAACATATAATAAGCTTACATATTTGATAAATTTTATCATTTAATGATCTATGCAGAATAAAATAATAAAATTTACTGAATAAATCAGTATAAAAATGTCTAGTTTGAATAATGTGTATGTATAATGTATAATTATTAAAAATAAAAATTGTTGTTATTATGATTCCTTTTTTACCACTGATCACGTGTCCATCGGGCTTGTGCTCGCGAATCAGTCTTGCGCGAGCCGCGCAGCGTTACGGAGTATGGGGCATGGTGTTTCGCGCGAGTCTAATAAAAGTGTAGATATTTAATCAGAAAAGATTCTTGTACAAAATTTTATTTCTTCGTTCGTATTTTCTGTAAAAGATTTAAATATTAAATTTTTATTCGTTGCATAATAAATTAGTATACTTTTTAGGCATTGATTGCAATAATAATTTTTGTATGCATGCGTCGCAATTTTTGATATTTTATTATCAAAGAATAATATAATTTCGTTTTGCATGCGTAATTATATATGGTTAGATTAAACGAAATGATACGTATATGTATATATATATGCTACATAAAAGTATTTATAAGAAAATTGTACTTCCACAAAAATGTACTCCGACAAACGTACTCCGTCAAAGAAACTCGGAAATTCGGCGAATATCTATTATGTTGATAATTTTAATTCGTCGAATTTCTATATGACAGTTTATAGAATAATTTCTATATTATAATTCCTAATTTTGATTCGCCGAACTTCCATATCATGAAATTTTTTTTCGCTGTATGTAGATTATGTGCATAATTATAATTCTTGATTTTAGAATATGTACATAATTTTGATTTGTCGAATTTCTATTATGTACACGAAGAATCTATTTATGTATAAAATATTCGTACGCTTTCTCAAAAATAGAAGTTAGAACCAACACGCATATTTCACAGAAAATTCAGAGTTTTATCTTGAAAATAAAACTTTCGACCGAACCTCGTCAAATTCATTCGTTTTAATTTAATACACATTTAATTACATAAAAAATACACAAAATTTAATACACATCCAAATCAATCGTTTTAATTTAATACACATTTAATTTCATAAAAATACACAAATTTAATACACATTTAATTATTTTTTAATTTCATATTTTATTATGTCCGTAGTAGCAAGCATCTTAATTTTAATTAACATTTCAAACTCTTTAAGGAAAATAATTTGGCCATCACTGTTGGTGATTAGGTCTTTATTCAAAAACTTGTTATCTCAACTTAATCTGCACAGAATAAAATTAAATTTGTTAAATTAACCAAAATTATACATGTCTTGATTGAATAATGCGCACAATGTATAATTATTTAAATATAAACTGTTATTTAATAACAAAGCACTTTTATTAAAACATCTTCCACAGAAAACTTGAATTCAATATTCTCATAAATTCGATATATAAATATTTTTTCAAGTATTAACATTTCAACTGAATTATATAATTTATATAATTTTCTACAATTTACATTTATCTAAATTGTCACAACTAATCAATTACACGAATATTGAACATAGTATAAGTAACGAATTTGTATTGCCGTATTTTGATATAATTTTGGCTACCAAAAATTGTTTTGTCTGAAATATTTAAATTATTGACAATAAACATATAATAAATATATTTAAATTTTATGATTTCATTCAATTATACACAATTCTATATATTTCAATATTTACTTTTATGTATATAAAAATATAGATAAATTATTGAAAAAAAATTATAAAGTAATACAGATTTTATTGTAATTTCCTTTTACCTTTAATCGTTAGTGAAATTATGGATAAATATTGATCAATATTCTGTACTGGTTGCTGACAGCTTGATGTAGCATTATCTTCAGCATCATCATCAGCATTTGAAACATCTAAATCTTTATCATTTAATAATCTACACAGAATAAAAAATAACATTTACTGAATTAATCAATATTATAATGTCTTGTTTAAATATTGTGTATGTACAATGAATAATTATTAAATATATATTGTTATTATGGCTTCTTCTGGTACTCGCAACTGTTAATAAGTTAAATAAGATGAAATATAGTAATTGTAATTTTATTGCTTTTTGTTTTACCTTGTTGATGAATCTTTGGAAGAACTTTCTTCAATACATTGAACTGGCTGCTGACTGCTGCTTCCTGGTAAAGCAACATCATCGGTATTGTTATCAAAATTTAAAATCTCCAATTTATCTAAAAATCTGTGCGGAATAAGAAATACAAATTGCTAAATAAATAAATATATTGTAAAGTTATTTTAATTATAAAGACTTCAATGTGAATAATATATGCGTAAAATGTATTATATTACATGTATTAAGCATCAATTATTATTTGTAATAAAACACATTTATTATTTTAACGTCTCATAAATTCGACATAAATACTTGAATATATAATTCAAACACAAAAAAATGTTTTCACGATTATTTAAGATTCATTGAATACTTGTTTATTATTACTAAAATTAATATATTTATCCCAGTTGTCACTAACAACTTATCGATGTAAATATAATAAATTTATATCACTATATTCTGATATAATAATAAATGATATGATTCAATTAAATTGATTCAAATATTGATGATATTTATGATAAATACATGTTAAATATCTAAATTTTATACTTTAATTCATGCTTTTATACGTCATTCCTATTATAATATATATTTATTATTATATTCACAAAGATATATGTAAATAAAAGATTAAATAGTAATATACTGAACTTAGCGGTTTCTATTCGTATTATTATATTTTAATATAATATATAATATTAGTTAAGCTGACTCGAACATTTTCCATACTTGTGATAAACACATGCTAAATATATTAATTTTTACGATTTTAATTACATACAATTCTCGTTGTACGTAAAGATTATTAATAATTATAAAATTATATTTATAAATAATTTTATAAATTCTCTAAATAAAAATCTAAATCTTAAGAAGATGTGAAGAGCTAAACGCTATGGAAACAAATCGTGCACAAGGCACATACCTATTACTCTTGGTGTACTAACCAAGACTTTGAAAATTGAAATAATCTCTTACTTGAGATTTTATTTCAAAAACCCCTTGACCCTCCTATCGAAATAAATAATTAAATGCAAATTCTCTAAATAAGTTTATATAAATTCTTTAGATTAAAGTATATTATTTATAAATAACTTAAAAGAGATAAAATTATATTAAAGCAATAAAGTACATTTTTCTTACTTCTTTGATATTAGATGAAACAGATATTCGATTCGATGTTCTTTTATAAAATGCTTCATAGTCATTAAACTAAACAACTTATGTTGAAATATGTACTTGCAAATTATGCATTTTGATGTTTCAATATGTAATACATGTTGATACAACAATAGCCAGTTGTAAAGATCATTGGTTTGAGCGCGATTAAGTTTATGATTGTTAAGTAAATGATGTTTCGGTTCCTCTTGTAGACCATTAAAATGAATAGGACAAGAATAATTACATTTATTAAAATTGCATTTCAATTGATTGTCTTCAACAGAAAATAACTTTCTTATTTGTGCGTCTTCTGTAGAAATAAATTTTTCAGACGTTTTTCTATGTTCATAATTTATGTGCAGTATTATCTTTATGTGATATATGCTAACAGTAAAACATGTACCACAAATATTGCATTTTATATTTTTCTCATCTTCTGTAACTAAATCTTTTGTAAAATAATAATAATACGATAGCCATTCGTTTTCGAATTTTGTAGTAAAATTCCATAACCTGTATAATAAAGAGTAAAGAATAAAAATGGTTGAATTAATCAAATATTATTAAGTTTTGTTTGACATATGTCTACATTTTATACAATATATAATTGTTAAATACAAACTGTTTTATTATTAATAAAACACTTTTATTATTCAAACATCTCTCAAAATGTAAATTTAATATTTTATAAATTATCAACATGAAAATATTATTAAATTACAATAATTCTTTATTTCTTTTAATTTACTTTTCATACTTATTGAAAATATATAAATAATAAGATGCAATTTAATTCAACCAAAAACTGATTATTCATTTATTGAAAATAAGTACACATTACGTTTCGACCCACATTGTGGTTCTTCTCAAGTGTTGTTCTTATTCAGCAATTACATTAATTAAAAATAGAAACATGAAAGTTGTCCTGTCATATCGACAATCTGTTAGCTACTGATATCGTAGTGTGTACGTATTTTCAATAAATGAATAGCCAGTTTTTGGTCCAATTAAATTGCATCTTATTATTTGTTAAAATTTATCATTGGCGATCAACAAATTTATTGTCAAAATATATAATTATATTTAAATTGTCACATTACTGATTATAGGAGTTTTTAAATATATACCTACAGTACTCAACAGTACTAGACTCGAATATTTACATTATTTATGATAAATGTATGTTAAATATTTATATTTTATGTTTTTGTTAGTTTGATACAGTTTTATTAATTGGATTCAAAAAATTATTTATTAATAATTCATTAAAAGAAAAGTGATAATATAAGAGTTTTAACAAGGCTCTGTAATATAAATATAAATTTAACGTATAAGACGGGCAACAAGAGTCAAATCGCGGATGACAATGCGTTATCCTAACGAAACTAAATAATTTTCCGTTAGTATTAAATACCGGTGCACAAGGCACCAAATTTTACTTGGACACGGCCAAGATTTTAAATATGAAATAATCTCATATTTGAGATTTACTTTCAATACACCCTTTAACCCCCCTACGGAAAATAAATAAATGAATGCAAGAGAAAAATATAGATCCGAAAATTCCCGATTCAGCGATTTTCGGATCTATATTTTTCTCTTGCATTCATTTATTTATTTTCCGTAGGGGGGTTAAAGGGGGTATTAAAATTAAATCTCAAATATGAGATTATTTCATATTTAAAATCTTGGCCGTGTCCAAGTAAAATTTGGTGCCTTGTGCACCGGTATTTAATTCTAACGGAAAATTATTTAGTTTCGTTAGGATAACGCATTGTCATCCGCGATTTGGCTCTTGTTGCCCGTCTTATACGTTAAAAGTGATAATATATTAAATTCTTACAATCGTGGTATGATATCCAGAGGTAGTTCAAACTCATGCATTTGATTCAAATGGATTAATAAAAATACTGGTTTATTTGGAATTTCAAGTTTGCAATGGTTGCAGCGACAACGTTCCTCATCCATATCAAAATTTTTGCACAGCCAATTGCAGATTTTTTCTGCTTTATTCGTTTCAAATGCATGAAACATCGTTATGTGAGTGCGTAAATTAGAAAACGTTATGTTTTTTCCAGGATAAATTTTATCACAAAAGTTGCATTCGACGTCATAATTTTTTATGGTATAAAATTTCAATTCTTTTGAGCTGATTTCTGATGACGAAGTCATACGCCTCCGATAAATGTTCGGATTCTTATGTTCATTCAATATGTGACTATGCATTTTTTCTTCCTGTACTTGAATATTAATAGTAATTTCCATTACACAGTAACAAATATCGCATCTTGCCGTATTATTTTCTATTGTATAATAATCCAGAAACCAATTGTCTTCTAAGTTTGGCGTGTCTATGTTATATCTACTTTGTATTATCTGTCGTGCACTACTAACAATAATTACAAAAACAAAATATTTTAACTAAGCATATAGAAGATATCAGACAGAAAATAAATGAGAGGTCGTGAAAGACTCGTATATACATATAATTTATTGTATAAATGTAAATATCAGAGACAAATTTGTATTTTAACGTGTGTTTTAACAGTTACAGTTTTGTAATCCAATGCCGATAATTCTACAGATTAGAAAAATGAATATAAAAATTATACAATCACGAATTAATTTACAATAAAATGCGAATGTTTTCAATTTATAATTTTGAATAAGTTAGCAAAGATTAGTCCAGTCAAAATGACTAAAGTAAATTTTTAAGATTTTATTATCAAAAAATGATATAACTTCGTTTTGCGCGCATAATTGTATTCGGTTAAATTAAACAAAATGATATATATATATATATATATATATATATATAATTATTTAATATAAACTGTTATTTAATAATAAAACACTTTTATTAAAACATCTCTTATTTTATTATTATTAAAATATCTCTAACAGAAAACTTGAATTCAATATTCTCATAAATTCGATATATATATTCTTTTTCAAGTACAAACATTCTTGTAAAATTATTAAATTTATATGATTCACAATTTACACTTATCTAATAAATTGTCAAAACTTATCGATTATGAGAATATTGAACATATGATTAACAAGTTTTTATTATCGTATTTTGATATAACATTAGCTAACAAAAATTACGTTTTGTCCCGAATATTTAAATTATTTACGATAAAAATATGATAAGCCTATATATACTAAATCAATTTTACGATTTAATTCAATTATACCCAATTCTATTTATTTTAATAATTACTTTTATGTATATAAAAATGTAGATAAATGATTTAAAAGAGATTATAAAGTAATACAGATTTTATCGTAATTTCCTTTTACCTCGTTAGTGAAATTTTGGTTAAATTTTGATCAACATTCTGAATTGGCTGCTGACAGCTTGATGTAGCATTATCTTCAGCATCATCATCAACATTTGAAACATCTAAATCTTTATCATTTAATAATCTACACAGAATAAAAAATAACATTTACTGAATTAATCAATATTATAATGTCTTGTTTAAATATTGTGTATGTACAATGAATAATTATTAAATATATATTGTTATTATGGGGCTTCTTCTGGTACTCGCAACTGTTAATAAGTTAAATAAGATGAAATATAGTAATTCTGATTTTATTGTTTTTTGTCTTACCTTGTTGATGAATCTTTGGAAGAACTTTCTTCAATACATTGAACTGGCTGCTGACTGCTGCTTCCTGGTAAAGCAACATTATCGGTATTGTTATCAGAATTTAAAATCTCCAATTTATCTAATAATCTGTGCGGAATAAGAAATACAAATTGTTAAATAAATAAATATATTGTAAAGTTATTTTAATTATGAAGACTTCAATGTGAATAATATATGCGTAAAATGTATTATATTACATGTATTAAGCATCAATTATTATTTGTAATAAAACACATTTATTATTTTAACGTCTCATAAATTCGACATAAATACTTGAATATACAATTCAAACACAAAAAATGTTTTCACGATTATTTAAGATTCTCATTGAATACTTGCTTATTATTACTAAAACTAATATATTTATCCAAATTGTCACTAACAACTTATCGATGTAAATTTAACAAATTTATATCACTATATTCTAATATAATAATAAATGATATGATTCAATTAAACTGATTCGAATATTGATGATATTTATGATAAATACATGTTAAATATCTAAATTTTATACTTTAATTCATGCATTTATACGTCATTCCTATTATAATATATATTCCTATTATAATATATATTTATTATTATATTCACAAAGATATATGTAAATAAAAGATTAAATAGTAATATACTGAACTTAGCGGTTTCTATTTGTATTATGATATTTTAATATAATATATAATATTAGTTAACCTGACTCGAATATTTTCCATACTTGTGATAAACACATGCTAAATATATTAATTTTTACGATTTTAATTACATACAATTCTCGTTGTACGTAAAGATTATTAATAATTATAAAATTATATTTATCAATAATTTTATAAATTCTCTAAATAAAAATCTAAATCGTAAGAAGGCGTGAAGAGCTAAACGCGGATGTTGCTATGGAAACAAATCGTGCACAAGGCACATATTACTCTTGGTGTACTAACCAAGACTTTGAAAATTGAAATAATCTCTTACTTGAGATTTCATATCAAAAACCCCTTGACCCTCCTATCGAAATAAATAATTAAATGCAAATTCTCTAAATGAGTTTATAAATTCTTTAGATTAAAGTATATTATTTATAAATAACTTAAAAGAGATAAAATTATATTAAAGCAATAAAGTACATTTTTCTTACTTCTTTGATATTAGATGAAACAGATATTCGATTCGATGTTCTTTTATAAAATGCTTCATAGTCATTAAACTAAACAACTTATGTTGAAATATGTCCTTGCAAATTATGCATTTTGATGTTTCAATATGTAATACATGTTGATACAACAATAGCCAGTTGTAAAGATCATTGGTTTGAGCGCGATTAAGTTTATGATTGTTGAGTAAATGATGTTTCGGTTCCTCTTGTAGACCATTAAAATGAATAGGACAAGAATAATTACATTTATTAAAATTGCATTTCAATTGATTGTCTTCAACAGAAAATAGCTTTCTTATCTGTGCGTCTTCTGTAGAAATAAATTTTTCAGATGTTTTTCTATGTTCATAATTTATGTGCAGTATTATCTTTATGTGATATATGCTAACAGTAAAACATGTATCACAAATATTGCATTTTATATTTTTCTCATCTTCTGTAACTAAATCTTTCGTAATATAATAATAATACGATAGCCATTCGTTTTTGAATTTTGTAGTAAAATTCCATAACCTGTATAATAAAAAGTAAAGAATAAAAATGGTTGAATTAATCAAATATTATAAAGTTTTGTTTAAAATATGTCTACAATTTATACAATATATAATTGTTAAATACAAACTGTTTTATTATTAATAAAACACTTTTATTATTCAAACATCTCTCCAAATGTAAATTTAATATTTTATAAATTATCAACATGAAAATATTATTAAAATACAAAAATCCTCTATTTTTTTTAACTTACTTTTCATACTTATTGAAAATATATAAATAATAAGATGCAATTTAATTCGACCAAAAACTGGCTATTCATTTATTGAAAATAAGTACACATTACGTTTCGACCCACATTGTGGTTCTTCTCAAGTGTTGTTCTTATTCAGCAATTACATTAATAAAAATTGAAACATGAAAGTTGTTCTGTCATATTGACAGTCTGTTAGCTACTGATAACGTGGTGTGTACGTGTATTTTCAATAAATAAATAGCCAGTTTTTGGTATTATCGAATTAAATTGCATCGTATTATTTGTTAAAATTTATTATTGGCGATCAACAAATTTATTGTCAAAATATATAATTATATTTAAATTGTCACATTACTGATTATAGGAGTTTTAAAATATATACCTACAGTACTCAACAGTACTAGACTCGAATATTTACATTATTTATGATAAATGTATGTTAAATATTTATATTTTATGTTTTTGTTAGTTTGATACAGTTTTATTAATTGGATTCAAAAAATTATTTATTAATAATTCATTAAAAGAAAAGTGATAATATATTAAATTCTTACAATCTTGGTGTGATATCCAGAGGTAGTTCAAACTCATGCATTTGATTCAAATGGATTAATAAAAATACTGGTTTATTTGGAATTTCAAGTTCGCAGTGGTTGCAGCGACAACGTTCCTCATCCATATCAAAATTTTTGCGCAGCCAATTGCAGATTTTTTCTGCTTTATTCGTTTCAAATGCATGAAACATCGTTATGTGAGTGCGTAAATTAGAAAACGTTATGTCTTTTCCAGGATAAATTTTATCACAAAAGTTGCATTCGACGTCATAATTTTTTATGGTATAAAATTTCAATTCTTTTGAGCTGATTTCTGATGACGAAGTCATACGCCTCCGATAAATGTTCGGATTCTTATGTTCATTCAATATGTGATTATGCATTTTTTCTTCCTGTACTTGAATATTAATAGTAATTTCCATTACACAGTAACAAATATCGCATCTTGCCGTATTATTTTCTATTGTATAATAATCCAGAAACCAATTGTCTTCTAAGTTTGACGTGTTTATGTTATATCTACTTTGTATTATCTGTCGTGCACTACTAACAATAAATACAAAAACAAAATATTTTAACTAAGCATATAGAAGATATCAGACAGAAAACAATGAGAAGTCGTGAAAGACTCGTATATACATATAATTTATTGTATAAATGTAAATATCAGAGAGATATTTGTATTTTAACGTGTGTTTTAACAGTTACAGTTTTGTAATCCAATGCCGATAATTCTATAGATTAGAAAAATGAATATAAAAATTATAGAATTGCAAATATAATTACAATAAAATGCGAATGTTTTCAATTTATAATTTTGAATAAGTTAGCAATGATTAGTCTTGTCAAAATGACTGAAGTAAATTTTTAAGGAATAATGTGGCTAGATCGCTCTTATTGTAAATAACAAGGATAGAGAATCTATTGCTTAAAGAGCCAATATATCAAATTTGTCAAGATAAGGAACTATCTCAAATCGAGATTTATAAGTTCCTCTTTCCTCCTAACAAACTCCCTAAAATTTCCTAAAATTTCCTAAAATTAATATAGACGAAAAAAATTAATCGGTCCGAAAAAGTCGACTTTTGTACCGAATATTTAAATTATTTACGATAAAAATGTGATAAGCTTATATGTACTATAAAAATTTTACGATTTAATTCAATAATACCCAATTTTACTTATTTTAATAATTACTTTTATGTATATAAAAATGTAGATAAATAATTTAAAAGAGATTATAAAGTAATACAGATTTTATCGTAATTTTCTTTTACCTTGATAGTGAAATTTTGGTTAATATTTGATCAACATTCTGAATTGGCTGCTGACAGCTTGATGTAGCATTATCTTCAGCATCATCATCAGCATTTGAAATATCTAAATCTTTATCATTTAATAATCTACACGGAATAAAAAATAAAATTTATTGAATTAATCAATATTATAATGTCTTGTTTAAATAATATGTATGTACAATGTATATTTATTAAATATAAATTGTGGTAATTATAGCTTTCTTTGGTACTCGCAGCTATGCTAGATTGTAACGTCAGAGGCAAAAAATATACTTTAAAATTTTTGCGTGCCATTTATAGACAAAAAGATATATTGATAAAGCACAACATTAAATGGTATTATCATCCTTTTAAAATGCTTTATAAACTATTTTTCCCTTAACGCAGTCAATCTATAACCGTAAATAAAAATTGAAACATTAAACTTCGTCCTGCGAAATGGCTGTGCATGCGTGCGAGAATATATATACAGATTAAACCTCAAATTTCATATTATATTATTGTCACATTTTACATCTGCTAATTTATTATAAATAAAAAGACAGTGTTCGGAATATTTTAAAAGTATGCTAAAGCCATCTGAAGTTCTCTGTTTCATCAAAATAACTTTGTATCTACAAATAGCATTCAACTTTTCTCGCATCTGACATCACAATCTAACATAGCCGCGGCGAGTACGCAAGAGCCTTGACAAAACACTTTTATTATTAATAAATATATTTCACGGTAAACTCGAATTTCAAATTTTCATTATATTTGACATACAAATTCCATTCGAATAATTTCTGACCAATTCTTTAATTTATATAACAATTTTATACTTAACGAAAATATCATAATTTATTAACTATAAGAATATTGAATATAATAAGAATATATAATAAGTAACAAATTTATATTAATCGTATTTTTTGAATATGGCTAAGTAATGTTGATTCGAATATTTAAAATATTTGTAGCAAACACATATGCTAACTAACGAAATTTTATGATTCTATTTATGAAACATCTATTCATTGTAATATCTACTTATACGTACACATAAAAATATAGCTAATTAATTAAAAAAATGAAATATAGTAATTATCATTGTATTGCTTTCTTTTACCTCGTTGATGTATTATTAGAAGAGCTTTGATCAATATTCGAAGTTGGCTGTTCAAAGCTGCTTATTGCTAATGTACCTACGTTTTCTATGTCATTATCAGAACTTTTAAACTCTGAAATATCTGATAACCTGCGCACAAAGATAAAAATTTCTGAATTAATCTATATTATGAAATTTGAAAGTATATGCAATTATATTGAAATGTCCAAACACAAACATTTCTAACAGATTATTTATATCCTATTTATTCACAATCTATATACTTATCTAAATTGTCATTAATTACAGGAGTATTAAATACAGTAAATAACAAATTTATATATATACAATTCTACTCTTTGTAATATCTATTGTATTTATACATGTACATAAATAAAGTATATAGACGAATAAATGAAACAAGAAATATAGTAAGTCTGATTTTATTGGTTTTTTTTACCTTGGTGATGTGATTTTGGAAGTACTTTGGTTAATATTCTGACTTGGCTGCTGATTGCTGCCTCCTGGTTTAGCAATATCCTTGGCGTCATTATATATCTTTAAAATTTGTAAATTATCTAATAATCTGTACGGAAAAAAATAAAAATTGGTGATTTACAAATAATTATTATATATGTATAAATTTATTATTGTTATAATATATAATTATTAAGCACAAATTATTATTAATAAGAAAAAACTCTTATTATCGAAACATCTCATAATAAAAGATCGACATATGCGAATACTGTTCGAACAAATAAATTCTTTCACTATTATTTAAACATATTTTTTTACCACCATCGTTATTTATTAGATAAAAATACTAAATATATCAAACTTTTTTACTGTGTTTTGATATAATATTAATTGATATGTGCTATATATTAAATTGCCTCGATATTAAATAATATTATTTATTATAAATACATGTATAACAAATTTCTGTTTTTTAATTCATTTTTATATACTCTATACATCATTCTTATTGTAATATATATTTATAATTGCGTTCACAAAAATATATGTAAATAAACGTTAAAATAATAATATACCAAATTTATCAGTGTTTCTTTTTTCTGTATTATTATATATATATATATGTATATATATATATATATATATATATATATATATTAATATAACATTAGTTTTTAATATATTTAAGAAACACACAAATGAAATATTTTAGTTTTTATAATTTTACTTACATACAATTCTACTCATTATAGATAAAAATTATTTAAAGTTATTAAATTATAATATTTATAAACGCGCTTTATAAAAGATAATATAAAATAAAAAAATAAAGTATGTTTTTCTTACTTTTCTGATATTAGATGTAAGAGAAATTTGATTGGATGTTCTTCAATAAAATGTCTCATTAAACTAAAATAATTGTCATTAAAAATGTTCTTGCAAGCATTGCATTCTAATGTTTGAAAATAAATTACATTTCGATACAATTTTAGCCAGTTGACAAAATTATTTATTTGAGCGTAATCAAGTTTATGTTCATTCGAGAAATGATTTTCCAGTTCATTGTTTCGATCAATATAACGAATAGGACAAGTATATTTACATTTATTGCATTTTATTTGATAGTTTTCTATAGAAAAAATATTCTTTTCTTGTAAAACTGCTTGTACTGAAATCCGTTTTTCATGAACTGTTCTATGTTTATCATATATGTGTGTCGTTATATTTTCGTAATCTACGTTAATAGATAAACGTTTATCACAAATATTGCAATTTGTACGTTCCTCACCTTCTGTTATTAAATATGTTGTGACAAATTTACACATCCATTTCTTGTTATTTGCAATACTATTCCAAAATCTGTATAATAAAGAGTAGAAAATAAAAAAAGTAAAAAATTGCTAAATTAATCAATATTATAAAGATTTGTTTAAATCATGTGTATAAATTGTACAATAAATATAATTATTAAACACAATAATTAATAAAACACTTTTAGTATTTGATCGTCTCTCAAAATTCGAATTTTCCATAAATTAATAATATAAAAATGCTATCCGAGTACAAAAGTTCTCTTTGTCTTATAATTCAGTTTTTATATTTATTCAAAATTTTACTTATATTCAAATTGTCACATATCACTGATTATAGGAGTTTTAAAATACAGTACTTCACTGTATAATACTAGACTAGAATAATTATATTACTCGAGATAAATATATGTTAAATATCTATATTTTATTATTTTGTTAGTTATACACAATTCTACGTATTGTACATAAATTTATTTTTATTTATTTATTTATTAATAAGTGAATAGACGAAAAGTAATAATATTAAATTCTTACTTTGTTGGTCTGATCGCCTCAGGTATTTTAGCCGCATGCACTTGTATCAAATGAAACATTAAAAATACTGGTTTATTTGGAATGTCATTATTGCAATAATAGCAACAGCATGATTTTGCATTTATATTATTTTCGTAAAAATGTGGTTGCAGCCAATTGTAGATATCTTTTGCTGTATTTATTTCAACTTTATGAGTTTTCGTTATGTGAGTTTGTATATTACTGAACGCTTTGTTTTCTCCAAAATAGATTTCATCACAAAATTTGCAGTAGACGTCATAATTTTTTATTGTATAAACTTGCGTCGATTCATATGATCTAAAGCTGATTACTGATGATGAGCTAATACTCCGATAAATCTTTTTATGTTTACTTGTTATGTGAGCTTTTATTTGGTTTAACTGTTGTTTAATAAGATTATGTTTCCAGGAACAAATATCGCATTTTACCTTATTATTTTCTATCGTGCAATAATCCAAAACCCAAGTATTACTTTCTGAGTTTGATGTTGCCATGATATCTGATTTGTATCAGAAATTGTACACTACTGACAATAAGTACAAAAGAGAAATATTTTAACGAAGAATATAGAAGCTATCAAGCAGAAGAAAAAGGAAAGGTCGTGAAATAACGCGTATATAATTTATTGTATAAATGTAAATATTTATATTTAAAAACAAATTTGTGTTTTAATAGTAACGGTATTTGTAATCCAGTGCCGATGATCTTATATAACAGATATCTTATATATTATTATTAAAAATAAATTATAAAAATTATTTTATTGTAAATATTATTTCAATAAATGCGTATTTTTCCCTTTTCTACTTTTATAGTTAACAAAGATTAGTTTTGTCAAAATGATTTAAGTAAATTATCTAATTAATAAAAAATAAAAGACAAAATGCCGAATCTATGAAATATTATATAAAATTCTTATGTATGCTGAAATAATTAAAAAGATGTTTTATTTTGTATTTATATTTATATGTTAATATATTTGCTTATTATATACAGGGGCTAAACAAAATAATGTGAACAACTGTAAAAAAATATTTATATTTGTTTATTAATAAGATGTTAGGCCATTATTTGTCTTTTTCCAGAGGAATATTGTCTCATTCTTTTATCTGCCAATTGCTTTAGAAATGCTGAAGGAGGAAATCTGCATTTTCAAAATTGCCTACAGTTCGATGATATTAAGCTATTAAGATGTTAAATATTTTTTCTGGGCAGTTCAATAAAATAATATTTTTAATGCATGCATGTATGTAAACTACTTTTCCAAAAAATCAAACATTTATTACTCAAGAATTGTTTGAGCTACAGCGCTTATTTAGGATGTAAGTAAATTAGTACAATTTATATTTATCGTTACTTTTATAAAAATTCGTATAGTGTTATAGATTTTAATATGTACCTTCAATTTTTCAAAGAATATTTGTAATTGCTCTAACTTCTGTAAATTTTAAAATATTAAACCAAATTCTTTTACATAAATAGAGTAGGTACTATTAAAAGATGATTGATATTGAATTTAAATAAGGATCGGTGAAATAATTTCTTTTTTACAAAATTTTAAATTATAATTTTTTTATGTAAATTCTCGAATTTTTAAAAATATTTTATGTGAAAAATTGTAATGTATGTAAAAAAGCTTTATAAGCTAAAATTGAAAAACCAACTTGTTCATGTAGCAAGTTTAGTCTCTTTGCGTTTTTGTTTCGCACTCACTCGTTCTTGAATTTGAGACGAAACTCGTTGAAAAACCTGATAAATGGTACATATATACATATATATATATATATATATACAGGGTGTCCCAGACTTATGGTTAATTATGGATTAAATGTCGAGATATTAATAATTTATAAGTTATAAGCAATTGTAAATGAAAGGTTTTTCGCTAATAAGCCTTGTAAAAATAAATTATCAACACAATAACATTATTAAGTTAATTTTAAATTTAATTTAATATACTAAAATTTTAATTTAAAACTTAATCACAAAAATATATGGTAACAAAAATTAGGAGCCTGCAAAAAAGATCACCTTCCTTTTTGAGAAGAAAAAATCGTCTTTAAATAATCTTAAGAATCTCATTAATGAGTAATCTTGTAAAATTGGGACATCTTGTATATGACAGAAAATATGTGTAAATAATTCTTATCTTCAATTTTGTTAATAATTCGTCAAACTTACTGATATTATTTACAGACTCTATATTTTATAGAGAAGGAGATAGAGGGATGAATAATTCAAACAAATAGTCAAAATTATGTTAAATAAAAATTATATACAGACAGTTTATTTTTCGTTAAATTTTAAATTTTACTATAAATTTTACAGATTTTTAATAATCTTATTATATAATGGTATGAAAAATATTATATATATTATTCTTCTTAATCCTGCGTTAATAATTCTTCAAAATTTTCAGACATATTTTATGGATTTTATACTCGAAAGAGAAAAATAGTTCATGTAAATAGTTAAAATTATATATTATACAGTACCCTCCATAAGTTTGGAAACACTTTACATTTTACAGTGAAAGAATTGCATGGCAGCGATCTGTTATAAATAAAAATATTATTTAAATGTTTATTATATGATTTATTTATACAAAAAATCTGCACAGATCTGTCAAAAGGATCGTCTTAATTTAAGGGAAAAATTCTCTAAAAAAATATTCTTTAATTAGATATTTGTAACATGCAAAAATATAAACTTAATGGAATGTTTTTTATCAATATTTTATTTAAAATAATATTAATCGTGATAACAAAAAACAGTCTTATAAATGGACATTTGTTATTTATTGCATACAGTACCCTTCACAAGTTTGGATACACATAGAATAATTTCTATATTATAGTTCATAATTTTGATTCGGCGAATTTCCATATCATGAAATTTTAATTTGCTGTATGTTGATTATATGCATAATCATAATTCTTAATTCTACAATATGTATATAATTTTGATTTGTCAAATTTCTATTATGTACACGAAGAATCTATTTATGTAAGCAATATTTGCACGCTTTCTCAAAAATAAAAGTTAGAACCAACACGTATATTTCACAGAAAATTTAGAATTTTATCTTGAAAATGAAACTTTCGACCGAATCTCGTCAAATTTATTCGTTTTAATTTAATACACATTTAATTACATAAAAAATACACAAAATTTAATACACATCTAAATCAATCGTTTTAATTTAATACACATTTAATTACATAAAAATACACATTCAATTATTTTTTAATTTCATATTTTATTATATCCGTAATAGCAAGCATCCTAATTTTAATTACCATTTCAAACTCCTTAAGGAAAATAATTTGGCCATCATTGTTAGTAATTAAGTCTTCATTCAAACTTGTCATCGTCACTTAATCTGCACAGAATAAAAATAAAATTTGTTAAATTAACTGATTTTATACATGTCTTGATTGAATAATGCGCACAATGTATAATTATTTAAATATAAACTGTTATTTAATAACAAAGCACTTTTATTAAAACATCTTCCACAGAAAAACTTGAATTCAATATTCTCATAAATTCGATATATAAATATTTTTTCAAGTATTAACATTCCAATCAAATTATACAATTCATATAATTTTCTACAATTTACATTTATCTAAATTGTCACAAAATCAATTACACGAATGTTGAACATAGTAAAATTAACGAATTTGTATTACCGTATTTTGATATAATTTTGGTTACCAAAAATTATGTGTTGTCTGAAATATTTTAATTATTTACAATAAACATATAATAATTGTATCTAAATTTTATGATTTTATTCAATTATACACAATTCTACTTATTTTAATATTCACTTTTATGTATATAAAAATGTAGATAAATGATTTAAATGAAATTATAAAGTAATACAGATTTTATCGTAATTTCCTTTTACCTCGTTAGTGAAATTTTGGATAAATTTTGATCAACATTCTGAACTGGCTGCTGACAGCTTGATGTAGCATTATCTTCAGCATCATCATCAGCATTTGAAATATCTAAATCTTTATCATTTATTAATCTACACGGAATAAAAAATAAAATTTACTAAATTAATCAATATAATAATGTTTTGTTTAATTAATGTGTATGTACAATGTATAATTATTAAATATGAATTGTGGTAATTATGGCTTTTTTTTATACTCGCAACTATGTTAGATTGTAACGTCAGAGGCAAAACATATACTTCAAAATATTTGCGTGCCATTTATAGACAGAAAGATATTTTGATAAGGCGCAACATTAAATGGTATTATCTTTTTTAAAATGCTTCGCAAACTATTTTTTCCTTTGGCGCAGTCAATCTTTAACCGTAAATAAAAATTGAAACATAAGACTTTGTCCTGCGAAATAGCTGTGCATGCGTGCAAGAATTAATACGAGTACAGATTAAACCTCAAATTTCATATCATATTATTGCCACATTTTACAACTGCAAATTAATTATAAAAAAAGGACAGTGTTCAAAATATTTTAAAAGTATACTAAAGCTATCTGAAATTTTCTGTTTCATTAGAATAACTTTTTATTTACAAATAGCATTCAAATTTTCTCGCATCTGACATCACAATCTAACATAGCCGCGGCGAGTACGCAGGAGCCTTAACAAAACACTTTTATTATTAATAAATATATTTCACGGTAAAATCGAATTTCAAATTTTTATTATATTCAACATATAAATTCCATTCGAATAATTTCTGACCAATTCTTTAATTCATATAACAATTTTATATATAACAAAAATATCATAATTTATTAATTATAAGAATATTGAATATAATAAGAATATTGAATATAATAAGAATATATAATAACTAACAAGTTTATATTACTCGTATTTTTTGAATATGGCTAAGTAATCTTGATTCGAATATTTAAAATACTTAAGGGCAAACACATATGCTAACTGACGAAATTTTATGATTTTATTTATGCAACACAATTCTATTCATTGTAATATCTACTTATACGTATACATAAAAATATAGATGAATAATTAAAAAGATGAAATATAGTAATTATCATTGTATTGCTTTCGTTTACCTTTTTGATGTGTAATTGGAAGAGCTTTGATCAATATTCGGAGTTGGCTGATCATAGCTGCTTATTGCTGATGTACCTACATTTTCTATGTCATTATCAGAACTTTTAAACTCTGAAATATCTGATAACCTGCGCACAAAAATAAAAATTTCTGAATTAATTTATATAATAAAAATTAGTAGTATATGCAATTATATTAAAATGTTCAAACACAAACATTTCTAACAGATTATATAATTCCTATTTATTCACAATCTATATACTTATCTAAATTGTTATAAATTACAGGAGTATTAAATATAGTAAATAACAAATTTATACAATATATATACAATTCTACTCTTTGTAATATCTATTGTACTTATACATGTACATAAATAAAGTAAATAGACGAATAAATGAAACAAGAAATATAGTAAGTCTGATTTTATTGGTTTTTTTTACCTTGGTGATGTGATTTTGAAAGAACTTTGGTTAATATTCTGACGTGGCTGCTGATTGCTGCCTCCTGGTTTAGCAATATCCTTGGCATCATTAAATATTTTTAAAATTTGTAAATTATCTAATAATCTGTACGGAAAAAAATAAAATTGATGATTTACAAATAATTATTATATATGTATAAATTTATTATTGTTATAATATATAATTATTAAGCACAAATCATTATTAATAAGAAAGAACTTATTAACGCAACATCTCATAATAAAAGATCGACATATGCAAATACTGTTCGAACAAATAAATTCTTTCAATATTATTTAAACATATTTATTCACCACCATCGTTATTTATTAGATAAAAATATTAAATATACTAAACTTTTTTACTGTATTTTAATATAATATAAATTGATATGTACTATATATTAAATTGCCTCGATATTAAATAATATTATTTATGATAAATACATGTATATCAAATTTCTGTTTTTTAATTCATTTTTATATACTCTATACATCATTTTTATTGTAATATATATTTATAATTGCGTTCACAAAAATATATGTAAATAAACGTTAAGATAACGATATACCAAATTTATCAGTGTTTTCTCTTTCTGTATTATATATATATATATATATATATATATACATATATATATATATATATATATATATATATATATTAATATAACATTAATTTTTAATATATTTAATAAACACACAAATGAAATATTTTAGTTTTTATAATTTTACTTACATACAATTCTGCTCATTATAGATAAAATTTATTTAGAGTTATTAAATTATAATATTTCTAAACGCGTTTTATAAAAGATAATATAATATTAAAAAATAAAGTATATTTTTCTTACTTTCTTGATATTAGATGTAAGAGAAATTTGATTGGATGTTCTACAATAAAATGTCTCATTACACTAAAATAATTGTCATTAGAAATGTTTTTGCAAGCATTGCATTCTAATGTTTGAAAATAAATTACATTTCGATACAATTTTAGCCAATTGACAAAATTATTCATTTGAGCGTAATCAAGTTTATGTTCATTTGATAAATGATTTTCCAGTTCCTTGTTTTGATCAATATAACGAATAGAACAAATATGTGAACATTTATTGCATTTTGCTTGTTCGTTTTCTATGGAAAAAAGGTTCTTTTCATGTAAAACTTGTAATGAAATCCGTTTTCCATAATCTGTTTTATGTTTACGATATATGTGGAGATTTATAGTTGCGTAATCTACGGTAATAGATAAACGTTTATCACAAATATTGCAATTTACATGTTCCTCATTTTTTGTTAATAAATATTTTGTGACAAATTTCCACATCCATTCGTTGTTATTTGCAATACACTTCCATAATCTGTATAATAAAGAGTAAAAAATAAAAAAATTTTTTAAATGCTGAATTAATCAATATTATAAAATTTTGTTTAAATCATGTGTATAAATTGTACAGTGAATATAATTATGAAACACAATCATTAATAAAATACTTTTAGTATTCGATCGTCTCTCAAAATTCGAATTTGATATTTCCATAAATTAACAATATAAAAATGCTATTCGGGTACAAAAGTTCTTTTTTTCTTATAATTCACTTTTTATATTTATTCAAAATTTCACTTATATTCAAATTGTCATATAGTACTTCACTGTATAATACTAGACTAGAATAATTATATTACTCGAGATAAATATATGTTAAATATCTATATTTTATTATTTTGTTAGTTATACACAATTCTACGTATTGTACATAAATTTATTTTTCATTTATTTATTTATTAATAAGTGAATAGACGAAAAGTAATAATATTAAATTCTTACTTTGTTGGTCTGATCGCCTCAGGTATTTTAGCCGCATGCACTTGTATCAAATGAAACATTAAAAATACTGGTTTATTTGGAATGTCATCATTGCAATAATAGCAACGGCACGATTTGCATCCATATTATTTTCATCAAAATGTTGTTGCAGCCATTTGTAGATTTCTTTTGCTTTATTTATTTCAACTGTATGAGTTTTCGTTATATGATTTTGCATATAACGGAACGTTTTGTCTCCAAAAAAAATTTGATTACAAAAATTGCAGTAGACGTCATAATTTTTTATTGTATAAACTTCCGTCGATTCTGTTGAACTAAAGCTGATTGCTAATGATGAGCTAATACTCTGATAAATCTCTTTATGTTTACTTGTTATGTGAGCTTTTATTTGGTTTAACTGTTGTTTAATAAGATTATGATTCCAGGAACAAATATCGCATTTTGCCTTATTATTTTCTATCGTGCAATAATCTAAAACCCAAGTATTACTTACTGAGCTTGACGTTGCCATGATATCTGCTTTGTATCAGACCACTACTGACAATAAGTACGAAATAAAAATATTTTAACGAAGAATATAGAAGCTATCAAGCAGAAAAAGGAAAGGTCGTGAAAAAAACGCGTATATAATTTATTGTATAAATGTAAATATTTATATTCAGAAACAAATTTGTGTTTTAATAGTTACGGATTTTGTAATCCACTACCGATAATCTTATACATTAGAAAAATAAGTTACAAAAATTATTTAATCGCAAATATTATTTCAATAAATGCAAATTTTTTCATTTTCTACTTTTTTAGTTAACAATAAAAATTAGTTCTGCCAAAATGATTAAAGTCAATTATCCAATTAATAAAAAATAAAAGACAAAATGCCGAATCTATCAAAAAATTATCTTTAATTTTTATGTATGCTGGAATAATTTAAAAAATGTAATATATTAAAAAAAAAAGATATTTTATTGTGTATATATTTATATATTATTATATTTGCTTATTATATACAGGGGCTAAACAAAATAATGTGAACACCTGTAAAAAAATATTTATATTTGTTTATTAATAAGATGTTGGGCCATGCCTTTTTCCAGTGGAATGTTGTCTCATTCTTCTATCTGCCAATTGCTTTAAAGATGCTAAAGGAGGACTATGGTTTTTTATAATAATTTTTAAAATTTACCAAAAATTTTTTCAGTAAAAGCATTAAATAAAAAATTTTTTCCAAAAATAAAACCTTGGAAATAAATTAAACCAAAAACACTTTCAATAATTTTAAATTTAAATTAAATTTATAAAATTTTTAATTTTAAAAAAAAACACAAAAAAAATATGGAAAAAATTTGGCCGCAAAAAGAAACCTTTTTTTTGGGGAAAAAAAATGTTTTTTTAAATAACTTAAGAACTTAAGAGAAATTTTTAAAAATTTTGGGAACTTTATTTGACAAAAATTTGTTTTTAAAAATTTTATTTTCCCCAATTTTGGGTAAAAATTTCCAAAATTTTGAAAATTTTTCAGACTCTAATTTTTAGAGAAGGAGAAAAAAATAATTCAAACAAAAATAAAAAAATTTTTAAAAAAAAATTAAACAGAAAGAATTTTTTTTTAAATTTAAATTTTTCATAAATTTAACATTTTAGTAATTTATTTATGATGGTTGAAAAATTATTAATTTTTCTTCTTAATTTGCGTTAATAATTTTTAAATTTTTTTAAAATTTTATGGTTTTCTCGAAAGAGAAAAATAATAAAGAAATATCAAAATTTTTTTAAACAGTCCCCTTTTACAATTTTTAACTTTTTTTTCAGTAAAATCGCGGAGCGATTTCCCAAAATAAAAATTTTTAAAATATTTTACGATTTTTAGTACAAAAATCTCACAGACGTTCCATACGATTTTTTAAAATGAAAAATTTAAAGGGGTTTTTTAAATTTAAAAAAGGGGATTATTTTGAAAAAAAATATACCGGGAATTTTTTGATATTTTAATTTAGGGTTTTTGGGGGTTTTTTAATTTTTTTGATCGAAATACAATTTACAAAAAATAAAAATTATGAAAATTTTTTTTAAAAAAAAAAAATTTATAGCTTATAAGAAAACATAAATATAAATATAACATAAAAACTTTTTAAATTTTCAATATATATAATTTTTTAATTTTCCCCACATAAAAAATTTTTATAATTTTTATAGATTTCGCTTTTGTTTTTTTTTTTGAAAATTTATCAATATCATTGGCAGCAATTTTTTGTTAACGAAAAAAAGTAAAAATGGAAAAATTCGATTTTTTGTAATATTTTTGATATAAAATTTTTAACTTTTTTTAAAAAACTTTTTAGATTTTTTAGCTTCATTCAAAAAAAGTGTTTTAAAAAAAGTTTAAGCAAAATTTTTCTTGTATATAAAATTTCATTTTTACAATAAAATATCCTTTTTCACACCTTTTTTTTTTTTTTGGTATCACTATTTTTTTTAAAATTTTTAATAAAGGGTTTTACTTAAAAAGTATAAAATTTCATCCTTTAAAAATTTTTTAAATTTAAAAAATTTTTTTTTTTATATATACCGTTATTATGCAATGGGGAAACAATTGTTTCAAAAACTTTTTAATTTCCGTATTTTTTTTTTAAAAAAGTTATCGGAGATCTTGCAATATTTTATTAATTCCTTATTAAATTTTCGCAATTTATCTTTATAAAATATTGAAAAAAACTAAATTAAAAGATTTATTATGTATTTTAATATAAAATTTGGCCTGAAAAAAATTTTTTTTTCCCCAATTTTAAATTTTTACGAAAAAATTTTAAGAGTTTAAAATTTTTTAAAAATTTTTCATTAGATCACGCAGAAAAAATATAAAATTTACTGAAAAAAACAGTAAAAAAATGTTATTAAAATTTTGAAATTTAAGAAATTTTTTTAAAAAAAAATTGTTTTATGATTTTTTTGGTACTTGGGCAAGTAAATTGTAACTAATGAAAAAAATATATTTAAAAATTTTTTTGGGGCCGTTTTCAGACAAAAATTTTTTGATAAAGCAAAAAATTTTAAAGGTTTTTTCATTTTTTAAAATGCCCCAAAAAAATTTTTTCCTTGACAACAATCTGTAACCAAAATAATAATTAAAAATCAGATTGCTTTCAAAAAGGGGTTTCATGCGTGCGAGAATATTCAATTAAATCTCAAACTTATATATTTAAAATTTTTCAATTCCTGCACTGATCATTGACCACTGATCCGTGTCAGGACCCGATTCGTGAAATCTCGCCGGAGCCGGGGGCTTAAGAGTATGGGGATGGAGTTGGGGAGTTTTAAAGAAAGGGTATTTTAACAAAAAGTCTTTTTAATAAATTTTATTCTTTTTTTCGTATTTTTGTAAAAGATTTTAAAAATTTAATTTTTTTGCGTTGGATAAAAAAATAATATATTTTTAGGGTTATTGCAATAAATTTTTGTTGCAGCAATTTTTTTATATTTTAAATGAATAATATCTTCGCTTGCAGCTAATTTATAGGTTAATTTAAAAAAAAATACGTACATGTTTTTTTATAATATATTACATAAAAAGTATTTTTAAGAAAATTTTTTCCACAAAAAACCCCCACAAATACCTCAAAGGAAAAACGGAAATTGGCGAATATCTATTTTGTAGTAATTTTAATTGTCAAATTTATATTACAGTTATAGAAAATTTCATTTATAGTTCTAATTTTTATTCGCCGAAATTCCATATCATAAAAAATTTTTAATTCGCGTATTTTGATTATGTGCATCAAAATCTTAATTTTAAAATAGATATAATTTTGTTTGCGAATTTTTTTAGTACACGAAGAATCTTTTTGTAAACAAAATTTTTCGCTTTTCCCCAAAAAAAAAAAATTAGAAAACCCCCACGATTTTAAAACAAAATTAAATTTTATCTTTAAAATGAAATTTTGACCAACCCCGTCAAATTCATTCGTTATAATTAACACATTTTTCATAAAAATACCAAAATTTAATACACCCAAATCAATTTTTTAAAATTTAAAAAAAAATTTGTTAAAAAAATAACAATTTAATACCTTTAAATTTTTTTAATTCTATTTTATTATATCCGAAAAAGCAAGCCTCCAATTTTTTAAACCATTTCATTTCCTTAAGGAAAAAAAATTTGGCCATCATTGTTAGTAATTAGTCTTCATTCAAACTTGTATCGTACTTAACTGCACAGAATAAAAATAAAATTTTTTTTTAAATTAAACTATTTTATAATGTCTTGTTAATGATCGCACAATGATAATTATTTAAATAAAACTTTATTTAATAACAAAGCACTTTTATTGAAACTTCCCCCCACAGAAAAAACTTGATTCAATTTTTCATAAATTCGATATTATAAATTTTTTCAATTTATTAACATCCAACCAAATTATACAATTCTTTATAATTTTTACAATTTAATTTTCTAAATTGTCACAACAATCAATTACCGAAGTTGAAATATAAAATTAACGATTTGATTATATTGTATTTTGAATAATTTTGGTTCCAAAAATTATGTGTTGTCGAAATTTTTAATTATTTACAAAAACAAAAATAATTGTATCTAAATTTTATATTTTTATTCAATTAACACAATTTACTTTTTTAATATTACTTTTTTATATAAAAATGTAGATAAATGATTGTAAAGAGATGATTACTAAATTATAAAACACAGTAATAACGATTTTTCGTAATTTTTTTTACCTCGTTAGTTAAATTTTTAGGGAATTTGGTCAATACTTAAAATGATTGCGACAGTTGAGTACATTTTTCAATATATCATCATCACTCAAAATACTAAATCTATATCATTTATAATCTAAAAAAAATACAAAAAAATTTACTGATTAATCCAATTTATAAGTCTTGTTTAAAAATTGTTAGTACATGTATAGTTAAAAATAAAATTGTGTTAATTAGGCTTTTTGGAAACCCCCGCAGCTATTTAGTAATAACGCCAGAAGCAAAATATACGAATAAGAGTTCTAACACGGCTCTGTAACAGAGAAAAGTATAGAATCGAAAAATCTGAATAGCTCAGTGGAAGAGCAGTCGCTCGGCAAGCGAAAAGTTCTCGGTTCGATTCCCGATTCAGCGACTTTCGGATCTATATTTTTCTCTTGCATTTATTTATTTTCTGTAGGGGGTTATAGGAATTATTGAAATTAAATCTCAAAAAATGAGATTATTTCATATTTTAAATCTTGGCCGTGACCAAGTAAAATTTGATATGCCCTGTACACAAGATATTTAATTCTAACGAGAAAATTTAGTATTATTAGGATAACCACTGTCTTCCGCGAATGGCTCTTATTGCCTACCTTACACTTTAAAATTTATATTTACAAAAAATATACTTTAGAATTTTTGCGTGCCATTTATGACGAAAAGATATTTTGATAAAGCACAACCTTAGATGGTATATCACTCTTTTAAAATGCTTCGAAAATTATTTTTTCTATTGGCGCAGTCAATTTATAACCGTAAATAAAAATTAAAAAACATTAGACTTTGTCCTGCGAAATGGCTGTGCATGCGTGCGAGAATATATCCAGATTAAACCTCAATTTATATTATATTATTGTCACATTTTACATCTGCTAATTGATTATAAAAAAAAGGACAGTGCTCGGGATATTTTAAATGTATGCTAAAGCCATCGAATTCTCTGTTTCATCAAAATAACTTTTTATTTCCAAATAGTATTCAAATTTTCTCGCATGAAAATCACAATTAAACTAGCCGCGGCGGATGCAGGAGCCTTAACAAACATTTTTATTTTTAATAAAATTTTTCCGGTAAATCAATTTCAAATTTATTTATTCGACTAAAATTTCATTCGAATAATTTCAACCAATTCTTTAATTATTATAACAATTTTATACTTAACGAAAATATCATAATTTATTAATTATAAAAATATTGAATATAATAAGAATATAATAATAATTAACAAATTTATATTAATCGTATTTTGTGAATATGGCTAAGTAATCTTGATTCGAATATTTAAAATACTTAAGAGCAACACATATGCTAACTGACGAAATTTTCTGATTTTTATTTTATGAAACACAATTCTATTCATTGTAATATCTACTTATACTTATACATAAAATATAAATGAATAATTAAAAAGATGAAATATAGTAATTATCATTGTATTGCTTTCTTTTACCTTTTTGATGTGTTATTGGAAAGCTTTGATCAATATTCGGGAGTTGGCTGATCATAGCTGCTTATTGCTGATGTACCTACATTTTCTATGTCATTATCAGAACTTTTAAACTCTGAAATATCTGATAACCTGCGCACAAACATAAAAATTTCTGAATTAATCTATATATAAAATTTAGTAGTATATGCAATTTATATTAAAATGTTCAAACACAAACATTTCTAACAGATTATAATATTCTTTATTATTCACAATCTATATACTTATCTAAATTGTTATAAATTACAGGAGTATTAATATAGTAAATACAAATTTATATATATACAATTCTAACTTTTGTAATATCTATTGTACTTATACATGTACATAAATAAAGTAAATAGACGATAAATGAACCAAGAAATATAGTAAGTCTGGATTTTATTGGTTTTTTACCTTGGTGATGTGATTATTGAAAGAACTTTGGTTAATATTCTGACGTGGCTGCTGATTGCTGCCTCCTGGTTTAGCAATATCCTTGGCCTCATTAAATATTTTTCAAAATTTGTAAATTATCTAATAATCTGTACGGAAAAAATAAATATGATAATTTACAAATAATTATTAGATATGTATAAATTTATTATTGTTATAATAGATAATTATTAGCACAAATCATTATTAATAAGAAAGAACTTATTAACGCAACATCTCATAATAAAAGATCGACATATGCGAATACTGTTCGAACAATAAATTCTTTCACTATTATTTAAACATATTTATTCATTACCATCGTTATTTATTAGATAAAAATACTAAATATATCACACTTTTTTAACTGTATTTTGATATAATATTAATTGATATGTGCTATATATTAAATTGCCTCGATAATAAATAATATTATTTATTATAAATACATGTATAAACAAATTTCTGTTTTTAATTTATTTTATATACTCTATACATCATTCTTATTGTAATATATATTTATTAATTGCGTTCAACAAAAATATTGTAAATAAACGTTAAAATAATTGATATACCAAATTTATCAGTGTTTCTTCTTTCTGTATTATATATATATATATATAATATATATATATATTACTATAACATTAGTTTTAAATATATTTAAGAAACACATAAATGAATATTTTAGTTTTTATAACTTTACTTACATACAATTCTGCTCATTATAGATAAAATTTATTTAGAGTTATTAAATTATAATATTTCTAAAACGCGTTTTATAAAGATAATATAATATTAAAAATAAAGTATATTTTTCTTACTTTCTTGATATTAGATGTAAGAGAAATTTGATTGGATGTTCTTCAATAAAATGTCTCATTAAACTAAAATAATTGTCATTAGAAATGTTCTTGCAAGCATTGCATTCTAATGTTTGAAAATAAATTACATTTCGATACAATTTTAGCCAATTGACAAAATTATTCATTTGAGCGTAATCAAGTTTATGTTCATTTGATAAATGATTTTCCAGTTCCTTGTTCTGATCAATATAACGAATAGAACTAATATGTGAACATTTATTGCATTTTGCTTGATCGTTTTCTATAGAAAAAAAGTTCTTTTCTTGTAAAACTTGTAATGAAATCCGTTTTCCATAATCTGTTTTATGTTTATTATATATGTGGCGATTTATAGTTTCGTAATCTACGGTAATAGATAAACGTTTATCACAAATATTGCAATTTGCATGTTCCTCATTTTTTGTTAATAAATATTTTGTGACAAATTTCCACATCCATTCTTTGCGATCTGCAGTATACTCCCATAATCTGTATAATAAAAAGTAAAAAATAAAAAAAGTATAAAAAATGCTGAATTAATCAATATCATATAAAGTTTGTTTAAATCGTGTGTATAAATTGTACAGTAAATATAATTATGAAACACAATCATTAATAAAACACTTTTAGTATTTGATCGTCTCTCAAAATTCGAATTTGATATTTCCATAAATTAACAATATAAAAATGCTATTCGAGTACAAAAGTTCTCTTTTTCTTATAATTCACTTTTTATATTTATTTAGTATTTTACTTATATTCAAATTGTCACATATCACTAATTATAAAAGTTTTAAAATACAGTACTCGACAGTATAGTGTTAGATTTGAATCTTTATATCACTTATGATAAATATATGTCAAATATTATATTTTATGATTTTATTATTTACACACAATTCTACGTATTGTACATAAATTAATTTTTATTTATTTATTTATTAATAATTTAATAAACAAAAAGTAATAACATTAAATTCTTACTTTGTTGGTCTGATCTTCTCAGGTATTTTAATCTCATCATGCACTTGTTCCAAATGAATCATTAAAAATGCTGGTTTATTGGGAATGTCATTATTGCAATGATTGCAGCAGCATGATTTTGCATCCACAATATTTTTGCCAAAATGTTTTTGTAGCCAATTGCAGATTTCTTTTGCTTTATTTATTCCATCTATATGAATATCCGTTATGTGCTTTTGTATATAACGGAACGTTTCGTTTCCTCCAAAATAAATTTGTTCACAAAAATTGCAGTAAACGTCATTATTTTTTATTGCATAAACTTGCGTCGATTCATATGATCTAAAGTTGATTCTTGATAAATTGATAATAGTCCAATAAGATTCCTTATGTTTGCGTATCAAGTGAGATTCTATTAGCTTTAACTGGTCGTCAAGAAGATTATGTTTCCAGGAACAAATATCGCACATTGCCATATTATTTTCTATTGTGCAAAAATTCAGAAACCAATTACTATCTTCTAAGCTTGACGTGTCCATGATATATCTACTTTGTATTATCTGTCGTGCACTACTAACAATAAATACAAAAAGAAAATATTTTAACTAAGCATATAGAAGATATCAGACAGAAAAAAATGAGAAGTCGTGAAAGACTCGTATATACATATAATTTATTGTATAAATGTAAATATCAGAAAGATATTTGTATTTTAACGTGTGTTTTAACAGTTACAGTTTTGTAATCCAATGCCGATAATTCTATAGATTAGAAAAATGAATATAAAAATTATACAGTCACGAAATAATTTACAATAAAATGCGAATGTTTTCAATTTTTAATTTTAAATAAGTTAGCAAAGATTAGTCTTGTCAAAATGACTAAAGTAAATTTTTAAGATTTTATTATCAAAGAATAATATAACATTGCTTTGCGCACATAATTGTATTCGGTTAGATTAAACAAAATGATAAATATATATATATATTTATATATATATATATATATATATATAATATATATATATATATATTTATTTAATATAAACTGTTAATTAATAATAAAACACTTTTATTAAAACATCTCTCACTTTATTATTATTAAAATATCTCTAACAGAAAACTTGAATTCAATATTCTTATAAATTTGATATATATATATATATTTTTTTTTTTTTTCAAGTACAAATATTCCTGTAGATTTATTAAATTTATATGATTCACAATTTACATTTATTTAATAAATTGTCAAAACTTATTCATTATAAGAAAATTGAACATATGATTAATAAATTTTTATTATCGTATTTTGATATAACAATAGCTAACATAAATTACGTTTTGTCCCAAATATTTAAATTATTTACGATAAAAATATGATAAGCCTACATACTAAATAAATTTTACGATTTAATTCAATTATATTCAATTCTACGTATTTTAATAATTACTTTTATGTATATAAAAATGTAGATAAATGATTTAAATGAAATTATAAAGTAATACAGATTTTATCGTAATTTCCTTTTACCTCGTTAGTGAAATTTTGGATAAATTTTGATCAACATTCTGAACTGGCTGCTGACAGCTTGATGTAGCATTATCTTCAGCATCATCATCAGCATTTGAAATATCTAAATCTTTATTATTTATTAATCTACACGGAATAAAAAATAAAATTTACTAAATTAATCAATATAATGTTTTGTTTAATTAATGTGTATGTACAATGTATAATTATTAAATATGAATTGTGGTAATTATGGCTTTTTTTTATACTCGCAACTATGTTAGATTGTAACGTCAGAGGCAAAACATATACTTCAAAATATTTGCGTGCCATTTATAGACAGAAAGATATTTTGATAAGGCACAACATTAGATGGTATTATCTTTTTTAAAATGCTTCGCAAACTATTTTTTCTTTTGGCGCAGTCAATCTTTAACCGTAAATAAAAATTGAAACATAAGACTTTGTCCTGCGAAATAGCTGTGCATGCGTGCAAGAATTAATACGAGTACAGATTAAACCTCAAATTTCATATTATATTATTGCCACATTTTACAACTGCAAATTAATTATAAAAAAAGGACAGTGTTCAAAATATTTTAAAAGTATACTAAAGCTATCTGAAATTTTCTGTTTCATTAGAATAACTTTTTATTTACAAATAGCATTCAAATTTTTTCGCATCTGACATCACAATCTAACATAGCCGCGGCGAGTACGCAGGAGCCTTAACAAAACACTTTTATTATTAATAAATATATTTCACGGTAAAATCGAATTTCAAATTTTTATTATTTTCGACATATAAATTCCATTCGAATAATTTCTGACCAATTCTTTAATTCATATAACAATTTTATATATAACAAAAATATCATAATTTATTAATTATAAGAATATTGAATATAATAAGAATATTGAATTATAATAAGAATATATAATAACTAACAAGTTTATATTACTCGTATTTTTTGAGTATGGCTAAGTAATCTTGATTCGAATATTTAAAATACTTAAGGGCAAACACATATGCTAACTGACGAAATTTTATGATTTTATTTATGCAACACAATTCTATTCATTGTAATATCTACTTATACGTATACATAAAAATATAGATGAATAATTAAAAAGATGAAATATAGTAATTATCATTGTATTGCTTTCTTTTACCTTTTTGATGTGTTATTGGAAGAGCTTTGATCAATATTCGGAGTTGGCTGATCATAGCTGTTTATTGCTGATGTACCTACATTTTCTATGTCATTATCAGAACTTTTAAACTCTGAAATATCTGATAACCTGCGCACAAAAATAAAAACTTCTGAATTAATCTATATTATGAAATTTGAAAGTATATGCAATTATATTAAAATGTCCAAACACAAACATTTTTAACAGATTATATAATTCCTATTTATTCACAATCTATATACTTATCTAAATTGTTATAAATTACAGGAGTATTAAATATAGTAAATAACAAATTTATATATATATAATTCTACTCTTTGTAATATCTATTGTACTTACACATGTACATAAATAAAGTAAATAGACAAATAAATGAAACAAGAAATATAGTAAGTCTGATTTTATTGGTTTCTTTTACCTTGGTGATGTGATTTTGAAAGAACTTTGATTAATATTCTGACGTGACTGCTGATTGCTGCCTCCTGGTTTAGCAATATCCTTGGCATCATTAAAAATTTTAAAAATTTGTAAATTATCTAATAATCTGTACGGAAAAAAATAAAATTGATAATTTACAAATAATTATTATATATCTATAAATTTATTATTGTTATAATATATAATTATTAAGCACAAATCATTATTAATAAGAAAGAACTTATTATCGCAACATCTCATAATAAAAGATCGACATATGCAAATACTGTTCGAACAAATAAATTCTTTCACTATTATTTAAACATATTTATTCACCACCATCGTTATTTATTAGATAAAAATATTAAATATACTAAACTATTTTACTGTATTTTAATATAATATAAATTGATATGTGCTATATATTAAATTGCCTTGATATTAAATAATATTATTTATTATAAATACATGTATATCAAATTTACTGTTTTTTAATTCATTTTTATATACTCTATACATCATTTTTATTGTAATATATATTTATAATTGCGTTCACAAAAATATATGTAAATAAACGTTAAGATAACGATATACCAAATTTATCAGTGTTTTCTCTTTCTGTATTATATATATATATATATATATATATATTAATATAACATTAATTTTTAATATATTTAATAAACACACAAATGAAATATTTTAGTTTTTATAATTTTACTTACATGCAATTCTACTTATTATAGATAAAATTTATTTAGAGTTATTAAATTATAATATTTCTAAACGCGTTTTATAAAAGATAATATAATATTAAAAAATAAAATATATTTTTCTTACTTTTTTGATATTAGATGTAAGAGAAATTTGATTGGATGTTCTTTAATAAAATGTTTCATTAAACTAAAATAATTGTCATTAGAAATGTTTTTGCAAGTCTCGCATTCTGATGTTTGAAAACAAATTACATTTTGATACAATTTTAGCCAGTTGACAAAATTATTTATTTGAGCGTAATCAAGTTTATGTTCATTCGAAAAATGATTTTCCAGTTCCTTGTTCTGATCAATACAACGAATAGAACTAATATGTGAACATTTATTGCATTTTGCTTGATTGTTTTCTATAGAAAAAAAGTTCTTTTCTTGTAAAACTTGTAATGAAATCCGTTTTCCATAATCTGTTTTATGTTTATTATATATGTGGAGATTTATAGTTGCGTAATCTACGGTAACAGATAAACGTTTATCACAAATATTGCAATTTGCATGTTCTTCATTTTTTGTTAATAAATATTTTGTGACAAATTTCCACATCCATTCGTTGTTATTTGCAATACACTTCCATAATCTGTATAATAAAGAGTAAAAAATAAAAAAATTTTTTAAATGCTGAATTAATCAATATTATAAAGTTTTGTTTAAATCCTGTGTATAAATTGTACAGTAAATATAATTATGAAACACAATCATTAATAAAACACTTTTAGTATTCGATCGTCTCTCAAAATTCGAATTTGATATTTTCATAAATTAACAATATAAAAATGCTATTCGAGTACAAAAGTTCTTTTTTTCTTATAATTCACTTTTTATATTTATTCATAATTTCACTTATATTCAAATTGTCACATATCACTAATTATTAGAGTTTTGAAATACAGTACTCGACAGTATAGTGTTAGACTTGAATCTTTATATCACTTATGATAAATATATGTCAAATATTTATATTTTATGATTTTATTATCTACACACAATTCTACGTATTGTACATAAATTAATTTTTATTTATTTATTTATTAATAATTTAATAAACGAAAAGTAATAACATTAAATTCTTACTTTGTTGGTCTGATCTCTTCAGGTATTTTAATCTCATCATGCACTTGTTCCAAATGAATCATTAAAAATACTGGTTTATTGGGAATGTCATTATTGCAATGATTGCAGCAGCATGATTTTGCATCCACAATATTTTTGCCAAAATGTTTTTGTAGCCAATTGCAGATTTCTTTTGCTTTATTTATTCCATCTATATGAGTATCCGTTATGTGCTTTTGTATATAACGCAACGTTTTGTTTTCTCCAAAATAAATTTGTTCACAAAAATTACAGTAAACGTCATTATTTTTTATTGCATAAACTTGCGTCGATTCATATGATCTAAAGCTGAATACTGATGATGAGCTAATACTCCGATAAATCTTTTTATGTTTACTTGTTATGTGAGATTTTATTTGGTTTAACTGTTTGTCAATAAGATTACGTTTCCAGGAACAAATATCGCACATTGCCATATTATTTTCTATTGTGCAAAAATTCAGAAACCAATTACTATCTTCTAAGCTTGACGTGTCCATGATATATCTACTTTGTATTATCTGTCGTGCACTACTAACAATAAATACAAAAAGAAAATATTTTAACTAAGCATATAGAAGATATCAGACAGAAAAAAATGAGAAGTCGTGAAAGACTCGTATATACATATAATTTATTGTATAAATGTAAATATCAGAAAGATATTTGTATTTTAACGTGTGTTTTAAAAGTTACAGTTTTGTAATCCAATGCCGATAATTCTATAGATTAGAAAAATGAATATAAAAATTATACAATCACGAATTAATTTACAATAAAATGCGAATGTTTTCAATTTTTAATTTTAAATAAGTTAGCAAAGATTAGTCCTGTCAAAATGACTAAAGTAAATTTTTAAGATTTTATTATCAAAGAATAATATAACTTTGCTTTGCGCGCATAATTGTATTCGGTTAGATTAAACAAAATGATATATATATATATATATATATATATATATATATATATATATTAATATATATATATATATATATTTATTTAATATAAATATTAATTAATAATAAAACACTTTTATTAAAACATCTCTCACCTTATTATTATTAAAATATCTCTAACAGAAAATTTGAGTTCAATATCCTTATAAATTTGATATATATATATATATATATATATATATATTTTTTTTTTTTTTTTTTTCAATTACATACATTCCTGTAGATTTATTAAATTTATATGATTCACAATTTACATTTATTTAATAAATTGTCAAAACTTATTCATTATAAGAAAATTGAACATATGATTAATAAATTTTTATTATTGTATTTTGATATAACAATAGCTAACATAAATTACGTTTTGTCCCAAATATTTAAATTATTTACGATAAAAATATGATAAGCCTACATACTAAATAAATTTTACGACTCAATTCAATTATATTCAATTCTACGTATTTTAATAATTACTTTTATGTATATAAAAATGTAGATAAATGATTTAAATGAAATTATAAAGTAATACAGATTTTATCGTAATTTCCTTTTACCTCGTTAGTGAAATTTTGGATAAATTTTGATCAACATTCTGAACTGGCTGCTGACAGCTTGATGTAGCATTATCTTCAGCATCATCATCAGCATTTGAAATATCTAAATCTTTATCATTTATTAATCTACACGGAATAAAAAATAAAATTTACTAAATTAATCAATATAATAATGTTTTGTTTAATTAATGTGTATGTACAATGTATAATTATTAAATATGAATTGTGGTAATTATGGCTTTTTTTTATACTCGCAACTATGTTAGATTGTAACGTCAGAGGCAAAACATATACTTCAAAATATTTGCGTGCCATTTATAGACAGAAAGATATTTTGATAAGGCACAACATTAGATGGTATTATCTTTTTTAAAATGCTTCGCAAACTATTTTTTCCTTTGGCGCAGTCAATCTTTAACCGTAAATAAAAATTGAAACATAAGACTTTGTCCTGCGAAATAGCTGTGCATGCGTGCAAGAATTAATACGAGTACAGATTAAACCTCAAATTTCATATTATATTATTGCCACATTTTACAACTGCAAATTAATTATAAAAAAAGGACAGTGTTCAAAATATTTTAAAAGTATACTAAAGCTATCTGAAATTTTCTGTTTCATTAGAATAACTTTTTATTTACAAATAGCATTCAAATTTTCTCGCATCTGACATCACAATCTAACATAGCCGCGGCGAGTACGCAGGAGCCTTAACAAAACACTTTTATTATTAATAAATATATTTCACGGTAAAATCGAATTTCAAATTTTTATTATATTCGACATATAAATTCCATTCGAATAATTTCTGACCAATTCTTTAATTCATATAACAATTTTATATATAACAAAAATATCATAATTTATTAATTATATGAATATTGAATATAATAAGAATATTGAATATAATAAGAATATATAATAACTAACAAGTTTATATTACTCGTATTTTTTGAATATGGCTAAGTAATCTTGATTTGAATATTTAAAATACTTAAGGGCAAACACATATGCTAACTGACTAAATTTTATGATTTTATTTATGAAACACAATTCTATTCATTGTAATATCTACTTATACTTATACATAAAAATATAGATGAATAATTAAAAAGATGAAACATAGTAATTATCATTGTATTGCTTTCTTTTACCTTTTTGATGTGTTATTGGAAGAGCTTTGATCAATATTCGGAATTGGCTGATCATAGCTGCTTATTGCTGATGTACCTACATTTTCTATGTCATTATCAGAACTTTTAAACTCTGAAATATCTGATAACCTGCGCACAAAAATAAAAACTTCTGAATTAATCTATATAATAAAATTTAGTAGTATATGCAATTATATTAAAATGTTCAAACACAAACATTTCTAACAGATTATATAATTCTTATTTATTCACAATCTATATACTTATCTAAATTGTTATAAATTACAGGAGTATTAAATATAGTAAATAACAAATTTATATATATACAATTCTACTCTTTGTAATATCTATTGTACTTATACATGTACATAAATAAAGTAAATAGACGAATAAATGAAACAAGAAATATAGTAAGTCTGATTTTATTGTTTTTTTTTACCTTGGTGATGTAATTTTGAAAGAACTTTGGTTAATATTCTGACGTGGCTGCTGATTGCTGCCTCCTGGTTTAGCAATATCCTTAGCATCATTAAATATTTTTAAAATTTGTAAATTATCTAATAATCTGTACGGAAAAAAATAAAATTGATGATTTACAAATAATTATTATATATCTATAAATTTATTATTGTTATAATATATAATTATTAAGCACAAATCATTATAAATAAGAAAAAACTTATTATCGCAACATCTCATAATAAAAGATCGACCTATGCAAATACTGTTCGAACAAATAAAATCTTTCACTATTATTTAAACATATTTATCACCACCATCGTTATTTATTAGATAAAAATATTAAATATACTAAACTTTTTTACTGTATTTTAATATAATATAAATTGATATGTGCTATATATTAAATTGCCTCGATATTAAATAATATTATTTATGATAAATACATGTATATCAAATTTCTGTTTTTTAATTCATTTTTATATACTCTATACATCATTTTTATTGTAATATATATTTATAATTGCGTTCACAAAAATATATGTAAATAAACGTTAAGATAACGATATACCAAATTTATCAGTGTTTTCTCTTTCTGTATTATATATATATATATATATATATATATATATATATATATATATATATATATTAATATAACATTAATTTTTAATATATTTAATAAACACACAAATGAAATATTTCAGTTTTTATAATTTTACTTACATGCAATTCTACTTATTATAGATAAATTTTATTTAGAGTTATTAAATTATAATATTTCTAAACGCGTTTTATAAAAGATAATATAATATTAAAAAATAAAATATATTTTTCTTACTTTTTTGATATTAGATGTAAGAGAAATTTGATTGGATGTTCTTTAATAAAATGTTTCATTAAACTAAAATAATTGTCATTAGAAATGTTCTTGCAAGCATTGCATTCTAATGTTTGAAAATAAATTACATTTTGATACAATTTTAGCCAGTTGACAAAATTATTTATTTGAGCGTAATCAAGTTTATGTTCATTCGAAAAATGATTTTCCAGATCCTTGTTCTGATCAATACAACGAATAGAACTAATATGTGAACATTTATTGCATTTTGCTTGATCGTTTTCTATAGAAAAAAAGTTCTTTTCTTTTAAAACTTGTAATGAAATTTGTTTTCTATAATCTGTTTTATGTTTACGATATATGTGGAGATTTATAGTTGCGTAATCTACGGTAATAGATAAACGTTTATCACAAATATTGCAATTTACATGTTCCTCATTTTTTGTTAATAAATATTTTGTGACAAATTTCCACATCCATTCGTTGTTATTTGCAATACACTTCCATAATCTGTATAATAAAAAGTAAAAAATAAAAAAATTTTTTAAATGCTGAATTAATCAATATTATAAAGTTTTGTTTAAATCATGTGTATAAATTGTACAGTAAATATAATTATGAAACACAATCATTAATAAAACACTTTTAGTATTCGATCGTCTCTCAAAATTCGAATTTGATATTTCCATAAATTAACAATATAAAAATGCTATTCGAGTACAAAAGTTCTTTTTTTCTTATAATTCACTTTTTATATTTATTCAAAATTTCACTTATATTCAAATTGTCACATAGTACTCCACTGTATAGTACTAGACTAGAATAATTATATTACTCGAGATAAATATATGTTAAATATCTATATTTTATTATTTTGTTAGTTATACACAATTCTACGTATTGTACATAAATTAATTTTTATTTATTTATTTATTAATAAGTGAATAGACGAAAAGTAATAATATTAAATTCTTACTCTGTTGGTCTGATCTCCTCAGGTATTTTAATCTCATCATGCACTTGTTCCAAATGAATCATTAAAAATACTGGTTTATTGGGAATGTCATTATTGCAATGATTGCAGCAGCACGATTTTGCATCCATATTATTTTCGCCAAAATGTTGTTGCAGCCATTTGTAGATTTCTTTTGCTTTATTTATTTCAACTGTATGAGTTTTCGTTATATGTTTTTGTATATAACGGAACTTTATGTTTTCTCCAAAAAAAATTTGATTACAAAAATTGCAGTAGACGTCATAATTTTTTATTGCATAAACTTGCGTCGATTCATATGATCTAAAGTTGATTATTGATGATTTGATAATAGTCCAATAAGATTTTTTATGTTTGTGTATAAAGTGAGTTTTTATTTGGTCTAATTGTTCGTCAATAAGATTATGATTCCAGGAACAAATATCGCATTTTGCCTTATTATTTTCTATCGTGCAATAATCTAAAACCCAAGTATTACTTACTGAGCTTGACGTTGCCATGATATCTGCTTTGTATCAGACCACTACTGACAATAAGTACGAAATAAAAATATTTTAACGAAGAATATAGAAGCTATCAAGCAGAAAAAGGAAAGGTCGTGAAAAAACGCGTATATAATTTATTGTATAAATGTAAATATTTATATTCAGAAACAAATTTGTGTTTTAATAGTTACGGATTTTGTAATCCACTACCGATAATCTTATACATTAGAAAAATAAGTTACAAAAATTATTTAATCGCAAATATTATTTCAATAAATGTGAATTTTTCCATTTTCTACTTTTTTAGTTAACAATAAAAATTAGTTCTGCCAAAATGATTAAAGTCAATTATCCAATTAATAAAAAATAAAAGACAAAATGCCGAATCTATCAAAAAATTATCTTTAATTTTTATGTATGCTGGAATAATTTAAAAAATGTAATATATTAAAAAAAAGAAGATATTTTATTGTGTATATATTTATATATTATTATATTTGCTTATTATATACAGGGGCTAAACAAAATAATGTGAACACCTGTAAAAAAATATTTATATTTGTTTATTAATAAGATGTTAGGCCATGCCTTTTTCCAGTGGAATGTTGTCTCATTCTTCTATCTGCCAATTGCTTTAAAGATGCTAAAGGAGGAAATCTGTTTCTCACTCTTTTTTAAAATTGCCTACAGCTCGATGATATTAAGCTATTAAGATGTTTAAATATTTTCCCTGTGCAGTTCAATAAAATAATATTTTTAATGCATGCATGTATGTAACTACTTTTCCGAAAAATCAAACATTCATTACTCAATAATTGTTTGAGCTACAGCGCTTATTTAGGATATAAGTAAAGTAGTACAATTTTTATTTATCGTCACTTTTATAAAAATTCGTATAGTGTTTTAGATTTTAATATGTACCTTCAATTTTTCAAAGAATATCTGTAATTGCTCTAACTTCCGTAAATTTTGAAATATTAAACTAAATTCTTTTACATAAATAGCGTAGATACTATTAAAAGATGACTGATATTGAATTTAAATAAGGATCGGTGAAAGGATTTATTTTTTACAAAATTTTGAATTCTAATTTTTTTAATGTAAATTCTCGAATATAAAATCTATTTTATGTGAAATATTGTAATGGATGTAAAAAAGCTTTATGAGCTAAAATTGAAAATCCAGCTTGTTCATGTTGCAAGTTTCGTCTCTTTGCGTTTTCGTTTCGCGATCACTTGTTCTTGAATTCGAGATGAAACTCGTTGACAAACCCGATAAATGGTACATATATATATATATATATATATATATATATATACAGGGTGTCCCAGACTTATGGTTAATTATAGATTAATTTTCGAGTTACCAATAATTTTTCAGTTATAAGCGATTGTAAATGAAAGATTTTTCGCAAACTAATAAGCCTTGTGGAAATAAATTATAAACACAATAACATCTTTCAGATAATTTTAAATTTAATTTAATTTACTAAAATTTTAATTTAAAACTTAATCACAAAAATATATGGTAACAAAAATTAGGAGCCTGCAAAAAAGATCACCTTCCTTTTTGAGGAAAAAAAATCGTCTTTAAATAACTGTAAGAATCTCATTAATGAGTAATCTTGTAAAACTGGGACATCTTGTATATGACAGAAAATATGTGTAAATAATTCTTATCTTCAATTTTGGGTTAATAATTTGTCAAACTTATTGATACTATTTACAGACTCTATATTTTATAGAGAAGGAGAAATGAATAATTCAAACAAATAGTCAAAACTGTGTTAAATAAAAGTTATATACAGAAAGAATATTTTTCGTTAAATTTCAAATTTCACTATAAAATTTACACATTTTTAGTAACTTTATTATATGATGGTATGAAGAATATTATATATATTATTCTTCTTAATCTTGCGTTAATAATTCTTCAAAGTTTTCAGACATATTTTATGGATTATATACTCGAAAGAGAAAAATAATTCAAGTAAATAGTCAAAATTATATATTATACAGTACCCTTCACAAGTTTGGATACACTTTACATTTTACAGTTGAACAATCGCATGGCAGCAATCTGTCATAAATAAAAATGTTAATCAAATATTTTACGATTTATTAGTACAAAAAATCTACACAGATCGTTACCATACGATTGTTTAACTGTAAAATATAAGGTGTTTTTAAATTTATAAAGGGTACTGTATATTGAATAAAAATTATATACACGGAGACATTTTTTCATGATATTTTAATATTAGAGGTTTTTGCGTTTCTAATTTGTTGATGATCGATACATATACTATATGTTACAAATAATATAAAATTATTGCAATATGTTTTAAATAAAAAATATACGTATAGCATTATTAAGCATATACGATAATATATAAATATATACATACAATAATACATCTTTTTAATTTATCATATATAGTATATATCTTATTAGTTATGCCAACATATATAAAAATTTATTATAATTTTTGATAGATTTTGCATTTTGTCTTTTATTTTTGATCAATTTGATCATATACTTTATTTGTATAGACAGCAATAATTTTTGTTAACGTAAAAAGTAGAAATTGGAAACATTCGCATTTATTGTAATATTTGTAATTATATAATTCTTTAACTTATTTTCATAATTTCTTCTAGATTATCAGCATTGCATTACAAAAACAGTGACTATTAAAACACGCTGAAGAACAAATTTGTCTCCGTATATATAAATATTTACATTTTTACAATAAATTATATACTCGTTTTTTTACGACCTTTCATTTTTTTCTGTCTGATATCAAGCTATATTCTTCGTTAAAATATTTATGAAATAGAAAGTGCTTTCACCTGCGATGTATATAAATTTTCATGACTATTCATAGAATTTTTATTATATTTTAAGAAATTAATTCTTTTATATATACCGATTGATTATGTCAATGGGGAAACAATTGTTTCGTAAAATCTATTTAATTGTCCGTATATTTTTTCTTTGAAACCGTTTATTGGTGGACCATGCAATATTATTATCTAATTCACATCTATCTAAATTGTCACAACTTATTTATTGTATTATAAGAATATTGAACATAGTAGAATTAACAGATTTTGATTACTGTATTTTAATATAATATTGGCCAACAAAAATTATGTTTTGTCCCGAATATTTAAATTGGTTACGATAAACATATAATAAGCTTACATATTATATAAATTTTATCATTTTATGATCTACGCAGAATAAAATAATAAATTTTACTGAATAAATCAATATAAAAATGTCTAGTTTGAATAATGTGTGTGTATAATGTATAATTATTAAAAATAAATTGTTGTTATTATGATTCCTTTTTGACCACTGATCACGTGTCCATCGGGCCCGCGCGCGCGAATCAGTCTCGCAAAATTATTTCTGTCAATACAATTAAAGTATATGATCAAATAAATAAATAATAAAAGACAAAATGCGATATCTATCAAAAAGTCCTGAAAAACGCATTTCTCAAACCCTCTACATGGTTTCGATATGTTGATGACATCGTTGTCATCTGGAGTCATGGCAGAGAAACACTCTCTCAATTTTTCGATTTTCTAAATTCTCAGCACCGCAGTATTCAGTTTACAATGGAAATAAAACAAAATAATCTGCTCCTCATTTTAGACGTGTTAGTTAAAAAGAACGAAGACGGCACCTTAGGCCGTCGGGTTTATCGAAAACCAACACATACGGATCGTTACCTCCATGCCACCTCTCATCATCATCCGGCTTAGAAGAATTCTGTCATCAGTTCATTAATATACAGAGCCTTAACAATTTCTAAAGCAACTTTTCTGAATGAAGAATTAAAACATCTCAACCAAGTCTTGATCAAGAATGGGTACAACACCAAAGACATCCATCGAACAACTGAAAGGCTGAAAAATAAAATCTCCAGTTTTACAAATATGAGAGCATCAAGTGAAAAAGAAGAAGAAGAAAAAGAAGATAAAAAATAGACGATCTTTCCGTATCTTCAGGGTACAACAGAACGCATTAACAAGATCCTGGGTAAACACAATATCAAAGTAATTTCCAAACCTCAAAATAAGATTGCGCAACTACTTCCTAATCCCAAGGACCGGAGTTCACACTTAGAAACACCAGGTGTATACAAGATTCCTTGCTCCTGCGGAAAAGTGTACATAGAAGAAACTGGGAGAAAGATCAGTACACGAATTAAGGAACACCAACGGAGTGCCAGGTACTGCCATTTTAGTCAATCAGCCTTGGCAGAACACTGGATGGAGACGGGACACTCGGTGCAATATAACAAAGCAACCAGACTAGCCAGCTTTTTCGCCAACATCGTGAAGAAATTCTAAAACATCCCGACAACCTCAACCGCGACAAAGGTGATCAAACAAACCCTATTTGGCACACTGCCCTTAATATACACTCACATCACTAGGCAGCGTCATTACGGAATACTTTTCCGTAGATGAAAAACCTCCCATAATAGATATAAAGACCACAACCCAAGAAAGCTCAATATTGGAACTCTCAGCCCTGAAGATGCAAACGTTTGCGAAACGTCGGCATTACGCTGTTAAACCACGCGGCATCCATCCGGAAACCTTTTGCATTGATATTGTCGTATTTCTTATTTAAAATATATTGCAATAATTTTATATTATTGGTAACATATAGAATATGTATCGATCATCAACAAGTTAGAAACGCAAAAACCTCTAATATTAAAATGTAATGAAAAATTTTCTCCGTATATATAATTTTTATTCAACATATAATATATAATTTTGATTATTTACTTGAACTATTTTTCTCTCTCAAGTATAAAATTCATAAAATATGTCTGAAAACTTTGAAGAATTATTAACGCAGGATTAAAGAGAAGAATAATATATATAATATTCTTCATACCATCATATAATGAAGTTACTAAAAATATGGAAAATTTATAGTGAAATTCAAAATTTAACGAAAAATATTCTCTCTGTATATAATTTTTATGTAACATAATTTTGATTATTTGTTTGAATTATTCATCCCTCTATCTCTTTCTCTATAAAATATAGAATTTATAAATATATCAGAAACTTTGAAGAATTATTAACCCAGAATTGAAGATAAAAATTATATACACATTTTCTGTCATATACAAGATGTCCCAGTTTTACTGGATCACTCATTAATGAGATTCCTAAGGTTATTTGGAGATGATTTTTTCTCCTCAAAAAGGAAGGTGATCTTTTTTGCAGGCTCTCAATTTTTGTTACCATATCTTTTTATGATTTAGTTTTAAATTAAAATTTTAGTAAATTAAATTAAATTTAAAATTAATTGATAGATGTAACTGTGTTGATAATTTATTTCCACAAGGCTTATTAGTTTGTGAAAAACCTTTCATTTTCAATCGCTTGTAACTAAAAAATTATTGGTATCTCGACATTTAATCCATAATTTACCATAACGAGTAAGTCTGAAACATCCTGTATATATATAAATATATATATATATATATATATATATATGCACCATTTATCGGGTTTGGCAACGAGTTTTATCTCGAATTCAAGAACGAGTGATCGCGAAACGAAAACGCGGTGAGACGAAACTTGCAACATGAACAAGCTGGTTTTTCAATTTTAGCTCATAAAGCTTCCTTACATACATTATAATTTTTTACATAAAATATTTTTTAAAATTCGAGAATTTACATTAAAAAAAATAGAATTCAAAATTTTGTAAAAAATAAATCCTTTCATCGATCTTTATTTAAATTCAATATCAATCTTCTTTTAATAGTACCTACTCTATTTATGCAAAAGAATTTAGTTTAATATTTCAAAATTTACGGAAGTTAGAGCAATTACAGATATTCTTTGAAAAATTGAAGGTACATATTAAAATCTAAAACACTATACGAATTTTTATAAAAGTGACGATAAATAAAAATTGTACTACTTTACTTATATCCTAAATAAGCGCTGTAGCTCAAACAATTATTGAGTAATGAATGTTTGATTTTTCGGAAAAGTAGTTACATACATGCATGCATTAAAAATATTATTTTATTGAACTGCACAGGGAAAATATTTAAACATCTTAATAGCTTAATATCATCGAGCTGTAGGCAATTTTAAAAAAGAGTGAGAAACAGATTTCCTCCTTTAGCATTTTTAAAGCAATTGGCAGATAGAAGAATGAGACAACATTCCACTGGAAAAAGGCATGGCCCAACATCTTATTAATAAATAAATATAAATATTTTTTTACAGGTGTTCACATTATTTTGTTTAGCTCCTGTATATAATAAGTAAATATAATAATATATAAATATATACACAATAAAATATCTTTTTTTTTTTTAATATATTACATTTTTTAAATTATTCCAGCATACATAAAAATTAAAGATAATTTTTTGATAGATTCGGCATTTTGTCTTTTATTTTTTATTAATTGGATAATTGACTTTAATCATTTTGGCAGAACTAATTTTTATTGTTAACTAAAAAAGTAGAAAATGGAAAAATTCACATTTATTGAAATAATATTTGCGATTAAATAATTTTTGTAACTTATTTTTCTAATATATAAGATTATCGGTAGTGGATTACAAAATCCGTAACTATTAAAACACAAATTTGTTTCTGAATATAAATATTTACATTTATACAATAAATTATATACGCGTTTTTTTTACGACCTTTTTTTTCTGCTTCATAGCTTCTATATTCTTTGTTAAAATATTTTTATTTCGTACTTATTGTCAGTAGTGGTCTGATACAAAGCAGATATCATGGCAACGTCAAGCTCAGTAAGTAATACTTGGGTTTTAGATTATTGCACGATAGAAAATAATAAGGCAAAATGCGATATTTGTTCCTGGAATTATAATCTTATTCAAGAACAGTTAGACCAAATATGCACTCACATAATATTTAAACATAAAGAGATTTATCAGAGTATTAGCTCATCATCAGCAATCAGCTTTAGTTCAACAGAATCGACGGAAGTTTATACAATAAAAAATTATGACGTCTACTGCAATTTTTGTAATCAAATTTTTTTTGGAGAAAACAAAACGTTCCGTTATATACAAAATCATATAACGAAAACTCATTCAGTTGAAATAAATAAAGCAAAAGAAATCTACAAATGGCTGCAACAACATTTTGGCGAAAATAATATGGATGCAAAATCGTGTCCGTTGCTATTATTGCAATGATGACATTCCAAATAAACCAGCATTTTTAATGTTTCATTTGATACAAGTGCATGCGGCTAAAATACCTGAGGCGATCAGACCAACAGAGTAAGAATTTAATATTATTACTTTTCGTCTATTCACTTATTAATAAATAAATAAATAAAAATTAATTTATGTACAATACGTAGAATTGTGTATAACTAACAAAATAATAAAATATAGATATTTAACATATATTTATCTCGAGTAATATAATTATTCTAGTCTAGTATTATACAGTGAAGTACTATGTGACAATTTGAATATAAGTGAAATTTTGAATAAATATAAAAAGTGAATTATAAGAAAAAGAGAACTTTTGTACTCGAATAGCATTTTTATATTGTTAATTTATGGAAATATCAAATTCGAATTTTGAGAGACGATCGAATACTAAAAGTGTTTTATTAATGATTGTGTTTCATAATTATATTCACTGTACAATTTATACACAGGATTTAAACAAACTTTATATAATATTGATTAATTCAGCATTTTTTATACTTTTTTTATTTTTTACTCTTTATTATACAGATTATGGGGGTATACTGCAGATTGCAAAGAATGGATGTGGAAATTTGTCACAAAATATTTATTAACAAAAAATGAGGAACATGCAAATTGCAATATTTGTGATAAACGTTTATCTATTACCGTAGATTACACAACTATAAATCGCCACATATATAATAAACATAAAACAGATCATGGAAAACGGATTTCATTACAAGTTTTACGAAAAAAGAACTTTTTTTCTATAGAAAACGATCAAGCAAAATGCAATAAATGTTCACATATTTGTTCTATTCGTTATATTGATCAAAACAAGGAACTGGAAAATCATTTATCAAATGAACATAAATTTGATTACGCTCAAATGAATAATTTTCTCAATTGGCTAAAATTTTATCGAAATGTAATTTATTTTCAAACATTAGAATGCAATGCTTGCAAGAACATTTCTAATGACAATTATTTTAGTTTAATGAAACATTTTATTGAAGAACATCCAATCAAATTTCTCTTACATGTAATATCAAAAAAGTAAGAAAAATATACTTTATTTTTTAATATTATATATCTTTTATAAAACGCGTTTAGAAATATTATAATTTAATAACTCTAAATAAATTTTATCTATAATGAGCAGAATTGTATGTAAGTAAAGTTATAAAAACTAAAATATTTCATTTGTGTGTTTCTTAAATATATTAAAAACTAATGTTATATTAATATATATATAATACAGAAAGAGGAAACACTGATAAATTTGGTATATTATTATCTTAACGTTTATTTACATATATTTTTGTGAACGCAATTATAAATATATATTACAATAAGAATAATGTATAGAGTATATAAAAATGAATTAAAAAACAGAAATTTGTTATACATGTATTTATAATAAATAATATTATTTAATATCGAGGCAATTTAATATATAGCACATATCAATTAATATTATATCAAAATACAGTAAAAAAGTTTGTTATATTTAATATTTATATCTAATAAATAACGATGGTGGTGAATAAGTATGTTTAAATAATAGTGAAAGAATTTATTTGTTTGAACAGTATTCGCATATGTCGATCTTTTATTATGAGATGTTGCGATAATAAGTTATTTTTTATTAATAATGATTTGTGCTTAATAATTATATATTATAACAATAATAAATTTATACATATATAATAATTATTTGTAAATCATCAATTTTATTTTTTTCCGTACAGATTATTAGATAATTTACAAATTTTAAAAATATTTAATGATGCCAAGGATATTGCTAAATCAGGAGGCAGCAATCAGCAGCCAAGTCAGAATATTAACCAAAGTTCTTCCAAAATCACATCACCAAGGTAAAAAAAACCAATAAAATCAGACTTACTATATTTCTTGTTTCATTTATTCGTCTATATACTTTATTTATGTACATGTATAAATATAATAGATATTACAAAAAGTAGAATTGTATATATATAAATTTGTTATTTACTGTATTTAATACTCCTGTAATTTATGACAATTTAGATAAGTATATAGATTGTGAATAAATAGGAATTAATAAATCTGTTAGTCTCCTACGTACTCGCCGCGGCTATGTTAGATTGTGATGTCAGATGCGAGAAAATTTAAATGCTATTTGTAAATAAAAAGTTATTTTGATGAAACAGAGAACTTCAGATTGCTTTACGATAAATATAAATTTGTTACTTATTATATATTCTTATTATATTCAATATTTTTATAATTAATAAATTATCATAGTTTCGTTAAGTATAAAATTGTTATATGAATTAAAGAATTCGTCAGGAATTATTTGAATGGAATTTGTATATGTCGAATATAATGAGAATTTAAATTTGAAGTTTACCGTGAAATATGTTTATTAATAAAGCGTTTTATCTATGCGCCTTGGTACTCGCCGCAGCTATGTTATATCGAATTCGATTGGATGCACTAGTGCGCACTGAGTGCATATAAAGGTTTATCACTCACAAGTTTACAATGACAAGAGTAATTAAAAAAGGAAAATAATTAATAGTATGAGCTATTATAGTTGTTCAATATGAATAATGATAATATAATAGCTCTTACTATTAATATTGTTTTACTTTTTTAATTAGTTATGTCATTGTAAAATTGTGTGCGATAACCTTTACGTGCACTCAGTGCGCACTAGTGCATCCAACCGAATTCGCTATTAGATTGTGACGTAAGAGGCGAGAAAATGTACGCTGAAAATGTGTGCATGTTATTTTTAAATAATAAATTTCAACATAAAAAATATTTTGATAAAAGAGAGAACTTCAGATGGCTTTAACACACTTTAACAACATTCCGTAGACTATCCTTTCTTCTTTATTATCAATTAATATTGTAAAATGACTGTCATATGTTTGAGGTTACGTATATAGTCTTGCATGCATGCGCAAATCATTTTGCAGGACAAAGTCTGACGTTTCAATTATTTTACGGTTATTCATTGACTGTTATGGGAAAAAATAATTTTCGGAGTATTTTAGAAGTGCTAGAACCATATCTAAAGTTGTCTTATTATCATAATATCTTTTTATCTAAAAATGACACGCAAATATTTAATTCAAAGTATTTTTTCGTTTCTGACGTCTTAATCTAACATGGGTGCAAAAGAAATCATAATAACAAATATTTATATTTAATAATTATACATTATACATACACATTATTCGAACAAGACATTATAGTATTGATTAATTCAGCAAACTTTATTTTTTATTTTGTGTAGATTATTAAATGATAAAGATTTAGATTCAACTGCTGATAATGATGCTGAAGGTAATGCTACATCAAGCAACTATCAGCAGTCAACTCAGTAATGATTAAAATTCTTCCGACATTTCACCGAAGAGGTAAAAGAAAATTACGATAAATTCAGTATTACTATATATTGTATATGTATATAATTTCTTTTCAACCATTTATCTATATTTTTATATACATAAAAGTAAATTTTACAATAAGTAGAATTGGGTATAATTGAATAAAATCTTAAAATTTAGATAGTTATCATATGTTCATCGTAAATAATTGAAATATTCGAAACAGAACATAATTTTTGTTAGCCAATAATATATCAAAATATGATAATACAAATTTGTTAATTTTACTATGTTCAGTATTCTTGTAAATTAAATAAAATCTTAAAATTTAGATAGTTATAATATGTTCATCATAAATAATTGAAATATTCGAAACAGAACATAATTTTTGTTAGCCAATAATATATCAAAATACGATAATACAAATTTGTTAATTTTACTATGTTCAATATTCTTGTAATTGATAAGTTGTGACATTTTAGATAATTGTAGTTTGTCAATAATTATACATATGAATTAAATAATTTGGTAGGAACGTTTGTGCTTGAAACAATATTTATATATCGAATTTATGAGAATATTGAATTCAAGTTTTCTGTGGGAGATGTTTTAATAAAAGTGTTTTATTAAATGACAGTGTATATTTAAATAATTATACATTGTGCACATTATTCAAACAAGACATGTATAATATTGGTTAATTTAACAAATTTTTTTTTATTCTGTGCAGATTAAGTTGAAATGATAAGTTTTTGAATGAAGACCTAATCACCAACGGTGATGGCCAAATTATTTTCTTTGAGGAGTTTGAAATGTTAATTAAAATTAAGATGCTTGCTATTATGAATATAATAAAATATAAACTTAAAAAAATTGAATGTGTATTACATTTTGTGTATTTTTTATGTAATTAAATGTGTATTAAATTAAATGAAACACTTTTTCACTCTCTTGTCCAAAACTGTCCATAGTGCGATTTGATGATATTTAAATTGAACAAGTATATAAAGAAAAAAATGAATAAATAAGTACAAAAATCAGGAAAACGTGAAAAAAATCCGGGGTTGCGGATATCGATTTCTTAAAATCGTTGAATCGGAACGAAAGAATATTTCGTTGAGCGAAACGGTACGGTAAAACGCCGGCAGTAAACCCGGCAGTATTACATGGTAAAAGATTTGGTAAAACCAGAGTCGAACGTGCGGAAAACCTATAGAATCTTTTTGCCGGAGAGAGCGCCGCTCGTTAAGCTCTCTTGAAAACGAATAAAAATTACGTCCGCGGATCTCTAAATTCCTTCCAGTACCGGCAAAAAGCAAAACCGCGCTCGGGGGAGAAGGCCATCCCTTTTACCCTTTCTCTCTCTCTTTCTCTCGTCCATATTATCACTGTTGAAGTATTATCTGACGTAATTTCTTGACAAACGGCTTCGACGAGGTCAAATGGCGGCGGTAGGATAAAAACATGACGTAGCGATCCTCGATTTCGAAGACGGGGGATGATGCTAGGAGTGTCTGGAATGCGAATAAAATTGTCCAATTATATGAATATATATTTTAGCATCTTCCCCTCTTTCCCTTTTCTCTCGGGTGTCAGTCGGAGGGGCGTTTTCGGGTTGGACGTGGAAGAGGGTGGTTTTCAAAGGGTATGGGTCCGGCGTAGAGACAATAGTAGGCGGACAAAAGCATGATATACGGCGACCTCGGAGAGCAGTGGTATTAAAATCATATTTTTAAGCCCTCTCGCCCTCTCGCTCGCTCTTGCCATCCCCTATCGCGGGAGACTGTCCTCCGAGACCGACCTATTCCGCAGAATCCCGCGCCATGGACCGCGAAATGGAGCGCGGAGGACTTTGAGCGCTGTCTTTTGCGGAGGAGACCACCGCCGGATTTAATTGGATTCGTCGGCTATAATTAATACGCTCGGCCAAGACAGACTGTGTATTGATTCACTTTCAATATCATTTTCGTGGAAAAATTAATCCCTCTGCGCGACCCAAGTATAGCAAACTCCCTGGCGGGCCACTAGATGGCCTATAGACAAAAAGTAGACGTAACCTTAAACTTGTTTTAGGTGCATTCTGGACATCGGAACATGTCCACCAGTTTCAGACTACCTTGTCCAAAAGAAAAAAATTCTAATAATCCCAGCAAACACCGATATATAATTGTTGCATTGTTATAATAAAACGGAATATAACAGGTAATATAACGTGTACGTTACATGTAACATTCATGTTAGTAGTAATTTCCCACTCATAGATGTAACATTTTAATATAACATATATTACATTGTAGTTATATTGTAATTATATACCAAATAGCACATTGATGTATTGATAAGTCAGTGCTATCTTGGGATATAATGACAATATAACTACAATGTAATATATGTAATATTAAAAATGTTACATCTATGAGTGGGAAATTACAACTAACATATACGTTACATGTAACATGCTTGAGTATATAACATTTATATACTGTGTTTACTGAGATTACATAAAATCAGACCCAGCAAACACCGATATATAATTGTTACATTGTTATAATAAAACGGAATATAACAGGTAATATAACGTGTACGATACATGTAACATCCATGTTAGTTGTAATTTCTCACTCATAGATGTAACATTTTAATATAACATATATTACATTGTAGTTATATTGTAATTATATACCAAATAGCACATTGATGTATTGATAAGTCAGTGCTATCTTGGGATATAATGACAATATAACTACAATGTAATATATGTAATATTAAAAATGTTACATCTATGAGTGGGAAATTACAACTAACATATACGTTACATGTAACATGCTTGAGTATATAACATTTATATACTGTGTTTACTGAGATTACATAAAATCAGACCCAGCAAACACCGATATATAATTGTTACATTGTTATAATAAAACGGAATATAACAGGTAATATAACGTGTACGATACATGTAACATCCATGTTAGTTGTAATTTCTCACTCATAGATGTAACATTTTAATATAACATATATTACATTGTAGTTATATTGTAATTATATACCAAATAGCACATTGATGTATTGATAAGTCAGTGCTATCTTGGGATATAATGACAATATAACTACAATGTAATATATGTAATATTAAAAATGTTACATCTATGAGTGGGAAATTACAACTAACATATACGTTATATGTAACATGCTTGAGTATATAACATTTATATACTGTGTTTACTGGGATTACATAAAATCAGACCCAGCAAACACCGATATATAATTGTTACATTGCTGTAATAAAACGGAATATAACAGGTAATATAACGTGTACGTTACATGTAACATCCATGTTAGTTGTAATTTCTCACTCATGGATGTAACATTTTAATATAACATATATTACGTTGTAGTTATATTGTAATTATATACCAAATAGCATATTGATGTATTGATAAGTCAGTGCTATCTTGGGATATAATGACAATATAACTACAATGTAATATATGTAATATTAAAAATGTTACATCTATGAGTGGGAAATTACAACTAACATATACGTTACATGTAACATTTACATAAAATCAGATAAACTAATGATAAATATTTTCAACAGTGCCAGATTTAATAGCAGCTATTAAAAGGATCATCAATAACATTAAAAATGACATGTTAGATAAAGTTTTTACGAGTTTTCGTAAAAGGACAGAATTTTGAACCAATTCAAATGGTGCGCACTTCGAAAATATTTATCATAGTTTACATATGTGATTATTAGCACTTTTTTCATTACTTTTTTTCAAACAAATAAACTGATATACAAAGCAGACTTTCCTCTGTCCAACACAATTTTTGTTTTCTCAATAACTGCATGCATTAAAAAATGACAGCTGATTAGTTTCAGCAATTTCCTATAGGATACCCTATATGTTATAAAATAAGTGTTGTCAAACACTTTGACATCGACCTTATCTAGGTCTTACATCTAATCTCCGATTTATAAATCACGCATAATGCGACTTCTCAAACTCGCGAAGAAGGGATTATTGCTAATAATATCCAGTTCGCGCTAGTGCATGATGTTTTCATAAATCTGCATTCGTTGCGTCGAGAGCAGTTATGAAAAAAATAATCCTCGATCCTCTCTCTCTCTCTCTCTCTCTCTCTCCTCTTGGAGCGCTTATGGCCGCGTATATGCAGGGCTGCGTCCCGGGTGCAGCACTTCATTAAAACTTTTAAATTTTCCTTCGCTCTCCTCGCGTTCGCGCGAATGTACCGTAACTCGCAAAAAAAACCAGGGGGTGAAAACGAGAGAAAGAGACAGACAGAAAGAGTTTCGCGCCTCCGCGCATGAATTTGTTGCCCTTTGGTCCCTTGAACGTCGTTACGTCAGTCGCGAACGTGTTACACACCTTTCTCGTGTAAGTTTGAGAGAGAGAGAGAGGAGAAAAGTATTTTCTTTCACGTATAACATACGTAAACTGTGCAACTGTATACCTTGTTACAAACTACTGCACAACGAGCTGTGTACGATAATCTGCGTCGGGTGGATGCAAAAGTGTGAGAGCGGATTGGATTTTTCTGCCACATCTTATCGCTGATTCTGGGGAAACAAGACTTTATATTCTGTCTCGTCTTGTAGATTTATTTCTTTTACGCGTAAAAAGTTTTGGTTTTGCAATATTAATTAATTCTTCTTTTGCATTATATTATATACATATATGTTTATATAATATTATATTATATATTATATAATATTATATATTTTATATTATATAATATAATATATTATATATTATATAATATATTATATAATATATAATATAATATTATAATTATTATTTTCGATAATTTTAATTATTTTGATTCTCATTTTATTCTCATTATTTTCATTACCTTCAATTGATTTGATTGTTTCGATTATTATGATAATTTATATTATTTTGTCCATTTTTATCTTAATTTATTTTGATATTATTTTAATTGTTTTAACTATTTTCATCATTTTGATTGCATCAATCGTTTTCATCATTTGTTTACATTTTGATCAACAAATTAAAATTTATGCGATTTACAACATTCTTGTCGTTTTTTCGCTCTCTTTATATAAAAATTGAAAGACTTTATCAGAAAGAAAATGCGTTATTATTAATTACATTATACTTTATGCGAGATTCATGTCATTTCCGTGCGAAACAAAGATGCACGAGTATCTCTTTTCTCTTAAACAAAATATAATAATACAAAATAATAATATAAAAATATTAATAATAAAAATAAAAATAATATTAATATAAAAGATCTTATTAGAGAAAAAAAAACATTATTAATTACATTTAATTAATTATATAATACTTTATGCGAGTTTATTGTCATCTCGTGCGAAACAAAGTTGCACGAATATCTCTCTCCTCGAAAGATTAATCGCTCCTCTCATTGAGACTAACTGCGAGCGCGGGATCATGTCTTTACATGGCGACCGATCTGTATTTAGGGAGAAAGGGGTCAGTATTATTTCACTTATGTTAATCTCCCGGAGGATCCAAGAGCCGCCGATGTTATTAGGTTCCCGATGGGGTCGGACGTCTAATCGACCCAGGAATAATGTCGCGTTTGCCAGCAACTTTATCCCGACAGAGAGAGAGAGAGAGCCAGAGAGCGAAGGGTCGCTCCGAGGGATATTCTAATTCGCCCCTGGGAGAGAGAGCTCTCCGCTTTGCGGAATCCGGCTTGTGAGGCAGAGGAAGCGTACGTGTCTCCTCTCCTCTTCAGCCTCTCTGTGTTCGTCGCGAGGCTAAACGCGCGAGGATGAACGATAGATCGTCCAGGTGGCGCTGAGGGAGCAAAACGATAATTCGAGTCGCTCGGTGAGCGATTATATGGGGGAACGAGGCTGGATTCCACTTTCTTGATACCGAAATTTCGTCCTAATCTCGATTTACGGCACCCGGCCAAATCATACATCGCGCCCCCCAAAAGCCCCCCAGGCGTTTCTCTACGAACAGCCGACTGTAGTTCCGAATTATTACGATCGGAGGATGATTGCGCTCTCTTCTGTGTCATGAAAATTTTTTAACACCCTTTATAAAGATATACATCCTGACATTTATCGCGATATTCATATAAGCCAGAAAAATTTGTATAATGTAATGATAACATATCGACAAACGATAAGATTAGGTTTAAACGATAAGAATTTTGAGAAAAAATTGCAATTGCAGGGGGTTGGAGCCGCTATCGCCCGAGCAGCGGCGTTTCCGGTGTTTGCGCCAGAAATTGTTGAATTATAAAGTGATACTGATGGATATTCGACAAAGTGTTAATTGTAATTTTAGGTTCATCTTTTATTCCTTTTATTAAATTGAAAATTCTTTTCAGGGATTAAAATACTTACGTTAATAAAGGCATAGGTGATATCTTTGAAAAAAGAAGAAAAAATTAAGAAAGTTTTCCGACAAGCTGTCTGTTCATACAAATATTTATTTTACATTAAAATTATGTAGTTTGTAAGTACAAAATAAATCCAGGGAGGCTGAAAAAGCATGTAAAAGAATTACAGGAAACCTTTAAAATTGAGTTTAGAGGTTTGACCTTAAAAAAAAGTCTGATTTACACTACCGCTCAAAAGTATTTGCTCATCCTTTAAGAGAAAACTCGAAAACTAAATTGTGTCTATTATAGTCATTCATTCTCATTGTAGTTATTTATTTATAGTCATTAATAGTCGTTTATTTATAGTCATTAATTTATATTTATTTATAGTCATTTATTTATAGCCATTAAAACACAATTGTAGTCATTTATTTATACTCATTAATAGTCGTTAATTTATAGTCATTAATTTATATTTATAGTCATTTATTTATAGTCATAAAAACACAATTGTAGTCATTGTAGTCATTTATTTATAGTCATTAATAGTCGTTTATTTATAGTCATTAATTTATATTTATTTATAGTCATTTATTTATAGTCATTAAAACACAATTTATCTAGGTGGGCAGATACTTTTGCGCGGTAGTGTATGTAAAATATGTATGAAATATCGAAGTAATAAGCTGAAAAAAGAGTTCCTGGATATTGATCCAGAGAGACCAATATATTTTATAAATGCAATAAAAAATAAAATTACAAATTAATTCTGCCGGTAAAATAGTCATGTCCAGCATTCTCCGCGAACTTATCAATTTATCGTGTATTTCTTCGAAAGATTCTTCTCCCCGGCGAGGAGCTAGATTGCTTGGAATGTCGCCAGCGAGGTCGTCCAGTCGGAAAGAGAGACTCACCGAGATGCCCGGGAGCCTTTGTGAGAGAAAGTGGCGAAAAAGAATGCGCGGATAGTGGACTCGAAGGAGAAGGAATTGGACCCGAGAAGGGTGGACACAGGAAGGAAGGAAGGAAGGAAGGAAGGAAGGAAGGAAGGAAGGATGGAAAAAAGAGAGAAAGAAGAGGCGAGGACGAAGACCACGAAATATCTGTCAATCGCAAGAAGGCGAAGAGGACCAGCAGAGTCCCGGCAAAGTCGATTTAACGCCCGTTAAAGAAGCAATTCCTTTAAGAAAGACGAGCGCCAGCAGGGACAAGGTAACCTCCTTCCCCCGGAAGATCCTTGACCCTCTTCGAAGGACTTATGACCTTTCCGCGAAAGAATCGCTTCCGTTCGCCATTATCGACGAATAGAACATCAATAACCAATTCCGTAAGACTAATATCGCGAAAATTAGTTTTCCGAAAGTCCTTTTCCCCCATCTCGGCGCTCGTAGAAGCTTCGTTAAAGGATCGCAGGACCGCTTCATGGTTCTCTTAATGTCCATCTTTCAGAGGTGGAAGAGAAGGGAGGACGAGCGATCGTGAATCTTTTTTTATCGTTATGCGATAGCCATTATTTTTTTCGGCATTTTTAAAATTCCAATTATCGACAAGGTGCGATATTTCCATAAATTAAGGGGATCCTGTTTTATCGGCAAAATGTGAGGTTAGATTCAACTATAAATCTATTTATTGGCTATACGACTTGTTTTTTACCAGACTATACAGATTGATAAACCTTTCTCCTGTACAAATTAAAGTATTATTATTAACAAATGTGGAAGTGCTCTAATTTCAGGTAAAAAACAATCCGTATAACCATAATAAATAGATTTATAGTTGAATCTAACATCACAATTTGTCGATAAAACAGGACTGAAATTCAACTGCATTTAGGATCCCCTTAAGAATCACGATCACAATTGCACGATGCGATCACGTGATAGGGTGTTCAAAGGACTTGTTCCAGAACACGGGTCGTCACAAGGATGTAACCCTGTGCAATCGCGCGGGATGTAAATCTTTCGCGAGTCTTTCCAATGTGGCGTTGATGAATAAGGAATCGCTCGCTTTTGTACCCTGTAAACGAAATACAGAGAAAGAGAGATAGGAGTGATATAAAGACCTCGTCGGAAACTGATTGTGAGTTTCATCAAGCACTAGCCCTCCCTCCCTTCTTTCTCTCTCACTCTCGCAATCTCGGCTCCTTTATATATTCGCTCTTATCAGGAACGCTGTTGAAGAGGGATGGGGCCGACACGCCCGAAGGAGGCCCGAAACAGGATTTTGCCTACCAAAGTTGACGGAGTATTCGCCATACATTATTCCAGGTCCTTTGTGTGCGCGTCGTGCCGTATCTGTTACGTTGTTCTCGCGCCTTTTTCATCTTTTCTTTGTCACCCCGCACATACACATATACACTGCTTGGTAAAAAATCGACTATGAGCGCCCCCGTATTTTTAAGTTATCCAGCTATAACTTGGCAATATGTGTTGTGTTTATTTATTATAGAGTATGTAAATTGACTTTAAAAAAAAATGAAACTTGCGAAATAGTGTTATTTCAATTCACAAAAATAATAATATTGAAAAAATGCGCTAATTAAAAAGATTTAAAAAAATGTTAATTAAAAAATAATATTAGATTTAATTACAAATTAAGAGAAAAATAGAAATAATTAATACGAAAAATAAAAAAATATAAAAAGAATTGAAAAATTAAAAATTGTAAATTATAAAGAATTGTTTAGAATAATTCTATAGGATCATTATTTTAAATGATTGAAAGTTAAAATTTTTCATAATAATATTTACACAACTAAATAAATTTTTTTTGCAACATTTAATTATTTTAAGTAAAAACGTAAAGTACATGATTTACTTAATTAAATAATAGTATTTGTAATTCATTTTCCTTTTACACTTCTTTTACATGATATGTTTTTACGCACTTTTAATAATTAATCAAATGTCAAAGATTTGTTTTATGCACGTGTTTCACGTATATGGTGTGTCACGTTTCTTTATGATAAAACATTTTAATAAATGTATATACGTATTTGCAGCTTTATACGTAAAAGTGAACAATATAATATTGAAAACATTGGAATCAAAATTGAAATATGAAAGTGTTGTGAAAATAAAGACCAAATAAATTCAGACTGTTGAATTTGATCGAACGTGTTATCAAGCATATCATGTCAACACGGCGAAATCGTGAAGAAATAATAAAAAAAGCAAACATCGCAGACATTTCTGTTTCAAGGGGATTGAAAGCACTGGGCACTCGACGTGTTTCAGTCGAGATCCGAACATCGAGAGGTATAGTTCGATTATATTGCGTGCTGATAAGATTTCAATTTCACATAGTGTTTGCAAGACCAAATTGCGATTGTTAAGGATTAGTAATTACGTATCTGCATCTTATGTAATTGGAGCAAGACTGGAATTGTATATTAAAAAAGAAGGTAAAAATAATATAGTATATAATATAATATAAAAATATAGAATCAAAACTAATAAAATTTTTAGATTAGTTTATATATTATTTTGTATATTATTTATATATTATTTTAAAACTGTATTTTAAAATTTTAAAAATATAGGTAAAAATTGATATTTAGAACAGAATTTTGATTTTCGAAATGGAATTTTTTTAATAATAATTAAATTATCTTATAAAATATTGATATATTAAATGCAATGATTATAACGCAAATAAATATTTAAGTTCAGAAAATAATATTTAAAGTAAGAATAATTAGAAATTTTATGTATATTGTGCCTTTTTATATTGCTCAGTTGAAAACTGTTCATAGTTTTATTTTAATTAGTGACCTAATGCAATTATATATTTATTTGTTTTTTGTGATATTTCAATTTTCAAGACCATTTTCTAACGTTAATATTAGTCATTTATTGCACAAAATAAATATCAAGTAAATTTGTTGACTAAAAATTTCTCGAAAGTCCGATTTTATATGATCAGATATAAACGTAATAAAATATAAATGTCTACAAAAAGTAACGTGTTATATTATTATTAACAAATTTTCGTGTTTCTTCTTCGCAGATAATCTTCCCGATCTGATGCTATGGCAGAGCCATGAGAGGCTTTGAAAAATAATAATTGCTTCTAGTCCAAGGAGAAATTACGATTCTTAAAGCAAAGGCTACTTCTTTGGAGACAACTCAAGTATTTACTATGTATGTTTCACATTTGGATTCGAAACAGACAAAAATATCGAAGAAAGATCACAAAAGGTATATGTTTTTTGATTATAAATATATGAGACATACATAATATTGCCTATTCAAAAAATTAATATTTATATTAATAAGTTTTATTCGCTTTTTTATTATTTATATAAAATATTAAAAATTGTGAAAAATAACATTATATTATTGTTATTATTTTGAATTACTTAATACTATAATTTTTTATTAAAATATACAATAATCTAATTATTTGAAATAGAAACGCAAAATATGTCACTTATTTAATTAAAGAACAGTATTTATAATTATTGTTATAGTATCTACAATATAATTCAGAAATAAGTTAAACATACAATAAAATATTTGGATCTTTTTTTTATTTAATTTAAAGTATAAACGTATGTTAAACATGTTATATTAACAAATTTTTATATTTTTTTCGCAGACAACTTTCCAAGTCCGATATTATGACAGAATCGCCCACAATTTTTAAAATCAATGATTCCTCCAAATCCGATAAGAAACAGTCTTCTAACATATCCAGGCTCAAGAATGAATTAAATTTAATGCAAGAAAGTAATAATCTTCTGGAATTATATCTTCATATACAGAATGTACAAAGATGCATTTCCGAGTTAAATGTATCTGTAATTTTACAAAATTACAAAAGGTACATATGTATTTATATATATTCTAAGATTAAGAATTAGTTGAAATCAAGTCTCACAATACGCAAAATTTAAGATATTTATGAACAAAATTTTATTTAGATGTTTTTACATATTTTGATGATTTTAGTAAATTATTGAAAATTATAATTTGCACGAGTAAAACTATTTTCTCAATTAGTACAATAAATGTTTGAAGTTTAAAAGCATAAAACAATATTTATTTGCATAAAAGTAGTATTTATTATTTATTGTTAATATCTGCAAAATAATTTAGAAATATTTCAACATATTTTAAAATAACATGCTAAAATAATATATATATATTAATGACAGATCTCGCTGTTTTCTTCGCAAACAATCTTTCAAATCTGATATTATGGCAAAATTGCCTGAGCCTTTGGAGATCGATGATACTTTTAAGTCTGATGAGAAATCATTGCCTCGCCGAAAATGTCATGCTTTGACGCCAATAGAAACTTTTCTTCTCGGGTTTGGAATCTTCGCAACATTCTCGCTTATCGAATACTCATTGCATTTTTACAATCGTGCTGTTTTATTTTATAATCTCGTTTATATTTTTTCTATTTCCATTTTTCTATTTCCATTTTTTTTCGTAGCTATAAAATTATATAGCGTTATTTATAAAAGACATGTTTTGTTTTGTTCTACATGGATAAACAATTATTTTTGTAAGTGAATATGTTTGAGTAAATTAAAACAATATTTTTATTCTCTTTCTCCTGAATATATATGCTAAATTTTTTTGATACCACAAGAAATATCTATTTCTATTGTATTTTTATATGGAATTTTTCCATATATAATCTAGAAAATTGGTGATTTACCTTGTAAATAATAACGTAGATATTTGAGAATTGCCAGACAGAATTTAAAAAAAGGTAAGAATCTTCTCTCGACCGTACTGGCAAATATTATTTATTAAATCACAACGTTTCGACCCTTCTTTGAGTCCTTATCAAGTGATCTAAATATACATAGAGAAGAAATACAGTACAGAGATTAATATAATAAAAAAAAATTATTACTTCACTTAACAATATTACAAAATAATAAAAAGAAGCAAAACATACTTGTAAAAATAAAAATAAAATTATAACAGATAATAATCTTTAAGGTTCGCCAGTAATAATTAATAAAAATCTTTCCTCAATGGTAAAAGTCGACCAAACTGGCAATCATTTATTATAGATAATTAGTTAAAATACAACGTTTCGGCTGTCATTGCAGTCCTTTTCAAGTAAATCTATAAAAAGTTACATAAAAATAATTATAATTTTAATACATTTTATCGCAAGAAATAATTATCAATTCATATACAAAAATATGTTACATACCAAAAGTAAATGCAAAATAAATTAATACAGTAAATCAAATTCACTGCATACCTCAGACAACATTCACCATAATTTTAATGAACAATGTAAAATTGACAGAAGTAAGCAAGAAATAAATAGATGTTAACAGTTAGCAAGAATCTTAGTCACTACGTGTTAAAAAAAAAAAAAAATCGAGACGTCGTCGGTTTTTTTAATCATAATAGGCATATCCTCCATAAATATAATAAGAGTGAGAAGTTGCGTCTAAAAAACAAATTTGAATATATCAGTCGAAAGTATTATGGGATTCGGAATCTATTGAGAAAAATAGATTATAGTAAATGGATAGTGAATATTAGTAATTGTCACGTTCCTGACTCATTGATGAATTTTTTATAACATTGAAACTAAGTTGACTTAAACAATGTGTTTCGAGATCATCCATCACCATGTTTCGCTTCTTTTTATTATTTTGTAATATTGTTAAGTAAAGTAATAATTTTTTTTTTTTATTGTATTAATCTCTGTACTGTATTTCTTCTCTATGTATATCTAGATCACTTGATAAGGACTCAAAAAAGGGTCAAAACGTTGTGATTTAATAAATAATATTTGCCAGTACGGTCGAGAGAAGATTCTTACCTTTTCTTGTAAATAATCTTTTAATATTAAAATGTAGCATATAATCCAGAGAAAAAAGATATTTTTTTAAATTTACACTTCAACATTGTAATAATTTTATAGCCAAGCAAAGAAGAGAAAACAAAATTAAGCAATTCAAAATTGATTTTTGAATGAGAGATATTACTTTTTAAAGACATGTTTTTATTAATAAATAATTATTTTTCTATGTTAGAATATGTTTGAGTATAAATTCAACAAATATATCTTTCTGCTTTCTCTGCATATACAATATATGTTACATTTTGCTATAAGGTATTTACAAGGTAAATCTCTTAACTCTTCTAAATTATATTAGAATATATAGTTTTCTAAGAAATATCTACAAAACTCGAAATTTTATAAATTTTATAAATATTATAAAACCGCATAATTTTATATTTTATTATATAAAAGACGTGTTTCTATTATATTGATAAATAATTATTTTTGTATGTTAGAATATTTGAGTGTAAATTAAAAAAATATTAATTAATGAAAGGCTCGTATAAATTAACAAATTAAATAAATCAAATATAGTAGGCCAACTAAACGAGCAAATAAATAAGGTGTAAAAATTTTTTTATTATTAGTTAAATAATTAAATTAACATTCCGTTACAGAATCGATATAAATTGTAAACGTTTCGACTGCACTACAGTCTTTATCAATACGTAAAAGTTAAATATTAAAATACAAAGTTAAATGTTAAAAATACAAAAAGTTAGTTAAATATTAAAATATAAAATTAAAACGATTCTTCGCTGTTGACCAATAGATATGCAAGGCGATTGGTCTGAGATGCCAAGTTATGCGACATTTGAACATGCTGCGGATATAATACGCGAATTAAATCAATGTCAGAGAAAATTAAAAAATCTTTCAACTTACATTATCGTTTTAACAAGTCCTTTTTCCCGATATTTCAAGTGTGTGTTGCAAAGTCTGAATACCAAATGTCAAAATAGAGAGCGTGATGTATTTATTTATTACCAATGTTTTTTCTAAATTATGATTCAGCAAATTTTTTAAGTATGTCAAAATAACTAGTGTCTAACAATTCGGTGTCTTTATTTAAATTAATTCCATTTTTCTGTTCTTTAATGTGGATCATTTCAGATATTAGTCTTTTATGGTAATTCTTTTCATGATCCATAATTTTAATATTGTCCCAGTCAAATGTATGTTGTTCGTTTAGAATGTGTTCCGTGACAACCGAATGTCTAGCAGAGTCTAATTTAATATTATTTTTATGTTCTTTAAGTCTCGTTCCTAACTGTCTTTTTGTCTGTCCGACATATGTGGCGTCACAATCGTTGCAATTCAATTTATAAATAACGTTAGAATTCGTGGGGCAATTATTTTTGTCCTTTTGAACTTTTATGAAGTCATTCAATTTTTTAATGCAACGATATCCTACCACTACGTCAGGTCTTCTTATTGCTGAAGCAACTTTCTCAGATATTGATTCTATATATGGTATGACAAAATATTTAATATTAGTATTAGTATTATTAGTATCTGTTATATTGTTATTATTCGACTTCGCAACACACACTTGAAATATCGGGAAAAAGGACTTGTTAAAACGATAATGTAAGTTGAAAGATTTTTTAATTTTCTCTGACATTGATTTAATTCGCGTATTATATCCGCAGCATGTTCAAATGTCGCATAACTTGGCATCTCAGACCAATCGCCTTGCATATCTATTGGTCAACAGCGAAGAATCGTTTTAATTTTATATTTTAATATTTAACTAACTTTGTATTTTCAACATTTAACTTTGTATTTTAATATTTAACTTTTACGTATTGATAAAGACTGTAGTGCAGTCGAAACGTTTACAATTTATATCGATTCTGTAACGGAATGTTAATTTAATTATTTAACTAATAATAAAAAAATTTTTACACCTTATTTATTTGCTCGTTCAGTTGGCCTACTATATTTGATTTATTTAATTTAAAAAAATATTTTCTCTCTGAGTATTATGTTATATTTTGATACCACAAGAAATATACACATATCCGATAAATTTATTATAGTTTGTATAAATTGATTTTTGTTGAAATACTAATAGATGTACATTTGTTGTCAGGTATTAAATTTCTTAACAATCGCATTTATGACTTAGTTTTTAGGAATTACTTTGATTGTTTTATGTTTTAATTTATAACAATAATTAAATTATTATATAATGTGTGAAAAAGTTTAGATTACAAATAATTATATTATATTATGTACATATATATGTATTATTTTGTATTTTTAATATATTTAGGAATAAGTTGTTGAAACGAAATATTAATTGTGCAGTAAAGGTATAATGATATGTTTTTTTATTAAATAAAAGCTCTTGCGCCCAAAAATAATTGATTTAGCGTAAAAAGTTACACGAAAAAAATTATAAGATCTTAGATGTTAAATTACATGTACAATTAGTTATAATCAAATTTAGCTGTTGTTTGTACGTGATTTGGCGAGAGACACTATATCTCTTGATACATACAGAGTGTCAATATATTGAGCGAGTGGCATCACACAAACATACAAACAAAAGCTGATCGATCTCAATAAATGTCAGTCGTCCATATGTCATCGCGTTCAGATAAATTTGCAGTACATAATAGATAGACAGTTGTCAAACCTCTGTAAATACTTTTAGTAAAAAAAAAAAAAAAAAAAAAAAAAATAAAGCTAAAGAATTCTCATTGGAATCAAAATTTTATTGTAGCTTCTTGTGTAAATTTAATTTTTTCAAGACCCATCTAAAGTGTCTATTATATTCTTTTGAAAGAAATCGAGAGAAAGAAAAATAAATCTACATGGAAATAAATTTTCTAAAATCATCGAAAATTGAAACGAACATTGAAATAGTCGAGTTTGTTATTTCCAATATTTGATTACGATATATAATTTTTTTCCATTTTTAACTTGGTGTTACATAATTCTTCATTCGCAAAGGTGCGTTCGTCGAGGAAAGGGAGACGAAATTCGCTTTCTGCGTTATTCTCGTACGGTAACGAAAATGAAGAGAGGGACTAAGTGTATCGCGCAGACCATTAATCTGTCAAATCCGAAAACATGCGTGAGGCCGAAAGTTCAGAGGCTCGTCAACGCAGATCCACACTTCAATTCTGATCGCGTAACCGATTACTGGATCGCTAGACCGGTGGCTGTTAAAGTCTGCTCGCGGAAAGACATGCAACAAAAGTGCCCGCTAAAACTAAAGGTGTATGAAACAAATCATTTTATTCCGATTCGTTAAAAAGTTTTAATAAAAAATTGGATAGGGGTTGCTAGTTCCATCATTAATGCAGGAGAATTAAACACATATTATTAAGTATTATTAAGAACAGAAATATTAATATATAATAATATATAATAATTTATAACAATAATTTATAAAAATTAATAAGTTCTTTTTACTAATAGGAAATATCCACCAAACTTCATTTTTTTAAGAGAATGCTGACCATGACTGTTTTATCGACTTTGAGTTCAAGGGTTTTTCTTTTTATTGGCTGCACAAATTGAAAAATCGTTCTTCACAATTAAAGTACTGATAATAATAAACGGGGAGCGCTGTAATTTCGTATAAAAAAAACAATAAGAGTTAAAAAATTATAGTTTTTGTATCGGACTCTTAATTGCATCAGCTCATAACAATATTTATTTAATACAAAAGTTCTGCAGTTTATTTGTGCACAAAATATGGCGCTGTCAATAGAGATGACATGAAAGAATAATACAGAAGTAATATAAATGATATTAAAAGCCTGTATCAAAAGATTCGTACTTGAATTAATTATGTATGTATATTTGCGCGCGGAATGTCGAGGCATAAAACAGCAAAAAGTCGGATAGCGCTCCCCATTCATTATTATCAGTACTTTTATTGTAAAGAATTTTTCAATCTGTATATTCAATAAAAAGTGAACTTAACCAATTTTGAAATATAAAACAGAACTACGGCAGCATCCCTTTAAGATAGATTTAATTTTTCTTGAAATTAATTAGTTGTGCACAGAGCGTAAATTTGGTATAATACGAAATTAAATGTCAATTTGATTTTATTTCCTTAATAAACCCCTTTGTTCCTTTTAAGAAATATAGAGATGAGAAATAGGATAATTCTTTAAAAGACTTAATCAAACAAATCGAAGTTTCGTTCTTTTTAATATTTAAATCATACATTTATTTTAAAGGATTTTAATAGGATTTAATTTAAATACTTATACAAAAATTGAGTCCTATTTTGTACTTTAAATAAAAGAACAATTTTCTAGAATTAAAAAAAAAATGTTTTCAGCAAAACTAGATTAAATATAGGTTCAAAAGAAGATGATCTTCAAAATATCAAAGTAGGTGGAAATGTTAGAATGAAACCTAAGAGAGAAGAAACAAAATCGATTGGAGAAATAAAGAGATACCAGCATTCTGTCCCTTCTCTTTCTTTCTCTGTCGGTTTTAAAAGGTAAAAATATTCGAACATCAATACCCCTAATTTTTTTGACTTGTATCGGATACAGGGCATGTATATTCCGTGTGAATTGCATCCAATTTCGAGTTAAATCATGTGGCTTGTCGAGCCTCGCACGATATTGACACGCCGTGTAACGAGATGATGGTGTTCGAGCACCTGTACGGAATTGGTTAGTCGATACGTAGTTACGTTTACCTGGAATTAGCTCGACAGTCGGTGTACACTGCTACAGCGACTATCGATGGGTCTCTAATGGAGGAGGACGGTCGCCGAGCTCTCACCTAACTGTTCGGGACATCATCCAGGTTCTTGGAATGGGGAAAGGAAACGGAGAGAGGTCAAGCACAATGACGTGTAGCTAACGAAAAACTTGACGTATTTGTCTTCGTCATCGTTGATATTCGATCGTGATTCGATAAGTGTGCGATCGTATTAACCTCTCTATCGATATATGATTTTTCACCATTTCATCAATGTATGGGTACCAATTGTGTGTTTTCGACATATTGAATTGTGACGATTTATTTATAACAGCTGCTGGACATCGAACATTCGTTTATTTAATTATTTTAGGAAATTTCCAAATACAAGGACTCTATATTTCGTTTCGGGCGGAGAAGAAATCCAAGATATATTTTTGACATTTATAAAATTGCTTTGGGTACCCATTCATTGAAACAAAAGGATTATTATTTTTTATTTTGTTATTTCGTTCGAATTATTTCTGTTTGATCCTTGCGTGCTACTGTCAAATAAAACGAAGCAAGAATCGTATTTATTTAATCCTTTTATCAATATATATGTAACTCTTCACTTTTTCATTAATATATAGGTATTAACTGCGTGTTTTGAACACAATGGATTGTGATAATTTATTTACAGCAGCTGCTGGATACTTAACATTCTTTCCTTTAATTATATTTCAGGAGACTTTTTAATACAAAGACCTGTTTCAGGCAGAGGAAAGTTCTTTTTTATCATTTAAGAAGCCTTTAGGTACCTGTTCGTTGACTCGTTGAGAAGGGTTAAAGAGGAGTTGATGAACACTGGAACTAAGTCGAGTATTTACAAGATCCTTCGTGCTTTTTTCCTTAAAAATCTCAAATAAGATAATCTGGATGCAGATTCACGCAGCCTGTCCTGTTGAGACGCCTCTATCGAGTGGCCAACGACTTTGCGGGATCGCGATGTTCTTTCTGAAGGGTGCCATCGCCGCCAGTCTTGTTTATTGGACCTGCACGGAGGGTCTCTGGGGCGACAGTAGCGAAGCAGAGGATCTCTATTGCAGAATAATAAGCGCAGTTTTTTCCACTGCTCGACCGGTAAATATCAAATTTCTTTCTTTCTTTTTTGAATCTAAAATTCCCTCTTTCGAGAGAGAATCGTAACGCTTTTTATCCGCATCTCGGCAGCAGTGTTTGCTGTTATTTAAATAAATTATATAGATGATCATCTAGATGAAAATTTGACGTCATCTTATCTTTAGATAGATAATAAAAATATGGATCATCTATATTTGCCTCTCTCTCTCTTAGATGAAAAAAGTATTATCTTTATTAAATTATATAGAATAATTTTCCGCTAATTTTAGTTTAGAATCATAGCATATAAAAATATTTATATAGTAGATACTTAAGAAGATGCTATGTCTGTTTTACCGACTTTGAGTTCAAGGGTTTTTCTTTTTATTGGCTATATAGATTAAAAAATTCTTCTCCACAATTAAAGCACTGACAATAATAAACGGGGAGCGCTGTAATTTTGTATAAAAAACAATAAAAGTTAAAAAATTACAGTTTTTGTATCGGTCTCTAGCATCAGCTCATAACAATACTTATTTAATGCAAAAGTTCTGCAGTTTATTTGTGCACAAAATATGGCGCTCCCAATAGAGATGACATGAAAGAATAATACAGAACTAATAAAAATGAGATTAAAAGCCTGTATCAAAAGATTCTTCAATCTGCATATTCAATCAAAAGTGAACCTAACCTAACTTAAAGTCGGTAAAACAGAACTACGGCAGCATTCCCTTAAGCAGTAAGCGATAAAAATTTATAAATAAAAATATGAATAGTTATAAAAATTTTTTATAACTGCGTTTACATAAGCAGTTTTAAAATTATCTAGAAAATTTATTTAGCTAATTTTAAAATCATCTAAGCACAACACCGCTCTGCAGGTACAGCTGCCGCATCTGGAGGGAATAAGATACTCGATGTCAGAAGCGTACAATCGCGCTCTGGTGAGATGCATGGATATTATCGTCGGTGTACCGTTGGAGCTGCATCGGAAGCTGCGAGATCTCTTATTCCCGTGCGACGACGTAACCGGAGGAACGGAAGAGGCGGAAGAACGCGAGGCGCATCTCACCAGCTGACGAGAGAGAGAGAGAGAGAGAGAGAGAGAGAGAGAGAGAGAGAGAGAGAGAGAGAGAGAGAGAAAACTCGCAGCAGATATGATTCTTCAAATTGTGTCAATATTTAAGATATTACATCGCGCCGCGGGTCGCATTACGATATTTTTCCTTCTCCGGAGAACCTTTTCCGGTATAGTGTACAAAACTTTCGCGTAATCCTGGAGATTACGTAAAATTTTCAAGCAAATGTGAATTATTATTTTTATTGTGAGATAAAAAGACAAAGAGGAATTTCTTCAAAGCTCGCGTACTCGATTCGCGTCGCGCGGTTGCTATTAAAAATATTTTATATAAGGTTGCTTCTTTTTTCCCTCTCTTTGCTCTTCCACATGCACATATATGCACACATACACACATCGCGAATACGTTAAGGCAAGGATTAAAATTCCGCGTGGCATCTTTTCCATTTTTTCCCCCCGTTATGCGAAGAGCACACAAGGGAGCTCGCGGAGCGTGCATCTCAAGCGATTTTTATGGTCCGTCTGTCTATTGCCGTAAAACCTTGAATAAAATCGGAATAAAAACTACACCCGACGCTACGTTATACCTTCTTCTTCGCTGCAGTGCTTTTAATGCAAACGCGCAAATTTTCCCATATGCATTTTACACGTAGAGCGTAATGTATACTGTAATGATAAATGCGTTGAAAGAATCATTAAAAAAAAAAATATATATATATATATATATATATATATATATACGCATACATATTGTTCAATTGGATCGTTGAAATATAACTTGTGCAGAAAATGAAAGATGTTTAGTCTCTTATTAATTGAAAGTGCATTGTTATATAAAATAATTAATAAGAGCCTCACTATTATATAAAATAATTAATAAGAGAATTATTAATTAAATTTGTTATTAATTGAAAATGTCATTCATTGAAGCAGTGACACAAGATTCATCCAAAATGATTGAAATTTGCGGATTTTTAGTGGAAACACTCACAGTTTGCTCCTCCATTATTTTTCAATAAGATTTTACTGAAAAATCAACACTAATTGTATATATTTGTAAAATGTATTTTTTAAAGCTCTTTTTCTATATAGTTTTTTATTTTCTGGAAAAGATTCTATACATAAAAAAGTATCTGGAATAAAACGCATAACTAATTTAAAAATTCAGTTGTTTAATATTCTATCGTACTTTTTCTTAAGATATGATAAAGCTGCAAAAAAATAAACGAGTCTTTTGATCAAAAATTCTGTGAATATTTCAAGCAAGTTCAGTGAAACATTCACACTTTGTTCCTCTATTCCATTTCTCACTAAGAAAAATCAACAATAATATAGAAAATGAAAGATGTTTTTTCTCTTGTTAATTGAAAAATTATTATAATAAAATAATATATCAATAAGTGAATTATATATATATATATAATTTTTTTTATTAATTGAATACCATTCATTGAAACAGTAAAATATAAGGTTTTATTCAAAATTATTGAGTTTCGCGGATTTTCAGTGAAAACACTCACAGTTTGATCCTTCAGCTTACGTCCTAGTGAGATTTCACTGAAAAATTAGCAATAATATTTGCAAAATGTATTTTTTAAAGCTTTTCCTATTTTTTTATTCCATACACAATATATGTAGAATAAAACACATAACTAATATTTAAAAATTCAAATTTATAATATATCGTACTTTTTATTCTTAAGATGTGATAAATTTAAAAAATAATAAAGATTCTTTTGATCAAAAATTCGCATAATTTCTTGATCAAAAATTCAGTGAATATTTCAAATGTTTTCAGTGAAACACTCACACTTTGCTCCTCCATTTCATGTCCCACTAAGAAAAATTAGCAATAATATACAAAAAATTAAAGATATTTATTCTTTTATTAATAAGTAAATTATTAATTAAATTTTTTACTAATTGAAAATACCATTCATTAAAATAGTGAAACAAAATTTTATCCAAAATCATTAAGTTTCGCGGATTTTCAGTGAAATCACTCACAGTTTGCTCCTCCAGTTTATGTCCTAGTGAGATTTCATTGAAAAATCAGTAATTAATCGTGCATAGATTTGCAAAATATATTTATTATAACTTGTTTTATATATTTTTAGAAGATCTCACATATATTTGGTGTAAAAAAATATAACTAATATTCAAAAATTTAAATTTATATATCATGCTTTTTTATTCTTAAGACATGATAAATCCATACAAAATAAATAAGACACTTGAAATCAAAAACTGAGATATTTCTTTAAAAATATGTTATTTTGTTTCATATATACAATATATATAATATAATATTTTTATAAGCTTTTTTACTAATTTTTTATATATTATCTATATTTTCTATATAATATATAAAGATGATTTTTAAAAATACTAACTGATTTTTTTCACTAATACCAATTTGTTATATTTATATAAAATTATATAATATTGTTATATAAAAGAGGGAACATTTAGCGCGTTCTTAATACCTTAACCTTAAGACTTACGTGTAACCGTCTTCTCCTCTTCAGGGCGCCGCAGCAGGAATTTCTCAAAGCCGTCGCTCCGAGGGTTGACTCCTCACGTGCTGAGTATTCCTTTTTCGTCGAACCGGAAGGAAGTTTCGGCCCCCATTTTTCAGGCGCGTCTATCTTTTTGCGGCACGTGAGCGTCGTTTGTCAAGGCGCCTATTTTACTTTATAAGTGTGCTCTCCTCTTCTCTCTCTCTCTCTCTCTCTCTCTCTCCTGAGGATATCCCTATATAGGTGAAATGCACCCTGTATTTCTCGTCAAAAAATAAAAGCTTTTTCTTTTCTTTAGTGTTCTTTAACAAAGTTTCCGGAAGATCATGTATCTTTTTTCCGAGACGTCTCGTTGTTCAATGTTTTGCATCTGCTGTTTCTCTATTTTTCGCGCCAAAATTTCAATATTCTGTCATCATTAAATTCAGTGCTGTTAGCTAAATAAAATCCTATAGATAATCTTCTTTTCTAAATTATTTAGAATAATAGTTAGATAATTTTAAGATCATAGCATATAAAAATACTTAATCAGTAAACGATAAAAACGTATAAATAAAAATATTATCTAGATGAATCGTCATATAATTTTATTTTTATCTAGGTATATTTAAAACGAAATTATTTTCATCTTATTTAAGATAAATTTATATATTTTTATATCATCTTTTTCTAGCTAATTTTAAAATTATCTAAGCACTGATTAAATCTAATATTCGCATTTTTGTAATAGATCATTCGAGGAGAAATTTTGACATAAAAGAAATTTTTCTGGCAACGAAGCGTGTTCTTTTGAACGTAAACAAAGGGATTAATATTTACATGTGTAATATAAATATATCACAAAATTCATTAAAATATCACAAAATTACAGCGCAATTTCTACACGTAATTAAAATATCACAAAATTATTTTTACACAAAAGAATTAATAAACGGGGAACTCACATTAAAAAAACGAAACGTTTCCTTTTTTTAATGTGAGTTCCCCGTTTATTAATTCAACATTTTTCAATGTCGGCAAAGAAAAAAAGATGCTTATTCTTTAACAGGAAATACACTTTTTATAAATAAACACAAGAGATTCGGACAATTAAACAGTTTATTCAGATCAAAACATGGTGTTATGTATATACATACGACTTTAGTTAAACGATATGTGGGGGGAGGGGGGAGGGGAATGGGGGCCTGATATGAAATCACCTATACAGTGAACTTGAGGTTCGACGACGTCGAAATCGATTTACATGGACTCTGTGTCGCGTCGTTACGTACAACTGATTATGTACAATTGTTACTCGCTATTTATTATTTCCTTGTTCGCCCATTTTTTTTTTATATTTTTGCACTTGATTGCGTGGCCGGGTTACGTCGATCTGAGAGCCCTCTCTCGGGTCGATCCGAGAGCCCTCTCTCGGGTTAGATCTGCGATATCTACTTTTGGCGATCTTTCTTGCACACATACACACGTGTGTGTGTGTGTGTGGGTGGGTGTGTATTAAATATATATATATATATGTGTTAATATCCCCGACGTTCCCCGTTTTACAAAATGAATAGGCAGTAGAGTGCTTCGTCTTATTTCTAATTTCCTCGGTCCGCTTTAATATGTTTTACATCTCTCTCTTTCTCTCACTTCATTCATTCCGGAACAATTCATCGAACAGATTCTCTCTTACGGACGTAAAAGATATGTGTGCATCATCGTCGAAAAAAATAGGGGGGGCGAAAAGGGGGACGGAAATGAAAAGATCCTTGTAAAATCGCGAGCCATCGAGCGCGAAACAATTTCAACGACATAAATCTTCTTCGAAGTGTAACATTAATTAAATTAAGAGAGGAGGCGCTCGATAATCATCTTGAACGTTCAACTTATCTCTTATATAGACTCTCTCGTGATAATAATATATATTATATACAGCGATGCGCATCATCTAACGAGCAATCATTATATCATCTCGTGTGTATACAGGGTGTCCCAGAATTAGTAGGACACCTGTTAATGACAGATCCCTGGGATCATTTGGAGACGATTTTTTCTCAACGAAAATGTCGAGACATCAATAATTTTCGAGTTATAAAAGATCGAAAATAAGAGGTTTCTCGTAAACTACGTTTTGTGGAAATAAAATATTATTAACAAAATCACATTCTTTTTATTAATTTCATGTAGAGTTTACTTTAATAGAATTTTTATTTAAAGGTTAAGGTGGTCCTAAACATTCTTGAGTTTCACTCCTGTTTTATCGACAAAATCTGAGATTAGATAACCTATAAATCTATTTATTGGCTATACAGATTGTTTTTTTACCTGAAATTAGAGCATTTCCACATTTGTTAATATTAATACTTTAATTTGTACAGGAAAAGATTGATCAATCTGTATGGTCTTATATCCTTATAGAAATTTATCACTAGTAAATAATCACTTATTTCGAGTACTTAAATTGCTGCATATCAGTAATTTAAGTACTCAAAATAAATAATTATTTGGACTTACTAGTGATAAATTTCTATAAGAATATATATCTAGGTTGCAGAATTACGAAGAAAAAGAATTCATAATTATTTTTTGCCAATAAATAGATTTATAGCTGAATCTGATCTCATATTTTGTCGATAAAACAGGACTGAAACTTAGATTAGCTTAATACATCATGGCAAAAATTGGGAACATGCAAAAAATGATGGCTTTTCTCGATATTTTCGCTGAGGAAAAATCGTCTCCAAATGATCCCAGGAATCTGCCATTAAAAGGTTTGCTATTAATTTTAGAAAACCCTGTATGTGAATATATATGTATGTGTGTGTATGATACTTGATCGTTATCGTTTGTTTTTTTTGTTTACACATCGAAAATATGAATTCCTGGCGCCGATTCCTCGCTCTTATTTTTTTTCCGTGTTTTCTTTCGTTTTTTTTTCCTTCGTTCGTTTGTTTATACACATTACAGGAGTATCTATCGATCATTTTCTCGACGCGAGAGAACTTTTCACGAGCACACAAAGTTCGTATTACATCATTTCCATTATAGAGATACGCTTTTCGTGTTCGTTAGTTACGTTCTCGCGCGTGAAAAGTTTCACGACCTTTTTCTTCTTCAAGTGTCACACGGGGAAGACCAATTTTTTTTTTGCAAACACCCTTACATAAGTGAAGCTCCCTTCACGCGTGCACAGAAATTCGTGGACGTCATTTTATCGTCTTCCGTCCCTCTTTCTCTTTCTTTCTCTCTTCTCTCGTCGCGAATCAAACGAAATCGCGAATAACGATTCGATAAAGAACCCGTTAAACTATGTATATATTTACACGCGCATACACATACATACACACACATACGTCATCCGGGATAAGAGTATTTCGATGAAAACGCTTGAGAATATTTGATAATCTCGTAGAGTTATCCGACGTTTACGGGAATACAGAAAACTCATATCAGCGGTAGAAAAATTTACAAATGTTCTATCACACATACATACACCAACACACACATACGTACATACTATAGAACAATAGAGTATAACGCGTGTCTGGTTTTGCTTTTCTAAGAATCGTTTCGTTTTTTGTACATTACGCGGTTCGCACATTCGTCCCCTAAATGGGGAGGAAAAAGGGAGAGTTGCGTCTCTTCTCGGTCTTAATTTAACCCCTCTGTCAATGCGGAACAGGGTAACCCGGATTAAAGTAATTTACATTTTTTTCAAGCAATTTTAAACGTTCAAAATGTGTCGGGACCTTTTTCCACCCCCCAAAAAAAAAGATACAAAAAGTCTGCTATAATAAAAAGTGTCAAAAAAAATTTAATACCCATAAAAAGATGAAAAATTATGCATCGACAGAAGGGTGTCGCTGCGTAATTTCGATGTCGCTCTCTTCGAGATATCGCGAGAGCGAGAAAGCTGCGCGCCCGGAAATATCGAATTCGGAATTTAACCGGGATATATTTGATGCCCTTCGGTGTCTCTCTCTCTCTCCGCCCTATTTTTTTTTTTTTTTTTTTGTTATCGCGATATCGGAACCGATCGTTCAACCTTAAAACTGCATTTCACGCCTTCGAAACTGCACACAGGGCCAAAGTAGCATCGGGCGCATTCCCTTTCCTTCATTCCGTCTCTCTTCCGGTATATTTTCGCGCGGTTCCTCCATTCGTCTTCATTCGAGCCATCGGAAAAGGGGTTCGTTCGAGAGCCTCTTATCTTTTCTCGTGTTTCACGGCCTGATGCTTCCGGACCAACGTCTCGTCGCTGGGATTCGGATTTATTTAAGGACGCCGCGAGAGATGCTAACAAGTTCGTGGAGAGATAGCAAAAAGAGGCGAGAGAAGCAACAGACGAAAGATTAATGTATTCTGGAGGGAAAAATCACACCTTTACAACTGAAAATAAATGTGCGAATATAAATCAATATAATGTACATATATATAAATATAATATATATATATATATATATATATATATATATAAATACAAATATATATATATATATATATATAAATATATATGAAGATGTATATTATATAAATCAGCTAAAAATAAGAAGAGGAAAAATAATCAATTATTCATTTATTAAAAAAAAAAATCTATAAATTATATATAAATATCTGTGAGAAAATTAAAGAGTCTTTTCGGGGAAAGCTATTTTATTTCAATTCAATGTACCAATTGAATTTCGAGGTAGCGCTTTCTCGCAAAATTTCGGTTCTCCTTTCATTCAATTCGATTCTTCCAACACTGTAACAAGAGTAAACGAACTCCGGCGAAGAAATATTCGATAAGACACCGTCGAAGATCATTTAATTAGGAACAAAGAGAAAAAAAGGGGAACAAAGACGATTAAGTCGACGACCGAGGGACGACAGAATGTTAGAACTTTGCGATATTCCTTCCTTCGGGGCGGCGAAGGGGTAGGAAGGGGTAAAAGTTTGCGAAAAGTTCTCGGTTGACTTCTCCGCATACTTTCGCTCGCTTTGCCCCGTGGAAGGAAAATTAATTGATCGCCAAAACAATATCGGCGACCGATGGTTGGTTTATATATGTACGATGTGTTTCTCGGGCGTCCGCAGGAATTTTTCCAGGGAGGAGCATGATTAAAATTGTTTGTTTCTTATTATTCTTTGTTAATTTTTTTATTATTTTATTTCAATATTTTTATATTAAATAAAATTGCAAATCAATTCCAGTGTTTTTTTTAAATTTTGTTATTTCACTATGTTTATATTAAATAAAATAGCAAAAAATTCCAGTGTTTATTCATAAGGAGAGCAAATGTTTCATCTTTTTCCTGATTCCAAGAGGGGGCATTGCCCCCTCTGCGGCCGTCCATGATGACCCAGGGAGAGGCATCATTTTTTTTCTTATTATTCTTTGTTAATTTTTTTATTTCAATATTTTTATATGAAATAAAATTGCAAAAAAATCCCAGTGCAAATCTTAATCTTTTTCCTGATTCTAAGAAGGGGGCAATGCCCCCTCTTGCCCCCTCTGCGGCCGTCCATGATGATGACCGCAGGGAGAGACATCATTTTTTTTTGTTTTTTATTAATCTTTGTTAATGCTTGATCTTTTTACTGACCCAAGAGGGGGGCAATGCCCCCTCTTGCCCCCCTGCGGCCGTCTATGACGATGACAGCAAAGAGGAGCATGGTTTTTTTTCTTATTATTCTTTGTTAATTTTTTTATTTCAATATTTTTATATGAAATAAAATTGCAAAAAAATCCCAGTACAAATCTTAATCTTTTTCCTGACTCTAAGAAGGGGGCAATGCCCCCTCGTGCCCCCCTGCGGCCGTTCATGATGATGACCGCAGGGAGAGGCATCATATTTTTTTTTTCTTATTAATCTTTGTTAATGCTTGATCTTTTTACTGACCCAAGAGGGGGGCACTGCCCCCTCTTGCCCCCCTGCGGCCGTCTATGACGATGACAGCAAAGAGGAGCATGGTTTTTTTTTCTTATTATTCTTTGTTAATTGATTTATTTCAATATTTTTATATGAAATAAAATTGCAAAAAAATCCCAGTGCAAATCTTAATCTTTTTCCTGATTCCAAGAGGGGGGCAATGCCCCCTTTTGCCCCCTCTGCGACCGTTCATGATGATGACCGCAGGGAGAGGCATCATATTTTTTTTTTCTTATTAATCCTTGTTAATGCTTGATCTTTTTACTGACCCAAGAGGGGGGCCATGCCCCCTCTTGCCCCCCTGCGGCCGTCTATGACGACTGACAGCAAAGAGGAGCATGGTTTTTTTTTCTTATTATTCTTTGTTAATTGATTTATTTCAATATTTTTATATGAAATAAAATTGCAAAAAAATCCCAGTGCAAATCTTAATCTTTTTCCTGATTCCAAGAGGGGGGCAATGCCCCTTTTGCCCCCTCTGCGACCGTTCATGATGATGACCGCAGGGAGAGGCATCATATTTTTTTTTTCTTATTAATCTTTGTTAATGCTTGATCTTTTTACTGACCCAAGAGGGGGGCAATGCCCCCTCTTGCCCCCCTGCGGCCGTCTATGACGAATGACAGCAAAGAGGAGCATGGTTTTTTTTTCTTATTATTCTTTGTTAATTGATTTATTTCAATATTTTTATATGAAATAAAATTGCAAAAAAATCCCAGTGCAAATCTTAATCTTTTTCCTGATTCCAAGAGGGGGGCAATGCCCCCTTTTGCCCCCTCTGCGACCGTTCATGATGATGACCGCAGGGAGAGGCATCATATTTTTTTTTCTTATTAATCTTTGTTAATGCTTGATCTTTTTACTGACCCAAGAGGGGGGCCATGCCCCCTTTTGCCCCCTCTGCGACCGTTCATGATGATGACCGCAGGGAGAGGCATCATATTTTTTTTTCTTATTAATCCTTGTTAATGCTTGATCTTTTTACTGACCCAAGAGGGGGGCCATGCCCCCTCTTGCCCCCCTGCGGCCGTCTATGACGACGACAGCAAAGAGGAGCATGGTTTTTTTTTCTTATTATTCTTTGTTAATTGATTTATTTCAATATTTTTATATGAAATAAAATTGCAAAAAAATCCCAGTGCAAATCTTAATCTTTTTCCTGATTCCAAGAGGGGGGCAATGCCCCCTTTTGCCCCCTCTGCGACCGTTCATGATGATGACCGCAGGGAGAGGCATCATATTTTTTTTTTCTTATTAATCTTTGTTAATGCTTGATCTTTTTACTGACCGAAGAGGGGGGCACTGCCCCCTCTTGCCCCCCTGCGGCCGTCTATTACGATGACAGCAAAGAGGAGCATGGTTTTTTTTCTTATTATTCTTTGTTAATTTTTTTATTTCAATATTTTTATATGAAATAAAATTGCAAAAAAATCCCAGTGCAAACCGTAATCTTTTTCCTGATTCCAAGAGGGGGGCAATGCCCCCTTTTGCCCCCTCTGCGACCGTTCATGATGATGACCGCAGGGAGAGGCATCATATTTTTTTTTTCTTATTAATCTTTGTTAATGCTTGATCTTTTTACTGACCCAAGAGGGGGGCAATGCCCCCTCTTGCCCCCCTGCGGCCGTCTATGACGACGACAGCAAAGAGGAGCATGGTTTTTTTTTCTTATTATTCTTTGTTAATTTTTTTATTTCAATATTTTTATGTGAAATAAAATTGCAAAAAAATCCTAGTACAAATCTTAATCTCCTGACTCCTAGAAGGGGGCAATGCCCCCTCGTGCGCCCCTGCGGCCGTCTATGACAATGACCGCAAGGAGAAGCATGGTTTTTTTTTCTTATTATTCTTTGTTCATTTTTTTATTTCAATATTTTTATATGAAATAAAATTGCAAAAAAATCCCAGTGCAAATCTTAATCTATTTTCTGATTCCAAAAGGGGGGCAATGCCCTCATCTCTTGTCGTCGCCCTCCCTGCGGCCGCCCATGACGATGACCACATTTCCCGATGATTCCGGTTCGCGTGCCAGAAAATCAATCGCTCGTTCGCGAGACACGTAATAATGCGGAATCCGCGACACGTAACCCCACGCGGGTCCGCTATTGATCGCCGCGCTTGGAAACCCCATCGTCTCCGTATCCCAACACCGGAGTTTCGCCGAGTTTCGATCGAGCACCGTATTATACCGTAAACACACGTTAAAGCTAAACAGACGGCTGTCACGAAAGCGGACAATGTAAACGTCTCTCCACGACAGGTCTCTCCTTCTCTCCCTCTGCAAAATTGCTCTTGGATACTCTTGGTTGACAAGTGTTTTTCTTCCCGGAGAGCAGCTAGGTAGTTACATCCCTCTAGAAGAATGGGGGCTAGGACGACGACGACGATGACGGGAGAGTCTAGACGCAACTCTCCGGCAGTCTGTTGGCCATCAGTCTTCGCTTGATCGCCTCCCCATCGAGGCACTCGCCCGCCACGATGACACCCTGACCTCCGCCGACGACGACACCCTGGGCGCCGCCGATGACGACGCCCTGGCCGGCGCCCACCATCACCCCCGTCACCGGCATCCCCGGCAGATTCGGTATCGTGCTTCTGGACGGTAGCCTCAGCTCCGTCGGCCGCCCCGTGAACTTGTGACAGAGCTCGTCTATGCTTGGCGTAGGTCCAGGCGTGACCCAGTGCCCCGGGGGATAACCGCCCGGGTAACTCGGCGGGCTGACCTCCACGAGATTACCCTCTGAAACACCGAAGCGGGGGTCTCCGTCGAATAAAGAGAGTAAAGAGAGGCTCCCTTTCCTAAGTTTCTTTGCTTCAACGCGATTGAATTTGTGTTCAATTTAACAGATATGTCGACGGACATTTTTCTGTTCATTTAACATTAATGTTAATATTTTAACACTAAAAAAGAGCAATGTTTTCAAGTAATTTAGAAATCAATTTTGTGTAAAATTAATATAATTTTAATGTAAAAATCAAAAATGTTAATTTTACATTTTATCATCCCCCTTATAGAATAAAATAAATTTTTTTCTGTAAATTTTAATAATTTTGTCACTAATAATACGGACCATATTTGTTATGTAAAACTGGATGCACATTTTGTTATTTTTACACTTTCTTTCAATTGTTTTAATAATTTAACATTTGGGTTTAATTAACACACAACAGCAAGATGTTAAATTAACAGATAAATGTGTTAAATATTTAACACTTAATTTTAATGGGAACTATTTTTAACAAGAAAACAAATTTTTTTACGGTGAAATATTGCGAGACAAGAATGGGACAAAGTTGGTGTTTTTTCTATGATAGGCGTGTTTGAAGAAGGAAGTGTGATTAATTCCTTCACTGATGCTTTTCTAAAGCTCGCTTTGTAAGACAATAATGTACGGGTGACAAATAACAGAATAAAAAACTTTGACAGGTTGTTCAGGAAATTACACTGTAAAAATGTTATATAAATATAGGTCCTATTTCAAGCTTACAATCAAACTCGAGGGAGATATTTTCAGCACTTGTTATAAATCTATCGCTAGATTGTTATTTTCTAATAATAATTATAAAATTTATAAATGAAATGTTTTTAAGTGTAAGTTTGTAAGTATTAAATATGCTACTTTAATGTAACATTTTTAACTTAAATGACCTGCCGAACTAACTGTCAATTTCTTTTAACTCGGTGCAGATAATCCAGAATTCTATTTATAATTTTGTATGTCGTGTGACAGATAATATTTGATGAAGTAAAATATATAGAAACATTAGAACACACAACACAAAAATAGAATTCTGTAATTTTTTGTCACGAATCATAAGTGGTTTAATAAAGCAATTTTAGGAATAAAACATAAATACGCAAATGAAATACGTAGTTTAATAATTAATTAATTATTAAAAGTTGCTCTAATCAAATTGTTAGTTAATTACCCCGATTGAATAAACTATTAAATTAATTCTCTTAATTGTAACTAGATATTGAATCTATTATTTATTTTATCGCGTTAAAAAAACTTTGATTTCTTCTAGTTCTATAATTAATTGAAACAGAACCTATGTTAACACAACATTTTTAACTTAAAATGGCCTCCCGAATTAGCTGTCAAATTTTTTTGCACTCGATGTAGATCACTTATATTTTCGCGACAGAATTCTATTTATAATTTTGTATATCGTATGAGATATAAAATATCATATAATTAAAATATCACATAAATAGGATTTTTGCCTTTTTGTAATAGATATAGTCATATAATCATAGATGGTTTAATATAAAACAAGTTTTAAGAATAAAATAACAAATACGTGAAAAACATTCGTATAATTTGATAATTAATTACTTATAAAAAAATAATATTACAATTAAATAAAATAATATTAATATTAAAAATAATGGATCCAAGAGAGTTAAATATTTGCAATCTAATTTATAAAAAAAAATTTGACAAATGCGTCATATTATTCCTGTCGAAACAATAATTACTGTAGTCAAGTTTTCAATTACCCCAAACAAATTATGTAAATTTTCTCTTTCTCCGCATGAAAGCCCTAAATAGGGTAATCGTGACTTACAAACGAGCGGAGGCTTGTAATCGGATTCGCGCGCGGATTATTTCAGTATCCGCGGCGGCATCGATGGGAGTCTTACCGAACTTGTTTGGGATCACGTCGGGATCAGTCTCCACAGTCTGCTGGGAGTTCTGCATGGGATATTGTTGGGACGGCAGCTCGCTGAGTTCCGCTGGTTTCTCGTGCCGCGGCTTCGCCACGCGTTCCCGACGTACTCTGACCACCACGACCAGGATGATGAGAACCAAAGTCACCAGAGCGCCGACCACAACGCCTATCAGTGGCGATAACACGATTCCGGCGTCCTGACCTGTAACGATCGAATAAAGCCGATGTTCACTCTTCTGTTCTCGGTTTTAGCTCAATCTGATTGCACGATTAAGGGGATGCTGATCATGACTGTTTTACCGACTTTGAGTTCAAGGGCTTTTCTTTTTATTGGCTATACAGATTGAAAAATCTTTCTCCACAATTAAAGTACTGATAATAATGAACGGGGAGCGCTGTAATTTTGTATAAAAAACAATAAGAGTTAAGAAAATTATAGTTTTCTATCGGCCTCTTGCATCAGCTCATAACAATACTTATTTAATACAAAAGTTCTGCCGTTTATTTGTGCACAAAATATGGCACTCCTAATAGAGATGACATGAAAAAATAATAAAAATGAGATTAAAAGCCTGTATCAAAAGATTCTTCAATCTTTATATTCAATAAAAAGTGAACCTAACCTAACTTAAAGTCGATAAAATAGAACAACGGCAGCATTCCCTTAAGAATAAGAATTTAGAAATGTTATAATATACATATAATAATATATAATAAATTATAATAATAATTTTAAAAAATTAATAAGTATCCTTTTTACTAATAGATGTCTACTAAAACATAAATTGTAAATAGATGTCTACTAAGACTTTAAATTATTAGAAATTTATTAGAAATTCATTTAGCCTGTTATATTGGAAATGATACATTTTCGTTGAAATCGTCCGATCAGGCAGATAAATAAAATAAAAAGAAGATCTGTCTATCAATTTGAGATTTAATATGTAAAAATGGTATTATCTTTTTTGCAAAAAAAATTTTAATCAGAAATCATGAATTCATCAGAGTTCATCCCTTATAATATAAATTTTTTTATTTCGATATCTGACTTTTTAATCATGTTAGGAAAGATTTAAATACAGAGTTTTGCTGAGATAGCAAATATTCCGCCTATGATGATGAAGTCATATAATTATATTCATAATTTGTAGTTTAGGATTATTGTAATTTATCGTGATAGATTCCATTAAATGTAATAGAGTGTCTCATTTTAATTGCTCACCTTGAATTTTTCGAAAAAATGCATTTTCGAAAAATATTCCAGACAAAAGTTATATGATCTAAGGAGGAACAAATTATGGTAAAATCAATTTTGGAAAAAATAATTTTTCTCAAAATTTTTATAAATATTAAACTTCAATTATTTTGGAAATCTGATGTGCTAATGAAATTTAGTTTGCAGCATCCAAAAGTATGAAACACTTTGTCTGGCTTAAAATAATTTTTGTAAACTAGTGTACGCTCGCTAATTTGTTTTTTTTTTCTACCTTCTGTCTTCGCAAATTGACATTTCTCCGAAAATATCTGCTTAAAAATATTAAATTAAATCAACACACACAAGGAGAATTTTAGAGGACAGTGTCGCGCTAAAAGAATTGCACAATAGAACAGGTATAATAAATTAATTCGGTAGAGGTGCGGCAAGAAACACACACAAAATTAATGTGGATATTTCTCCGCGACGAAGGATTAACCACACCGTGTCACGGTAAAGAGAAAACGAAACGTTGCATCCGCCCTCGCTATGCTACTTACGAAGCGTTTCATTTTTTTCCCTTCCTTTTTTTTGCCTCCCTCCTTCTCCATATACCAGGCAGCTTTGTTACATGCGTAAACAAACCCCGGTCGGCGCCGTAGAGAAAACATTTTATATTCCTCAACGTTGGGATTACATCTGGCATGCCAGTATTTTTTGCGCCGCTGTCACGTACACACACGGTTTTATCCGCATTTTGTATTTTCGAATCGCCCGTGGAATCTCAAGTAGAAATGGCAATCGCGAACGAAAAAAAGTATAAAGGTCGCGAAATATGATTAAGTAAGTAAGAAACGCGTTGCGGCTGGACGCGAGAGTAATAACATAAAAATTCGTTTATGTCGCAACTAAGACGAATACAATTATTTTATATTTTAACGCAAAAAGACGCCAAGATATGATTTTTAAATCCATTTTATATTATATTATGTGTAAAATAAATTTACAGCAATATATTTTGTTTAAAAAATCTGAATTTGTAATAAAAAAATCTTATTTAGCTTAAGAGTAAAAAAGTATGATATGTATACATAATTTTTAATTTAAATAATGTATCTAAAGATAGTAATACAAAAAATAGAAAAAACCATCTTTTATATGTACAGTGACTTTTTGCTTTTCTCGATATTGATATTCGAAATATCAAAAAAATATACAAAATAATTTCATGTTGAAAATACTTTTACTTAATCATATCTTAATAAAATTAAAAAAAAAATTTTTTACTGGGATAGTTATTATCTTTTTCTTTTTTTTACTGACAGTTTTTTCCGCTCTTCAAATTTAAAATCGAGAGCGAGAAATAGAGAATGTAATATAATTGTGAGAGTAACTCGCGAAAGCCGATAATTCTGATTTCAATGATACTTTATATAAATTTAGGAAAGATAAATAGAGAAATTTTTAATTGCGACCCATCATATTATATGTATTTTTTCAAAAATTTCAAAAAAAAAAAATTTCTCCAAATATTATTTAAAAAAAATATTATTAATGTAATTAAATTGAAGTGTTTTTACTATGAAATTTTTTAATGTCATAAAAATATTTTTATGATAAGAACGCCTCTATTAATAATAATTTGATTAAAAAAAACATTTTTAAAATTATTTTCTTAAAACATTAATGTAATTAAATAGAGGTATTCTTATCACAAAATTTTTGTATGAAATATTTCTTGACATCTCGAATACTTTTCGAGATATATAAAAAAAACTGTTTTATGAGGGGTGGTTTCACCCTTTAGAATCATTATTAATTTTTAAATAATATTATTAAAAAAACTGTCTTATGAGGGTTTCACCCTTTAGAATCATTTTTGGGGCACATCTAAAAATCTATTTATCCTTTCTACATGCGTGTAAAAAACTGAGAATTTTAGGTCGACGACATTTTTCTTCGGAACTTTGCATGAAGAGACTAAAAAGAAGAAATTTGTGCTGTATTTAGACGCGAGGTGCTATTTTCTTAGAGAAGGAGGAGCGAGAGAACGGTGGGAAATCTTGCAGCTATTTCTATTTGTTCTCCTCTCTCTTAGCACCTCGGTCTCGCGATATACCACCGTATTCGTGATAGCGTCTCGCCGCTTTGATAGCGTGTGGCCGGCGAAGCGTGGGATCGCGCCTGCTGTTTTTGTCGGATAATTAACAAAACTGCGCTCCTCCTCTTGCGCCTCGTGGTGAGTTGCAACGCGATCAGGCGGGCTGCGAAAAGCGAGTCTTTAATTCTTAAATTTTCTCTCGTTCCAAACGGGGTCGATTAAGCGTCGGCCCGGCAGAATTTGTGCTCGCAACCCTCACTTAGGTATATCGCGTAAAACTTGGATAGGCTGTTTTTCTACTGGAATATTGTTAGAAAATATTTGCTCCGTTTTTAAAAATATCTCATCGGCCTTCATTCGGCTAATGTTTTAATAATATAATTATTGCGTGTAATTTTTTTATTCGAAAATATATTCGCATGATTTGAAAACCGTCGACCGAACCACTTATTCGATTATTGCTTTAATCATGTAATTATATTGCGCGTTTTTTATATTGGAAAATATTTGCTCGATTAAAAAGAATCCTCCATTATCAGATATTCGGGTAATGTTTTAATAATGTAATTATCGCGTGTATTATTCTCATACAATCAGTGGAAAGTATATTTACTCTATTTAAAAATAGTTGATTGCCAGACACTCATTCAGTTATTAATTTTTAATAATGTAATTATCACGTGCATTATTTTTTACTAGAAAATATTTGCTCGATTTAAAAAAAGACAATATTACTCTATTTTTATTATAATATCGTGACTCTCGCATTTTTTTTCATCATAAAATATTTGTTTGCTTTAAAAAAAAAAAGGATCATATTAGATACGTACTCTGGTATTATTTGAATAAATTATCGCATGCATTTTCTAATTATAAAATATTTACTTGATCAAAAAACATCGTCGACCATCAAACATTTATTCTATTAATGTTTGAATAATGTAATTATAATACATGCATTACTTTTTACTAGAAAATATTTGCTCGATTTAAAAAAATACACTTATTCAATTATTGTTAAAATAGCGTGGTTATCGCATTTTTTTAATTATAAAATATTTGTTCGATTTAAAAAAAGGACCATCAGATACTTCTTCGAGTATTAATTTAATAATAAAATTATCGCATGCATTTTTTAATTAGAAAGTATTTACTTGACTAAAAAATGTCGTCGAGACCATCAGACATTTATTCTATCAACGTTTGAATAATGTAATTATCGCGTGCACCTTTTTCACGCGATAATCACATTATTAAAACGAACAACCGAATAAGTCTCTGATCGACGATTTTTAAATAAAACGATATTTTCTAATGCCAGTAAAAAAAATATCCGTATCGAAATATTTGCATTGCGAATTTTTATCGGAGCAAAAGAAAGATAGCAAAATATATTAATATAATAATATAATATAAAATAATAATAAATAATATAAAAATAATATAAAAATATAAAATAAAAATATAAGAAATAAAATAAAATATAAAAATAATATGACAATATAAAATAATAATATAAAAAATAAAATAAAATATAAAAATAATATAAAAATATAAATATATAAAAATATAACAAATAAAATAAAATATAAAAATAATATATAAATATATAAAATTAAAATATAAGAAATGAAATAAAATATAAAAATGATTTAAAATATAAAATTGTAACTAGAGAAAAGAAAAGGAACGACAGATCGGATTGTGTTGCCTTGTGTAGACTCTCGCGCGCTTAATACAGGCATATTTACGCCTGTAAACGCATTAACCAAATAAGGTGCGCGTATATGTGCGTTATATATGTTGTTGATGCGCGGTAAAACCCCGGGTTTAATCAGCCGGCAGCCGAAATTTCCCGCCGCCGCGTCGTGACCAACCCCCATAACCTAAGGAAGGTTTTGCCGGAGGAATATTATGTCGGGAGACCACTAGTGTCAGAGCGGAGTGTAAATGAGCTTTCTGAACTGCGCGAAGCGTCTTGACAACGTTTTCTCTCTCTGCGAAGCGGAAATCTCAAGATTTCGCGTCGTTTTACAGACACGCGTGCGGAGATTTTTTCTTCTTCCTTTTTTGCGGAAATGCGCGGAAGGGATTTGTGAAAAATGCCGGGTAATTACGCCGGGATATAAGCCGGGAACTAGAAGTTTTTTTTCCTCTCAAGAATCTTCTTGGCGCGCGCGCTCGACATTTAAATTCACGCAAAATAAACTCGCACTCGTTACGCCGTTAACGTTTACGCGATTATACGCGACGTTGGATTAAAGAATTTTTTTTTGTATTTATATATTTCGCATTAAAAATTTTCAACTTGTTTTTACTCTAAATTTACAAAATTTTAAATCCATCTTTTGCCTGCTCAAAATAAAATAAATATTAATAATATTGACGAGTCACCGGGCACAAGCTTCAGTTTCCTTATAAAATTCTCTAGTTTCGTGTAAATGAGAAAACTTTGTCCAGTAAATACATAATCGTGACGTGGGTAAATAAATAGTGTAGAAGTAATATTATGCGAGTTTACATTTTTCATGTAATTGCTCGCGTACTTTCGGCCGGATTATAAAGGAAGATTTATGACGTACTGAGTGAGAGAGAAAGAGAGAGAGAGAGAGCGAACACGTCATGTGTGAGTACACATAAGTGACACACGGAGTCCTATTGCGACCAGCTTAAGAAACTCTCGTAAATTCATCCAGCTCTGTGGATGAACTGCAGTAAAGCTTTTGACAATTTAGCGGAGGAAGATTTATGGTAACCGCGCGATATTTCGTCTATGACAGATCTAAGCTTTTAAATAAATAATTCGTTCATTAAAAAAAAAAAAAATTTTTGTTGTAAATTAAAAAAAGCCCGCTCTACGTGTTAATATACTATATAGGATAATTCTAAATAAGTATGAAACATTTTGGGAGAGAATTCTTTGTTAAAAATTAAGGAAGGTGAAAAATAGGTTCCTATTTTTTTTCCTCAAATTTTTGGCAGTTAAAGAAATGAAATTTGGTGGACATTTTCTATTAGTAAAAAGCAGGATACTTATTAATTCTGATAAATTATTATATATTATATATTAATATTTTTTAATTCTTATTCTTAAGGGAATGCTACCGTTGTTCTGTTTTACCGACTTTAAGTTAGGTTAGGTTAAATTCATTTTTTATTGGATATAAAGATTGAAGAATCTTTTGATACAGACTTTTAATCTCATTTTTATTACTTCTGTATTATTCTTTCATGTCATCTCTTTTGGGAGTGTTATATTTTGTACACAAATAAACTGCAGAACTTTTATATTAAATAACTATTGTTATGAGCTGATGCAAGAGGCCGACAAAAAACTATAATTGTTTAACTTTTATTGTTTTTTATGCAAAATTACAGCGCTCCTCGTTCATTATTATCAGTACTTTAATTGTGGAGAAGGATTTTTTAATCTGTATAGCCAATAAAAAGAAAAGCTCTCGAACTCAAAGTCGGTAAAACAGTCATGGTCAGCATTCTCTTAAAAAAATGAAGTTTGGTGGATATTTCCTATTAGTAAAAAGAACTTATTAATTTTTATAAATTATTGTTATATATTACTATATATTAATATTTCTGTTCTTAATAATACTTAATAATATGTGTTTAATTTTCCTGCATTAATGATAGAACTAGCAACCCCTATCTAATTTTTTATTAAAACTTTTTAACGAATCGGAATGTGATTATCTAAAAATATGCGTTAGAAAGCTCGATTCTTTTAGACACTTTTTCATTTGTTTGATTGTTTTCGTAAAATCAATAATTTGCAAAAAAAATTTAGAATAAAAACAAGTAAAACAAAATTATATTAAATTTTGAAAGAAATGGAAAACAAAGTTTGGGAAAAAAAATAAAAACGTAATTTTCACCTTCCTCTTTTTTTTTAAAAAACAGTGTAATTCTTCAGGGAGGGATATAAAAGTATATATATCCTTCTTTAAATTGTCGACAAAGAATCATCTCCTAAAATTTATCGCACTGATTTAGAATCATCCGGTATAACACTTTCAAAGTTTTTATTTCTTCACATCTTATCATGCTTTCGCTGCGCTCTCGTTATTCCTGTAAAATATTCTGTCATTTCGGCAACGTCTTTGCGCTTTCCAGATCGACAGATAATTTTTCAATTTATTATCGCCCTTATGCGCGGAATGCGCTCGTGCGTTCGACGGGAAATCGGTACATTTAGCGATCGTATACAACCCTAAGCCTCCGATACTGTCTCGTAAAAGTTGCAATGGAAGTTTAATCGAGTTCTACGCGGAGAAACGTCTGGTGCCGGGGTAGTAAAGATAAACCGGTCCTTATATCGTCGATCCTTGCGAGAAAGGGCTAACAGGATTCACGAAGAGGAAGTGAGAGAGAGAGAGAGAAAGTAGGGGGATGAAAGAAAGAGAGAGAGATCGCAACCCCCAGCGGAGTCCCGAATCCTAAGTTCATCGAAGTTTAGATCACTAATCGGACTTGCAGTAGGGTCAGAGATGGAATCTAACCGCTTTTGGATTATTTGGAAAAAATATCCTCCCCCGGATTTCGTCCTTGAGAGAAAGAAAAAAATTCCGACCGTCCCGAAACTTTTTCTATCTGTCAGAAGCATCTCGAGAACTTTATCTGTATCTTGATCGATCGTTATTTTCCGTCGATTATTTTCGCCCGCTCTTCAAGATTGTAGAACGAACCGATAAATATTTTATTATAATATTAACGAAATATTTTTCGGAGAGAGTCCCGACCTGTTCCATCATCCCACAATAATCCGGAAATTAAATTGACGCGTAATCAATTTCAATTTATATTTTAATACAAAGTAAGAGAGAAAGAATTCCGAGGATGGAGAGAAAATGATTAAATTGCAAATTTTTAATTTCCCAGCTATTGTCTAAACATTTCACGTTCGAGTATATCCCGAAGAAAGAACTCAATTAGCAATTTTTTCTCTCGACGCGTTATTTCTTAATATAAAATAAAACATTCGAGGTTTCATTAACTTTGATTAACGGGAGGAAAATTTTATCCGATAAATTTATAGCATAAAAGAGAGAGTTTCGGGATAAATCATCAACTGGAAAGCGAGAGAGAGATATATATTCGACGGAGTTAGGGAAGATCCCCTTTAATAGGGGGTGGGGGAGGGGGAGAGTTACACCGCCGTAACGTTGGCGTCCGCGTCAGAGGTAAGACGAAGCCTTACTGAGGTCATGTGGCCGGTTAAGTCACCAAGAAGCCAGGGCTTAGCCGGCGCCCAAATCCAAGTTCGGCTCACCTGGATTAATTCCAACATAGGGTCGAACTCCGGATCGCTGCGTTACGCCTTCCCCTTCCTCCTCGTCTTTCTTCCCCCACCCTCCGGTCGGCTAAAGCGACTTAGAGTCTCTCTCTCTCTCGCTCCCGCTTTCAATTAATGAAAGCGTTCACGCGGCGCACCTTCGTCGCTCCGTCACCATGGATCATCCCACGGGAGAATTTCTCCCGTTAACCTTACGGCGGAACTTCTAATATAAATCGCCGAATATATATATCCCGGGCCGTCGACGTAATTATTTCACCCCACTAATCGAATCACTCTCTATTTTCGAGTTAATCCGGTTTCCGAGGCGTCGAGAGTGCAACTTCCATTTTGAATAAACCTCTCTTTTTCTGTCTTTTTTCTTTTTAATTTATCTAATTTATTATAATTTGTTATTTTATTTTATCATATTTTATTATAATTTATTAATTTTTAATTAATCTAATTTATTTAATTTTCTCTATTCTAAATTTACCTGCCAAAAAAATATTAGCTACCATATGTTTCTATATGTTACACCCAAAATTTAGTGTGTCTAAATTCCAGCTATGATAATTCATATTTTTAACTATGATTTAATGGAAAATTTCCTAAATTATTAACTTGATAATTAAATTTCAGATATAATAAAGAGGGAGGGAGATACCTAAAATTTACGATGACTGATATGTGTTTTCCTTGTTCATGTTGTCTAAGGGAAGCAACTTCCCTCATGTGATCATTTCAAGTGCATCTTGCCGCAATCCCATCGACACGATGGGACAGCAAATACTGAGATGCGGAAATATGGAAGCAAATCGATCCGATTAGTGTTAATCGCCTAAGAAGCTCCCTAAGTCAACAGTGCACTGGTCGGGAAACCTTTGTCTCGGATCATCCGTCATTATTGTGCGCCCTCGTCGAAGCTAATGAAGGATGATCGAGATGCGGCCGGTAGGTCGATCTCGTCTTTGATGCAATTAGTCGGTATCGTATACCAGGACAAATGTGCGTTGAATCCCTAGAATGCAAGACGACTTCGAGAGAGCGAGTGATGCAAATTTCCCGAAGGCCATAATCGCCAGAGAGGCTAAATGAATGTACTTAAGAGGATTCTAAACGTCCTTGACAAGTCTGTGATTTCTGTCCTGTTTTATCGACAAAATGTGAGGTTAGATAAACTATTTATTGGCTATGCGGATTGTTTTTTACCTGAAATTAGAACGCTTCGCGCTTTGTTATTAATTTGTACAGGAAAAAGATTTATCAATCTGTAGCAATCTGTAGTAAAGGGTGAAGCGGTCTAATTTTAGGTAAAAAACAATTCGTACAGCCAATAAATTGCTTTATCGATAAAATGTGAGATTAGATAAACTATAAATCTATTTGTATTACACGTGCAGGCAAAGTGGCACTTTGTATGCGTGTTTTCTGTGCGGAAAGCGGCCGATTTCCCATGCGCCATCTAGCGGCGACGCGGTGAGTGAATAAGCCGCATTCAAAGCCATTGCCTACAGCTGAGCCGCGTTCAAAGTCATTGTCCACGGCTGAAGCCGTAGGCAATGTATTGAACACGGCTATTCCCGCACCGTGCCGCCGCAAGATGGTAGCGTGCGATCGGCCACCTCGCGCACAGAAAACGCGCACAAAGTCACTTTGCCTGCACTTGTAATACAAAATAGTATGTGTATCACGTGCGGATTGACAATTGTTCACTCGTGTGGGGTGGTCGCACTCGTGACCAATTGTCAACTTTCCGCACTTGATACACAATATACTATTATTGGCTATACGGATGGTTTTTTACCTGAAATTAGAACGCTTCGCCCTTTGTTAATATTAATACTTTAATTTGTACAGATCAATAAATCTTTTTCCTGTACATCCAATGCCAAATCCGGCCTGGTCTAATTTCAGGTAAAAAAACAATCCGTACAGCTAATAAATAAATTATATACTTTATCTAACCTCACATTTTGTCGATAAAACAGGAAAAAACACCGCACTTCTCAAGAACGTTTAAGATCCCCTTAAGGAGCCGTATGCATATCCCCTTAATTGCAATCGGCCGGAACAGTTTTGGGGAGATTATTGTCAATCGATCCTTTTGCGTGTAATATAGGCGCGCGTCTACCTACATACGTACACACACATATATATATATATATATATACGTATATATACGATGGCACGCTCGATGGTGCGTGTCGGGGCGAAATCGGACAGCAATTACCACTCCGCAATCCCGCGATGCGGAGTGAATTGACTCTCTCTCTGGGGCTCCGGTTTGCATAGTCGGGCCGAGTCCTGCGGCGGCCTCGATCATCTCCCGAGTCGAGCAATAAACGCTTATCGGAATGTCGAAGGGGGGCAAAGGGGTTTGCGATCCGAATCGTCGAGCATCCCTTCGGAAGATTTCGGCGAGTTCTAATCTCAAATTGTTATAGGAACCGCTATCTTCCTCCCAACCTTCTGTCCCCCTTCTCTATTTGATGCCCCCTTTAATTCGACGAGTCCCCCGGGCTAGTCTCGATCGAATTGCCCCGGCGATCTCGCCCCGAGATCAATCCTGCATGTCCGTAAGGCGGACTGCAGTTATTTTATACTCGCAGTTATCATTTGGATTAAGGGGAGAATCTGGTTTATAGGGGGCTGAAATATACATAATTTTTAGAATTTTTTTTCTTAAAATAAAACCAATTAATTCCAGATTTTAGGTACATTTTATTATACATTTAAATTATGTAAAGTAATTTTTTTATTAAAAAATATTGAAGTTTTATTTAAAAAATAAATTTTACTTAAAAAATTAAAAGAATAGGTAAATTAGATTTTTTTTAAAGTTGTAAAAGTTTTTCAATTTTTACTTTTCTTTTAATTTTTCTAGTTTAAATAGAAGGTAATAATATATAACATTAAAGAAATGAATTGGTTTTTTTGTTTCAGATAAAAATTACGATCGCTAGGTTGTACATTTAAAATAAAACTTCAATATTTTTTAATAACAAAATTATTTTATATAATTTAACTGTATCATAAAATGTGCCTAAAATTTGTAATCGATTAATTTTATTTTAGCTGAGAAAAACATTCTAAAAATTATATATTTTTCAGCTTTCTAAACCAGGTTCTCCCCCTTAATTGACAGGTTTTAAATCGAGATAAGTGTAGAGGGAAATTACGTTCTTTAAAATATTTTTTGGATTAGTGTGTGAGTGAAATAAAAAATGACAGAATGACAAATATTCATCGCGTGTATTTCTTTAATTGGAAAAAGAGACAGTGACTTATTATAATATATAACTATAATAAAAAATAAGAATATATAACTAAAATAAAAAATAAGAAAATAAGAAAGTATATAACTATAATAAAAAATTAAAAAACACGAATTCAGCCATGTAAGTTTCATTATACAAATTATATGTAGCTATGAGAAAAATGAAAATATATTTGTTTAATTTAACTGTTTCCGATTTAATAAAAATTGAAGAAAGTTTAATGCAATATTCTCAAAAATAATTGTAATATCTAATGACTATTTTTATGAATTCCAATAATATTTTAAGTAAAACTTTTCGAGTAAATTTTATTTTTTAATATTATATATATATATATATATTTTTTAATATTACATTTTTAAACAAGAAAAACAGTTGAAAAATTCTGATTATATAATGCATACCTATTTAATTTTAAGATTTATTTACACAAAAAGTAAGAAGGAAATAAGCATCATCGCACGAGTGACTAGCAATCCCTCAACAATCTCCTTTCCGTCAAGCGCAATCTGCTTAAAATCCTCGCTAGCCTTCAAGAGATTATCTCGCGAACATTTCGTCGTTGTATAAAATCACTAGAGCGTGCAACAAATAACTGTAAAGTCAAGAAAAATTCGATAACTATATTTACTATTTATTCCGTCATTGCATATGTCATCGTCATAAGTCATAATTTGTTATTACAATAGCTAAAAAATACATTAAAAAATATTTTAAATAATAAAAAAAAAAAAAAATCAAATTTTATTTTATTTATTAATAAATTCGAAAATGTATTTCAAATTGATCGAACTGCCCTAATTCGAGTACAGTTTTAAGTGTCGAAGCAGACCGAAGCATTTCGAGGGGATTATTTCGAGCAAGAGATAACTGATGTTCACACTTTTTTAACAAGACCGGAAACTTGTCGATTACCCTCAAGTCCGGGCTTTTCGGAAGTTCGAGATTTTTGATTTCACATTTCTCTCTCGATAGCTGAAATCATCGAAACCTCGGGGGATTTTTTGCCCTTTCAACGGTGCGTCGACGTGATTTATCGTCCGATGTTGCGCGACGATAAAAGGATAATGTTGAAGCGGACATGCGGACCCCGAGGGATTCCGCGAATGGACGGTGACGCTAATTATTCTTTCCCGCTGGACCGTGAAAAAAGGCGTCCGGGAACGAAATAACCTGGCCGAGATCTAAAAAAAAAAAAAAATAAAAATAAAAAGTAAAACGGAAATGGAAAGGAAAGACGCGGAGCTTCGTGGACGATGTCTGACGAGGTCGCTCGTGGAAATGCGAGACCGGGGATGGGAATATGAAAGGGGGAAATATGAGGTCTGGGAAGGGGAGAAAAATGACGACGGGGGTAAACACAGCTAAGTGAAGTTAACGATCGGGCAAGAAGAGCGGCAAAAATGACCCCGGGAAAATTACCGCACGCGCAACGGCTTAATGTCCAAAAAGATGAGAGAGTCGAGGGAGGAAGAGGGTAAAGAGAATAAGAAGAGAGGGGGATGAAGAAGAAAGTCGGGGAGAGCAATGTCAAGAACTGAGAGAGATATTCGCAAGAACGCGGAGGGAAGGGAAAGCTGCAGCTGCTTAATGACCACCCTGTACATTCGTATCTCTCTTAGATAGGCTCCTTTCTTACTCTTCCTATCTTTCTCTCTTTCTTCCTTTCTAATTCCTTCGCAGTCCCAGCGCTGGGTGCCGCTGGGACCATTATCTGTAATTGCTTTCCTTAATTCGATGTTCGTTGCCTATATACGGTGGGACAAAAAATTTCGCCTATAAAAATGGGTTAAGCGCGTTTTGACGTCTAGAATCGCGTAAAAGATCCAAATTCGTCGAGTAGAAATTTATTCGGCGTTCCTATATTCAATACAGACATTTATAGTCAAACTCAAACTCATTTAGGATCTAGTTTTTATTTTTTTAAGAGGATGCTGCCGTTGTTCTGTTTTACCGACTTTAAGTTAGATTAGGTTAGGTTCACTTTTTATTGAGTATACAGATTGAAGAATCTTTTGATACAAGCTTTTAATCTCATTTTTATTATTCTTTCATGTCATCTCTATTGGAAGCGCCATATTTTGTGCACAAATAAACTACAAAACTTTTGTATTAAATAAGTATTGTTATGAGCTGATGCAAGAGGCCGTTAAAAAACTGTAATTTTTGAACATTTATTGTTTTTTTATACGAAATTACAGCGTTCTATACAAAATTACACCATTTATTATTATCAGTACTTTAATTGTGAAGAAGAATTATTCAATCTGTATAGCCAATAAAATGAAAAGCCTTTAAACGTAAAGTCGGTAAAACAGTCACGGTTAGCGTCCCCTTAATTTTGATTTGTACGCTTAGAGACTGTCTCGGGTCTGATTAGGTCATCAATTAAAGACATTTTAATTTAAGCATGTCCAACTATAACTCATACCAGTTTAAATAAAAAGGATTATTTAATTATATAGTAGAGAAGTGTATAAAATATATAATTAAAAATCACTGCACGCTGATTTATTAGAAGAACCATCATTTAACAATTTCAATGCGTTAATAAGGAGATCCTTAAAATTTAATTCAGACAGTAATATATTTTTTTATTCCGATTCTTTTATCTTACTTATATAGGTCCGAGTTACAAAGCCGAGCAAAAATTTTTATATTGATCCAAGTTTGGAAAGTAATAAAGGCCCTAAATAGAAAAGCATAACAATCTGAGATTGGGCGTCCTAACTTAAGCCTCAAATAAAGTCAGAAAATCTCTATAAGGCTCGGTTACATAATCTAGGAAAAATATCCGCACGGATTATTTCTCGATCCTTGGATTTTTCTCTATACGTCGTTGAGACAAAAATCCATTATTTTTTTTTTCTTCCTCGAAATTAATAAAATCGCGGCTTGTTTTCCTTTCTTTTTCCGACCCACAAAGAGAGCGCGATAGCGACAGAAGCTGCCCGGCGAAATTTCCTCGCGCGAGAGATCGATTTCCGGAAATAAATCTCGCTCAGCGGCGATCAGAATCTCCTTCGTCTCGCATTCGGATTCCGCAATTCGTTTTTAAACACGCCGGTGACGGCGGGAAGGGATGAAAGGGGGTTGAGAGTCACGCGAAACACGCGGGAACGTCGCGTCGCATCGAGCGGCAAATTGATCGACGCTGCGACGGCCGTAAATCACTTTGCTGACAATTGATTCGCCTCTGGTACGCGTTTTACCTCGGATCGCGGTAATGTTTACGGGAGGACGCACGTGCGCGTAACACTGTTCGCCGTTTTGTGCGTGCGTGTCGACCCGGCGAGAACGGCTTCATTTGCCTACCAATGAGACATTCTGTTTAAAACATTAAAACACTTGTCATAAAAAAATAATGCATGTATTATCGCGTTAAATTGAAAAAAAAAAATAGTTTGCTCAGTTTTTGGTCAAATTTCGAAAAATCTGCTGTCAAAAACGAATAAACGAATAAAGTTTGTTAAACTATAGATAGGAATAAAAAAAAAAATTGCATAAGCATTAGTTTGAAAATGCTTTATTATCATGTTATACTAAATAAGAAAAAAAAATTAAAACGTGTTTAATTTTTTATTTCAATCTGTCGTTTTTTGTTTAGTTCAACAAATGTCAAATTAATCTTTTCAGTGAATTTTGATTGTAAATTAACTTTTATATGACATACTTTTAATTATTCACAGGTAAACATCAAGCTATAACAAAAAGTGTAGCTAGAATAAACAAATAAATATTACTGTTATGCATCAACACGAAGACAATAGCCAGTATCTACTCCATTGTCCCTCGTGTTACATATTTTTATTATAACCCCTTCTAATAAAACATCCATTTTCGGGCTAATATTTATATAATGTTTCGACCAGCCCGTACAATATATAATAGAAAAAAATTTTTTATACACAAGCAAATATTACTTTATCAAAAATTAATATTTACTTTGCAATATCAGAGTATCGATTACATAATATTCTACAGGTTGAAATAAAAGTGGGACACTCGATATATTTTCCCGCAGTTAATTTCCAGAGAGAATTTTTCCTGATAAGCAACACGGAGTGTACGCATATATATATATACGAACGAAAGGTAACGTTGTCTCGAAAGCAGCGATCCGTCTTGTTTACCCCCTCGCGGCGTTGACACCACCCACCTCGGGAACCCTGGTAGCTCCATCCGATTCATCCCCGAAAGACCCTCCCTCCCTCGCAAAGCGGTGACCTTGCCGTCGATCCGTGTACTCGACCAGCATCTTTCTCTAATCTCCGAGCAATCGCGGATCTCTGCTAAATTGAGCAGGGTTGACTCTCTCCTCAATGATGCCTCTCGCGATTCGATCTCGTTTGTCGACTTGTAAGTGATGGACGATTTTTCATTCCCCGTCGAGATATTTATTCCGATCCGCGCATTCGAGTATCCAAGTATTTTCTCGAGCAAAATAAATAATAAAAATTGAAAGTACTAAAAAAACGACAAATATGTCTACCGCGTGATGTAGTAATAGTGTATTGTGTATCAAGTGCGGAAAGTTGACAATTGGTCACGAGTGCGGGGGATGGACCACCCCACACGAGTGAACAATTGTCAATCCGCACGTGATACACATACTATTTTGTATTACAAGTGCAGGCAAAGTGGCTTTGTGCGCGTTTTCTGTGCGCAATGGTGGCCGATCGCACGCCGCCATCTTGCGGCGGCACGGTGCTTGAATAGCCGTGGGCAATGACTTTGAACGCGGCTCAGCCGTAGGAAATGGCTTTAAATGCGGCTTATTCACTCACGCCGCGTCGCCGCTAGATAAAGGCGTGGGAAATCGGCCGCTTTCCGCACAGAAAACACGCACACAAAGTGCCACTTTGCCTGCACGTGTAATACAAAAAATTATATGTCTGTAATCTTATTTATAAAGAATTTTATTTCTATTATTATTTTTAATTTTAATTGAATTTAATTTTTTATTTTATTATTATTATTATTTTTGTTATTATTTATTTTATTTATACAAAATTATTTAATTAAAGGCTCTGATATATATATATATATATATATATATACACACACATACAAATAGAAATTTAGATGTAATAAGAAACCAGGTTTGTTTCTAAATTCCCCTCTAATAATTTGTAAAATTTGTAAGAAAATAAAATTAGGGAAAAATTTAAGAACAAGTTTGTTGGATTTAATATCTGGTCCTTTTATGCCTAAAATGATATTTAAAGTCGTACTTACCGGTTCGTTTTTCGGCGTCGCGATAGGTGACCTCGCTGAGGGTGACAGGTTGACTTCGTCCCTTGGCGTTGACCGCATAAACCGCCACGTGGACCCCGAGCTCGACCGAGGCCTCCAGCCCGGCGAGGGCAAAGGTCGGCTCGTCCGGGTTGGAGACGTTGTAGAGAGGCTGGCTGCTGGTGAGGAAGTCCACGTCGCCGTGATAGACTTCCAGGACGAATTTCTGCGGCAATCCGCCGTCGTATCCTGGCACGCACTTCACCTCCACGCTGGTATAAGTCTGGTTCGCCAGAGTGCAATTGCGTACCGAAAATGGTTTTCCTACAAGAGAGAACCAGTGTTTGTGAACCGGAAGCTGAATTGTTACAAATTTTATGGTTGTCTGCATAATTTTTCCTTCTTTCTGGAAAAGAAGATTAATTTTCTATAGAGGGTGTCCCTAAATTACTAGTAAACATTAATGGCAGATTCCTGGGATCATTTGCAGATTTTTCCTCAGCGAAAAAGGGAGACTGTCATTTTTTACACGTTCCCGATTTTTACCAGCATGTATCTTCGTAATTAAGTCTTAAATTAAAATTCTATTAAAGTAAACTCTACGTGAAATTAATAAAAGAATGTGATTTGTTAAAATTTTCTTTCCACAAGGCTTAGTTTGCGAAAAACTCCTTATTTTCAATCGAAAATTATTGATGCCTCGACATTTTCATTGAGAAAAAATCGTCCCCAAATGATCCCAGGAATCTGAATCTGCAAGACAAACTGGAAAATGGGGTTAAAATCCCTCCGACGCATTTTTGAAAATTCTTGAGGGGATGCTGATCTAATCTGTTTTATCGATCGAAAAAATGAGATTATATAGATTCGACTATAAATCTATTTATTGGCTATATGGATTGTTTATTACTTGAAATTCTGAGTTCCCCATTTGTTAATATTAATACTTTAATTGTGCAAAAGGCTTTATCAATCTGTATAGTCAATCAAAATATAAGTATTTGAACTTACAAAATCTCAAAATTATGAGTTCAAGTACCTATATTTTGATTGACTATACAGATTGATAAATTCTTTTGCACAATTAAAGTATTAATATTAACAAATATGGAGAGCAGGCTCAGTTTCAAGTAATAAACAATCCGTATAGCCAATAAATAGATTTATAGTCGAATCTAACCTCACTTTTTCGATCGATAAAACATACTTGGAGTTCGTCTGCTATAAAAATGGTTAAAAAACGCATTCTCATTCTTATTTTTTTTTTAATAACCGACTGGCCATTTTTGCTCGCGAATTTAGATCGAATAAAAAACTATAATAAACTACTTTTCTTTTCCAGACTGCAAAATCACGCGGATCTGCGTAATCTTCCTAGTTCAAAGATAGAACCCGGATGGAAACGAGATACTTTCTTTTTCCTCTTTCTCTTTCCCTCACGGGTCGCTAAATCTTTTTCAACGACACGCACGACCACTTCCGTCCCGTGTGATATTTCCTGGACTTTTTGCACGCGTTTCCGTTAAAGAACGGCTCCACAGGTCCGTCGTTCTCTCGGAAATCAAGCCCGGTATGCGAGTGAAAAATTCTCTCGCGTGTCTAGGAACGGCAAGAGATTTAGTGTACCAGGATAGTAATGGATGTAGATATGTATCATTCTCTCTTTTTTTTTCTCTCTCTTCCCTGTTATCGCTCGAGTCCTTGCAAATTCCTCGGGATTTCGCCCAAATCAATTTTTGTTGTCACTCGAATCGCTCATTGGCCCTATATCCCCTAATTTTCGATGATCGATCGTGACGTTCTCTCGTCTACTCGCGTTCCGATTTCGCGCAGAATCACCCTTATCTCCCTCGATATTCCTAGTTTCATCCGCGAGAGACGCTTGGGGATTTCATTTCTTTCACGTTAATCACAAAGTCGTCGTCGTCGACGTCGACGTCGTTTCTCTCGTTACGACTCGCGGATCTACGGGACGTTATATTGAATCTCGACAATGCCTCGTTTGTACTTTATGCGCGCTTATTCTTCCCCCAACTCTTCGTCTCCGTCTCCTTTGCCCTTTCGCCTCTTATGTATCTTTACACGTAGCTCGGACTCCATTCTTCGTGAGAGAAAGCAGTTGTAACTCGCGCTTTTGTGCCCGTAAAAGGGCGCCTCGGCTGGGATAGAGACAAATTCAAATTAGTTTTGTAAGCAAAGAAGACAGCTAAGTCTGTCAAATTGGATGACTCGCGGAATGACATATTTTTCTTGTATATAATATTCCTTTCTCTTCTCTTCTTCTTCGACGTAGCCTCGAAAAATCAGCGCTCCAACGAAAACATATGGTAATGCAAGCAAAACTATACAGGTACGTTATTTTGCGTAGTTTTCAATTTATGAGGGAACGGGTTGTAATAAAATTGGGTTCAGAAAGAACTATGCTTTTCTTTATTTTAGTTCTGTAGAGTGTACGCTGTAAAAAAATATTAATGAAAGTGTATACCTTTGCATTGTTTGTGGTGTAATTTTACATTTATTATTTATGTAATTTTGCATATTTTTATGTAATATGTTACATATTTTTTTACAGTGTCTTTTACTATTCTTGACATTATAAGTATTTTCTTGAAATTCATGATTTATTCAAGATTCATTGTTCTTTTATCTGTCATAATTTTTTTGCAGACTACGTAATTTAATAGTTTTCAACTTATAAGAGGGAATGGATTATAATAAATTAAGTTCAGAAAAAACCATGCTTTTTTAACCAGTTACATGTTTTATCTATTCTTGACTGTATGAATTATAATTTCTAGAAATTCGCGATTTATTTTTCAAGATATTACCCGTTCTTTTATCTGTCATAATTTTTTTACAGGCCACGTAATTTTGCACGGTAATTTTTATGATTTAATTTATAAGAGAAAATATATGAATTATATTATAACAAATTAGATTTCAAAGAAATATTCTTTTAACCCTGTATAGTTATAATGTTTCTTGACATTATGAATATTTTCTTGAAATTCGCGATTTATTTTTCAAGATACACCAACCTGTTCTTTTATCTGTCACAATTTTTTTTACAGATCCCGTAATTTTGCATATATAGTAATTTTACGATTTAATTTATATAACAGAGAATATGTGCATTATATTATAACAAATGAGATTTCAAAAAAATATTTTTTAACCCTGCAGAATTATAATGTTTCTTGACGTTCTGAATATTTCCTTGAAATTCGCGATTTATATTTTCCAAGATACATCGGCCTGTTCTTCTACCTGTCATAATTTTTTCCGGAACGAAATATCTATCCGCGGATCTCAAATACGTCGCGGAACACCAATTATATATTATATCCACGTTGTATAGGTACTACACGTAACAAGTGACGTCTCACACGATTCTATCGCGAAAAATTCTGTCCCGGAAATCCCATCTCTTTACCGTTCCATCACGCTTCGGCGAGCGCATTCCTTGCCGAAATGCTTTGCGGAATGGTAACCGACATCAATAACGTCGCACAGGGAAGAGAGAGAGAGAGAGAGGGTATAAAAATAATTTCATGCCATCCAGTTTACGGATCGTTGGCATCGGCGGAACACCGCGAGGGAGAGAAAAAGAGAGAGAGAGATTTTATTTTCGAGAGAAAGAGACGCGCACGAACACACACTCACACATTTACATGGGTGCCACTAACACTCGACGTATTCGTCAACGTCAATACGTTCTCGGCCGATCGCCATGTCAACGTCACTGTCGATCATCCGTGGAGAGGGAGGGTGAGGGAAGGGGGTGAAAAAAAGGGAAAACGAGGAAACGCGAAAAAATTCGCCTAGGGATTAATGCCGATTTAACGCTCGATGATTGGTCGCCTCGCCATTGTACTCGCGGGTGGATGATTCGCGGGCGAAATGCTCCTCTCCCTGGAGATCTCATAAAAAACAGCGGGGATTTTTTTTTTTTTTTTTTTTTTTTTACACATTTTAATCGTCCCTGATTCTCGCGCGATTCGTCTCGCTCTCCCGAGCGTTAATTAAAAATATACTTAATTCGGCGTTCGAAATTTATTCCACGCGCGATATTTTTGTCGATTTTTTTTTTGCGATTTCGCGAATTAAATGTGTTAATCGTATTTTTTTTTTTGAAAAATCGCACCCCAGTCATCTGTTTCTTTATATAAATGTGTATAATTATATGTTATATGTATATAATATATGATTTATATAATTATATATTTTAAATATGCTCGAATTTTCTCAATTTTAAACAAAGTATGCCAAGTCTGTAATTTAATTATGTGTCTACAACTTAAAAATAAATATAATAAAATATTTCTTTCAACGAAATGCTTCTTTCATTTTTAACCATCGAGATATGCTCGTGGATAAATAAAATTACAAGGAATAAAAATAATTCTCGATTATATGTCAAATCTGGAAATTTCAAATAATACATATATTTTTATTATGTTTTATTTTATTATCTATTATTTTTATAATTTTATATAAAGATAAGGTAACGCCAAAGTTTCATATCTAGATGATCATCTCTATAGTTTTATTTAGATAACAGCAAACACTACCTACAAAGATAAGAAAAAGTGTTTGGGGTGGACAGTGTTATGCTTAGATGATTTTAAAATTAGCTAGATAAAGATGAGATAAAAATATGTAAATTTATCTTAGATAAGATGAAGATGATTTTATTCTAAATATATCTAGATAAAAGATAAAATTATATGGCGATTCATTTAGATAACTTTCTAGATAATAATTTTTAAGACTGCTTATGTAAATGCAGTTATAAAAAAAATGTAAATTATAAAAGGGATATAAAAATACATGTATTCATATTTTTATTTATAAATTTTCATCGTATTTTTATGTTTCTAAAATATAATTCTAAACTAGAATTATCTAAAAATTATTCTAGATAATTTAGTAAAGATGATACTTTTTTCATCTAACAATAAGATATGCAGCTATAGATAATACATATTTTTATTATCTATATAAAGATAAGATGACGTCAAAGTTTCATCTAGATAATCATCTACATAATTTTATTTAGACAACAGCAAACACTGCGAGTGTCTGGATATCTTAAAATGCCCCGAATAATTAATTTAATAAAAATAGTAATTAGCTCTGTTAAACTTAATTTAAAAAAAAATATAAAACTTTTATGTTGTAAAATTAATATTTCTAAAAAAAAAAAAAAAAAAAATGATATCTAAAAGTTGCGCCAAATGAATAAATATTTATAAAAAAAATTGAAAATTAGAAACTTATGCAAAAATTAAAAAAATTAATACAAAATAAAAAAAATTAAAAAATTTCAGTTAAAAAAACAATATATTATATGTATTATCTTGACATTGTTAATTACCGTCTTTAATGTTTAATATTACAATTCAATTTATAATTAAAATATTTGTATTGCGCTGAAGAAGGCTTGAGAGATGTCAGCCGAAACGTTCGCATAAATATTTATTTCTTATGTATTTATTATTTCGTTTAAATGAATTTTATTAATATATCATCTGACAACTGTATTATGTTTAATAGCTCTTATATCCCTTCTTTGTTTACAATCAATTTAATACTTCGACTCGATTAAGAAAAAAGTCTCGCGTCAATACCCTCGAGACGCGACTCCGGGATAAGTTTCGCCTCTCTCGAAGCGCAATTTATCATACATAGAGAGAGACTCACCAGCCGCTACCAGCTGGAACAGACACGGCCTCGATTGGGTACCGACGAGATTGTCCGCCCAGCATGAGAGGGTACCGTAATCCAGCTCGGTGGTCGGCGTGTATCTCAGCACGCTGACGCCGCTCGACTTCTCCATGGAGAACCTACCGGGCAATACCTCCAGGGTCTCGCCGCTGTTGTTGAATTTCCACCGGAAATTGTGCGCCGGCGGATCGGCCTCGACCCTACAGGCGATGTCGAGCGACTCGCCCCTTGACGCGCCGACCACTATGATCCGATCCTCCTTGCACACCGGCGCGACTGTAAGCAGAAATTATCGATTTATTACAAGGGAGAAAGAGATAGGGCCTCTTACGTGGCGCGGCTCTCTCTTTGACGGCGCGCGGAATTTATCGCAGGATTCGCGGAATTTATGGCAATTAATCGGGATATCTCTGTGAATTTTCCGAGAACTAAGGTTCTTCGAATTTTACGGATCGAGGGAAAAAAAGAGATATATCTCCTCTGTACATTTAGGCGATTTAATTTCGCGAAATCGCGCGACGCGCGGAAAATATTCGTCCGTAACGACGGAGAAAAATCTTAATTCAAAGTACGATATCAGCTGTTTTAATTATTGAAAATGTATGTTGGAATTTCTCTCTGTCCGTAAGAAGGTACAAACAATCTTTGTATTCGGAGACTTCTTCAAATATAAGGAAAAAGAATGTTCAATGTTCATGAACTGTTAAGGAGATGCTGACCATGTCTGTTTTATCGACTTTGAGTTCAAGGGTTTTTCTTTTGATTGACTGTACAGATTGAAAAATCTTTTTCCACAATTAAAGAACTGACAATAATAAACGGGGAGAGTAAATAATTTCGTATAAAAAGATAATCAAAGTTAAAAAATTAGTCTCTTGCATCAGCTCATAACAATAGTTATTTAACACAAAAGTTCTGCAGTTTATTTGTACACAAAATATGGCGCTCCCAATAAAGATGACATAAAAGAATAATACAAAAGTAATAAAAATGAGATTAAAAGCCTGTATCAAAAGATTCTTCAATCTGTATATTCAATAAAAAATGAACTTAATCTAACTTAAAGTCGGTAAAATAGAACACCGGCAGCATTCCCTTAAATAGAAAAAATTGTCACAGTGTATTGTGTCGAAAATACTCGTGTATCCATGTATTGATAAAAAAGTGAAAAATTATGCAATGACAGAAGGGTTAATTACATCTCTGTAAAATTTTTAAAGAGTCTAAAGTCTTCAAATTTTACAGATTATGAGAAAAATGGAAATCTCTGTATATTTGACAATTTAATTTTTCAAAATCGCGCGATGAAAAATTGATGTAAAATAATGGAGGAAAATGTAAATCTATTATTAGCTTTTTTTCCTCTTAAAATGAGATTTAAAAATTGTAATCGCTGCTTGTTTTAACCCTGCTGTCAGTGAACGGATATCCGGGTACTCGAAACAATTTTAAATGTCAAATATGCGTATTGGAACTTTCGCCCGAAATAAAATATACAAAGAATGTTCAATCCCCAGCTGCTAAATAAAAAAAAATTGTCACAGTGAAATATATCAAAAATACGCGGTTGGTATCCATACATTGATAAAAAGGTGAGATTTTTTGATTGACAGAGGAATTAATCGGATTTTTTTATAAAATTTTTGAAGAACTAGTTTTCAAATTTTACAGAATAGTATATTGTGTATCAAGTGCGGAAAGTTGATAATTGGTCACGAGTGCGGGGGATGGACGAGCCGAAGTCGAGTCCGACCACCCCACACGAGTAAACAATTGTCAACTTTCCGCACTTGATACACAATATACTATTGTATTACAAGTGCAGGCAAAGTGACTTTGTGCGCGTTTTCTGTGGCCGATCGCACGCCGCCATCTTGCAGCGGCTTATTCACTCACCGCGTCGCCGCTAGATGGCGGCGTGGGAAATCGGCCGCTTTCCGCACAGAAAACACGCACACAAAGTGCCACTTTGCCTGCACGTGTAATACAAAAATTATTTTAACATGTTAAATGTTGACGAAGATTAAAGAAAGAGAAATTTATTATTATTAACACATTTAATTATAAAACTATAATGCACTTAATATATTCCACTATATCGTATTCATGTAATTAAAACGGATTAGTTGAGCTCCAACTCTAACAATTTCAGTCGTTGCTTCACTTTTGCGAGAAAAAAATTTACAATTACAAAAATATACGCGCGTTTAATATCGAGTGCGAGAATAAAATCCATCGTTTTCAACGATACGTGTCATTTTATGTCATTCTAGGATTATCGGAGGAAGAGGAGAAATAGAGCTCTCTCTCCGAGAGGGGACGGAAAAGAGAGCCGAGGAGATAAAGCGAATTTTGCAAAACGAGCGAAGCATCCGGATCTCGCGTTATCTGTACACGGATGGAAGATTTCTTCTCGTATTCCTGACGATATGCCAATGATGACCCACATATCGCGGCTGCATCTGGGAAAACACGCAAACGACAGCGATATCGAGTACGGACGATTTTTCCGACACGCCTCGGCGTTTTGTCACGAAGAGGGGGGCCGAGGGGGGCCGAGGGGGGCAAAGGGGGGCCAAAAGTGGAAAACGTGTAACAAGCGGTGGAATCGTTTTATCAACACGAGAGTTATGCAAAAAAGGTCTACTGTCTCCCTCTTTCTCTCTCTCTGCCCCCCTTTCGGCCCCCCTCCCTTTTTCTCTCTTCCTTTCGTCTTTCCTAGCGATATATATCCGCGCTCCAATTTATCCGCGTTTATCTGCGCCCCTCTTTGTCTCCATTTGTCTCTTTGCCCTCGAAGAGAGAAAGAGGGGGCAGGGGGGGAAAAGGGGGGGCAGGGAGACGTGCGTTTTATCGTGTAACGCGCCGAACGAGAACGTTTCCGGGGGTAAAATTGATATTACGCAACAAAGATATGGAGAGAAATGCAGTTCGCGATCGGCGAAAAATATATAATATAAAATATATGTATAAAACGAACGTATGAATCTAGATTGAAATCCTCGTATTGAAATGCGCGAAATTCGTCCCCCTCCGGCTGGGGGGTTGCAGAAGTATATTTTCGTTTCGCATTTAAATTCGCGCTCTCTTTTGGCATATCACTTTTATATATCCACGGACTTTTCAGCTTTTATTATACGTTTCACATCATTACCGTGGATTTTCTATTGTAATTCGTAATCCGCGCAAGACAAGCAATTGATAATTAATTTTCGACGATAGTCGTATAATAACGTTCGGCGTTTTCTACGAAATGGGGTTTGGAAGCTTTTCAACAATTTTGATATTGAATTTGATGGAAGGGGGAGAATTTAAACGCGCTTGTTAAGAGGCTTATTGTTCTTCTCGCTGCGATATTTTCGATTGCTTCACATATTTGAACTCCGATCGTGGCTTTTTAGCTTCCGGGACTAAAGCGAAATAAATGCGGCATCGAGAGAGAGAGAGAGAGAGAGAGAGGAGAAAAATTTTACGAGCATAAAAGTAAATACGCGACATATATATAATGGATTTTATTTACGATGTATATACAGTGTACACACAAGAATTTATACGAACGATATCCGCGTAAAACCAGTTCGAAATGGTATTTTTCACTGCATACGCATATTTGTAAATATAACGTGTATAAATAATCATAAATAAAAAAATAATGATTGGCCTTTTTATTGATTTGAGTGTATATGATAATTGAAATTATTGTTAAGCGAAAGAATATAAAGAAAAATGTTACTCGTATATTTCACTCCGTAATTCTCTCTACGTTCGTACGTATAAAGATCTCATTAAAAAATGTGGACCGTTAATATGAAATAAAATAAATAAATATGTCATATATATCAAATTATATATGTCACGTCTGTAGGTCTCTCTCTTCGACTGTACAATGTATTGAATGATTTAAAATTAATAATAAATCGTATTGAGAGAGAAAAAGGGAAATGCGATACTGTGTAACTGCAGCACGATTTCAATTAAGTGAAATTTAATTAACATTTATGCATCAAAAAGTAACAAAACGATTTGGTTATAGCCATTAATTAATATCGTTTAATTTTATATCTCCACGCGTGTATAATATATTCGATTACCAAGTAAATCGCTAAAATCGGTATGCTTTTTGACGGAGAATCTGCGTACAATATTTATATATCTTTTTATTGAGAATAGTATAAAAAAATAAGTATATAAGTTGAAGCAATTTGATCGATAATTTTAATTAGATCAATTGAAAATAATATTTTTTTTATGCAAGGAATATAATACATAATAAAATAAAAAAGTTGAAAAAATTAACAATAATATCAAAACTGATATTCTTGATAAATGAAAGCTCTGACAATAAGCTGTCAGGAATTTTTAAAAATATTAAAACATGAACAATAATATCGAAACTGATATTTTTACATAAAAAAGTTCTCTGACAATAAGCTGTCAAGAGTTTTATTTCTTTTATTTAAATAGATCTTTTTATATACATTGTTTCAGGAATTTGACAGAATAAACGAATATATGTATCGTTTTCGCTACATCTCCTTTAAATTCACTCAGTATATTTGTGTGTTCCGTGCCGCTCTAAATTCTATTATATTACGATAGTGTCGATAGCATAAACCAAACGTTATTTCCTCTTTCCAAACACACAACATCGCGCGATGTAATATATCCAAGAAAATAAACCGCCGCGAAACAATCCCCGATTTCGATTCCTTGAGAGTAACTCGCGAGATGGTCGCTTACCCGAGACCATTTCCTCTATCTTTACGAGGTCGTCACGATTCATAGTTAAATATATTGAGGATCGCGGGCTTGTCTGCGGAATTGGAACTCGTGCAAGCTCCTGTTAGAGCTTTCATATTAAATGTCTCTCTCGCGTGTCGATTACTTTAGGGTCTTACTGAAACCAAATTAAACCTTGTTTCACGAATTGCCGGGTTACATTTTTATGAAAATCGTAAAAATCAATTCATTCAAAAATTAAAGATTTAAAATTTAATGTCTCGTTTAAAAATCATAAAATGAATTCTTATTTTATTTTAATTTTTCAAAATATTAAAAATTTTTAAACGATTTTAAAAATGAAATGTCTCTTTTTTTCTTTTGTCTTAATTACTTTAGGAGTCATATTAGAACCAAATTAAATCTTGTTTCATGAATTCTCGGGTTATATCTTTTATAAAAATCCTAAAAATAAATTAAATGTCTCTTGCGTTTCAATCACTTTAGAACGATCTTACTGGAACCAAATTAAACCTTGTTTCACGAATTGCCGGGTTACATTTTTATGAAAATCGTAAAAATCAATTCATTCAAAAATTAAAGATTTAAAATTTAATGTCTCGTTTAAAAATCATAAAATAAATTCTTATTTTATTTTAATTTTTCAAAATATTAAAAATTTTTAAACGATTAAAAATGAAATGTCTCTTTTTTTCTTTTGTCTTAATTATTTTAGGACAGTCATATTAGAACCAAATTAAATCTTGTTTCATGAATTCTCGGGTTATATCTTTTATAAAAATCCTAAAAATAAATTCTGTTTACTTTGAGCTGTCAAAAAATTAAAAATTAAATGTCTCTTGCGTTTCAATCACTTTAGAACGATCTTACTGGAACCAAGTTAAACCTTGTTTCACGAATTGCCGGGTTACATTTTTATGAAAATCGTAAAAATCAATTCATTCAAAAATTAAAGATTTAAAATTTAAAATGTTTCGTTTAAAAATCATAAAAGTGAATTCTTACTTTATTTTAATTTTTCAAAATATTAAAAATTTTTAAACGATTAAAAATGAAATGTCTCTTTTTTTCTTTTGTCTTAATTACTTTAGGAGTCATATTAGAACCAAATTAAATCTTGTTTCATGAATTCTCGGGTTACATCTTTTATAAAAATCCTAAAAATAAATTCTGTTTACTTTGAGCTGTCAAAAAATTAAAAATTAAATGTCTCTTGCGTTTCAATCACTTTAGAACGATCTTACTGGAACCAAATTAAACCTTGTTTCACGAATTGCCGGGTTACATTTTTATGAAAATCGTAAAAATCAATTCATTCAAAAATTAAAGATTTAAAATTTAATGTCTCGTTTAAAAATCATAAAATAAATTCTTATTTTATTTTAATTTTTCAAAATATTAAAAATTTTTAAACGATTTTAAAAATGAAATGTCTCTTTTTTTCTTTTGTCTTAATTACTTTAGGAGTCATATTAGAACCAAATTAAATCTTGTTTCATGAATTCTCGGGTTATATCTTTTATAAAAATCCTAAAAATAAATTCTGTTTACTTTGAGCTGTCAAAAAATTAAAAATTAAATGTCTCTTGCGTTTCAATCACTTTAGAACGATCTTACTGGAACCAAATTAAACCTTGTTTCACGAATTGCCGGGTTACATTTTTATGAAAATCGTAAAAATCAATTCATTCAAAAATTAAAGATTTAAAATTTAAAATGTTTCGTTTAAAAATCATAAAAGTGAATTCTTACTTTATTTTAATTTTTCAAAATATTAAAAATTTTTAAACGATTAAAAATTAAATGTCTTTTTTTCTTTTGTCTTAATTACTTTAGGACAGTCATATTAGAACCAAATTAAATCTTGTTTCATGAATTTTCGGGTTACATCTTTTACAAAAATCCTAAAAATAAATTCTCTGTTTACTTTGAGCTGTCAAAAAATTAAAAATTAAATGTCTCTTGCGTTTCAATCACTTTAGAACGATCTTACTGGAACCAAGTTAAACCTTGTTTCACGAATTGCCGGGTTACATTTTTATGAAAATCGTAAAAATCAATTCATTCAAAAATTAAAGATTTAAAATTTAATGTCTCGTTTAAAAATCATAAAAATGAATTCTTTCTTTATTTTAATTTTTCAAAATATTAAAAATTTTCAAAAAATTAAAAATTAAATGTTGCAAATTCTCTGTTTACTATAAGCTGTCAAAAAATTATAAAATTAAATTTTTACGAAAATCGTAAAAATAAATTCTATGTTTACTTTGGCCTGCCAAAAAATTGTAGAATTTTTATACTAATACATATCCCAAACCTCTTTATATACATATAATAAATCGCGAGTATGTATTCGCGCAAAGGTCCCAGAAACTTTCTAAAGTTCGCGGCAGCGCTTCGTCGTAATTCTCGAACTGAAATTCGGATCTTCCGAAATATCTCGCAAATTGTGCGTTCTGCAAGAGAAGTGCGCGAGTCTCCTTTCATCCTCCTCTCCCCGAGAAGCTCCCTTACTTGCGCGGAAAGGGAAGTATAGGTACCGCTTTGGAAATTCGTGCTCCAGAGCGAGAACCGCGCACGTGTCCCGCCTAGATACGCTACGAATCACTCCTTTCACGAAATTCAGAGGCACCTTTCACGCCAACAGTAGACCATAACCCGGGAATTGGGTTTAAAAAATGTAGCTGGCTCGCTAAGGACCCTTGAAATATTCATACCAAATGCGATGCTCCGGATGTATACGGCGCCTGAGTTAATATACATATATATATGTATACTTGTCAATAAGCAGGTACAATCGCGTTAAATTGGTCGAAAATAGAAATCATCGATGTTATTATTGGATGAACGATTCTCGAGCAAGAAATATCATTTTTCATTATTCTTCTAATTTTTTTTCACTGCATTGACGTGTGATAACAAAAAAAAATATTCACTCATTCTTTTTTAAATTTATTTTGTCATGAATAATTATCTCGTAAAGTTAAACGTTCTATAGTAGATATATCTCTGAATTTTAAATATGCAATAATTTATTTTCAGTTTCCAGTTATTAATATTCGCATATTTCTTATTATATTTATGCTTATATCATACACCTTTATATTTTTATATTTATTATACAATTTTTTTTCTTAAAGTTTTCTTTTCTCTTAACTTGAATAAATTAAAATATGATTGAAGTAGTGACATTTCATCGAAAATAAATAAGTATTGCATTCTGATTTATTTAAACAATAATTATTTTTCGATGTGAAAAATTCCATTATCACTAACTGAATTATATATTTTCTTCTATTTTCACAAGTCTTCGACTCATCATGTCATGTACTTAGTCAATAAATATATAAATGAATTATATAATTAAAAATAAATAATAATAAATAAATATATATAAATAATAATAAATAAATAAATAAATAAATAAATAAATAAATAAATAAATAAATAATAAATAAATAAATAAATAAATAAATAAATAAATAAATAAATAAATAAATAAATAAATAAAGGAATGAATAAATAATGAATAAATATGAATAAATGACTATATAAAAAATAAATAATCACAAATTTTACTTACATTTAACGCGAAAGTGCAGCGGCTCGCTTCGCGTCTCATTCAAGTCATTCGTTGCTGCGCAAATGTATTTTCCTGCGCTGCTCCTTGTCACGCTTTGCAGGACGAGGCTTTGATTCGACCAGATGATCCTCGCCGACGTGTTATGCGCCAGAATTTGATTCTGCAAAGAGAAAGAGACGCTTCGGATAAAAAAAAATTAATTCTACGCTATTCAGGAAATCTTAAATTTCGCGCCCTTGAGAGGTCTGTTGTTTTTTCCTGTTTTATTAACAAAATGTGAGATTAGATAAATTAACACTTTAATTTACATTAACATAACATAGATAATATTAACACTTTAATTTGTACAAAAAAAAGATTTATCAATCTATATAGTCTCATATATCTTGATTACAGAATTATGCATTCTAAGCATTTATAATTCTGTAATCAAAATATTATACATGAGACTATACGGATTGACAAATCTTTTTTCTGTACAAATTAAAGTATTAATATTACCAAATGTGGAAGCGCTCTAATTTCAGGTAAAAAACAGTCCGTATAGCCAATAAATAGATTTATAGTTGATCTAACCTCACATTTTGTCGATAAAACAGGAAAAACAACGGACTTCTCAAGAACGTTCAGGATCTCCTTAAAATAGAGAACGAGAGAGCACGGAAACGTACGTAATCTCTTGACTCTGAGGATGCAATAAAAAAAAGGCGGATACAATAAAAAAAAGTATGATATATTATTTTATCAGACAGTTGTGACATCTGTAAGAAAGAGATGCAATGTCTTTGTTTTCCCCGCGAGAGGGCTCGTCGTTCCGCCGCGAGATCGAGCATGCGATTTCATTTCTCGTTACTTTTTAATTTCACGATAAATTAAAGATAAGCGCGACTGCAGCGATGTCTTCCTGTCCGTTATGATCGTACCTTATCGTATCGTCCCTACCACCCTTTTGCTTCTTCGGCCTCGAGAAATGTCAACAACCGAGCGGAAGACCGAACGCTTTTACGACCGCGAGAGACAAAGAGAAGAAGTATCTTGCAAGAGATTACGAAGGTGCATATGTATGTATATACATATACGCGTATATACCTGTATAATGCTGTCGCACATGCAGTACAACTCGAACAAGTTAACGAGTCGTATTCGTATAACGAGGGTCATCAAGAATCTCCACACAAAAAGGACGATTATAACTGTTTGCGTGTCTTATACATCCGAAGACATATCACGTAGCTATTCGAGATTATAGAAAAATTTCATTTTGTAGTGAAGAGACGGAAATAAATGATAAGATAACAAATATAAAAAATAATAAAATAGTATATAAATAATGGAAAAATATTTTCTTTTCTTTCATTATATGTATATTTTCCTATAATGATTGTAAATTTAGTCGTTAACTAAATTAAATATTGTAAAAATTGCGACATTTGAACAGTTGATGAATCCGTTCCATTATTATATGTCACATTAACAGTATAATGTTAATTAATAAATATACAGAGTATAAAATATTTTGACAGCTTGTTTGGGAAGCCATTTTAAGTAAAAATTGTTATATAAACACATATTTTAAAAATTAATTATATTTTATATAATTTCTATTTTAATTAATTATAAAAATCCAAAAGATCAAACTTTAGTCTGCAACTGAATTAAATATTTCGCAGAAATTCGCAGAAATTGGGAAATTTGAACGCTGAAGGAAAATGAAGTTTCATCTTGCCATTATTATGTGTCACATTAACAGTATAATATTAATTAATAAATATGCAGAGCAATCTAAAACGAGTATAAAATATTTTTATAATACAGCTTGTTTAGAAGGTCATTTTGAGTAAAAATTGTTATATCAACACACACGGGTTCTATTTTAATTAATTGTAGAGTCACAAAAGAAAGCATTTTATTAAAAATGCAATAATAAATAATAAATTAAAAAAATAAAACACATTATCAATGTTGTGCTTAGATAATTTTAAAATTAGCCATATTAAAATATGTAAATTCATCTTTGATAAGATGAAGATGATTTTGTTTTAAATATATCTAGATAAAAGATAAAATTATATGGCGATTCATCTATAATTTTCTAGATAATAATTTTTAAGACTGTTTATATAAACACAGTTATAAAAAAATGTAAATTATAAAAAGGATATAAATATATATATATATGTATTTATATTTTTATGTATAAATTTTTAAGTCCTACTATTTAAGTATTTTTATGTGCTATGATTCTAAATCAAAATTATCTGAAAATCATTCTAGATAATTTAGTAAAGGTAATGCTTTTTTCATCTAAGCTGCAGATATAGATAATACATATTTTTATTATTCTATATAATATTAAATATTAAATATAATATATATATATATAATATATAATAATATAATGTTAAATATAATATTATAATATTGAATACAATACATATTTTTATCATTCTATATAAAGATAAGATGATGCGAAAGTTTCATCTAGATGCTCTCATCTATATAATTTTATTTAGATAACACACAGAAAACACTGCACATTATTTATAAATAAACAATTAATGTTAAAAAATAAACAAGCCTGATACACATTAAATCAAAATAGGACCTATATAAGTACATAGAACTTTTCTACTTGAAATGACCGAACAAGTTGTCCAAGTTTTTTTCACCCTCGTCGATCATCCTGTATATCCCGCCATTATTCGCCAGAGAGAGGATGTGTACGGCGAAATATGGTTTGAACAGTTTTACCAGTTTCTCGCACGGTTACGTGTCGCCGTAACAAATCTGTCGGTTTAATTAACTACGAAGGGGCGAGTGGAGCGCACATTATGTCTTACTCTGTCCCCTGTTCTGGCGACGAAAATGAGAGGCGGGACAAATGCTCGGTGCTAATATCGTAGTCCTGAAACTCGCAACCGGGAGGGTCGCTGCACCGAACTCGAAACGCGTAAGCGGAACAGCCGCACGTCAGGGCCAACAAGTAGCACGAGTCGGCGTATAACGCCGGCGCGGCGCATAACGTCGTCGTTTGCCGTTGTCAAATGCAGGCCGAACTGCTTAATCAGGCGAGAGGCAGGCCGGGGCCTTCGAAAGTTCCGCGACCGCCGTCTACTACCTAATTTACGGGCTAGTTGTTGGCGAGATGTGAAATTCGTGTAATTATACATAAAGCGGATTATTAAAATATCTTGATAAAATATGCTCCCCGTACATTATCGAGAATTAACTTCGATTTATATTGCAATCATAGGAACATTGTTTCTATTTTTTTTTCAAATATATGTACTATGTAAAAAGATTTTTTTTTAAATTCTATACGTACATATATAAAATATTTAAAATGTCGAATTTTAGAAAATTGTTTATTTTTAACAAATAAATTAATATTGTATTTCAATTATTTTATTTTATTAAAAATATAATATTTTGAAACAATTATAAATTTTATTTAAACACGAAAATAAATTTTTTAATACATATAACGGTGAAAAAGGTTTTTTAAAAAATATGTGAGACTTTTTTAAATATATATATGTGAGATATTTTTTCAAATATATATACTATATAAAAATATTTTTTTTTTAATTCTATATGTACATATATAAATATTTAAAATGTCGAATTTTAGAAAATTGTTCATTTTTAACAAATAAATTAATATTGTATTTCATTTATTTTATTCTATTAAAAATATAACATTTTGAAACATTTATAAATTTTATTTAAATACAAAAATAAAATTTTTAATACATAACGGTGAAAAAGGTTTTTTAAAGAATAAGTGAGACATTTTTTTAGAGAGATTATATATAGAATTTAGAAAATTTTTATCAAATTATAATAAATAAACAAATTAATAATGTGTTTCGATTCTTTTGCTATTAAAAATACAAAAATTCTAAACAATTATTAATTTTATTTACTTATCTTTTTTATTTAAATCAATTACCTCAAATAAAATAAGTTCTCCAATACATACAACTTTGAAAAATAGTTTCTTCAAAAATAAGTGAAAAATTCTTTAGAAATATACCTTCAGACGTCTTTTATTCAAGAGATATCTAAATATTTTAAGCACAAGATTTTCTGAGATTATTATCAGTTTATAATAAATTAACAATGTGTGCCTCAATGAATTATTTTCCTATTAAAATGATAAAAATTCTAAAACAATTATAAATTTTGTGTAACTATGTATTTTATTTAAACTGTCTTAAATGCGAAAATCATTTTTTCATTTTTACACACACACACACACACACACACATATATATATATATATATACATATATATACACAAAGATGATTTTTACTCCATTCTATTTCTCGATCTCCTTCTACTTCGTCGAAGTAAATACGCTGTGAAAGTTCGAAGGAGCAAAAGCGCGCGAGATTATATATAATAAGAAGAATATCCCTCTCCCAGAGTCATAGTGCATTACGCGTAAAAAGCTATAGGTTCTGCCTATTTAATCAGAAAAAAAAACGACAGAAAGAGTCGAAGACGTCTTTGTCTCGCCGGCAAACATTTTCTCTCGGCCAGTAAAAGTCCCTTAAGTTTTTCACTCTTTTCACCCCCTCCCCCCATCCCCCTTCCACCCCCTCCGCCATTTCTCGTTCTCATACCTCTTACCTTACTACCGTTTCCTCCATTACACCGGCGCGGACCCTCTTTTCTCTCCCGTTCCGCCAGAATCCGCTCGCCGAAGATAATTCGAAATCGATTTGAAACGAGGCCATTTGAATCTCGGAGAAGTCGCCGGGGGTTGAAAGAGGGTGGAAGAGATTTCTTCCTCCGTTTCTCTCTCTGTCTATCCCGCCGGGACGTTTCTTTCCCGCGGATGTCGCGCCCTCTCTCCGATGCGAGTAGATTTATTCAATTGTTTTATAATCTCTCGACACGATGACGTTCTCGCGTTGCGGCGCGGCGTCTCGTTCTGTCGAAATTTCGCGCCGGCTCCGTACTTTTCGCACGCCCGATTTCACAATGTCAGAACGCGGAGAGATATTTAATGAATTGCACGATTAATTGATATATCGATAAAAGTTGCTTCCCTTCTTTTAGCGCGCGATTGAGAGGGAATATTCAGCGTAAATCGAGAATGAAAGAAAGCGCACAGTTCGAGATTTTATCTACAATTAATAATGATAATTATTATAGAAACGATATATTTAATTCGACCCAAACTAGCCAAGAAAATTTTTATTTTATTTTTGTGGAAATAAAATAAAAATTTTCTTGACTAGTTTGGGTCGAATTAAATATGTATATCGTTCCTATTTTAAATACCATTAGCGACGTTTTAAGTATTCAATTTGATAATTATTATAATAAATTAATAATATATAATATAATAATATAAAAAATAAAAATATATATGAGAAATAATTTTTCTTATATATTATTAAAGGGATCCTAAACGTCCTTGAGATGTCTGTTTTTCCTGTTTTATCGACAAAATGTGAGGTTAGATAAACTGCTTAGAATTCATAATTCTATAATCAAAATATATGAGGCTATACAGATTGATAAATCTTTTTTCTGTACAAATTAAAGTATTAATATTAACAATAAAGGGCGAAGCGCTCTAATTTCAAGTAAATAACAATCTGTATAGCCAATAAAAAGATTTATAGTTTATCTAATCTCACATTTTGTCGATAAAACTGGAAAAAAACAACAAACTTTTCAAAGACCTTTACGATCCCTTTAATGATGTAGGAATATAATAATAGCTAGAAATAATAATAATTATTATTATAAATTAATAATGTATAATAATAATATAAAAAATAAAAATATATATAAGAAATAATTTTTCTTATATATTATTAAAGGGATCCTAAACGTCCTTGAGATGTCTGTTTTTCCTGTTTTATCGACAAAATGTGAGGTTAGATAAACTGCTTAGAATTCATAATTCTATAATCAAAATATATGAGGCTATACAGATTGATAAATCTTTTTCCTGTACAAATTAAAGTTTTAATATTAACAATAAAGGGCGAAGCGCTCTAATTTCAAGTAAATAACAATCTGTATAGCCAATAAAAAGATTTATAGTTTATCTAATCTCACATTTTGTCGATAAAACTGGAAAAAAACAACAGACTTCTCAAAGACGTTTAGGATCCCCCGAATGATGTAAGAATAATAATATGTAAAAAAGTATAAAAGATAATAAAATAGTATAATAATATAAGAAATAATAAATATGAAAAATAATTTTTCTGTTAAAAAATATGAATTTAAAAGGTTTGGAGAGAGGAACAAGCTGTAGAATTTTTTCATACATATTTTTACTACGTAATGTACTGTACTTTATAAAACGTTAAATAAAATATCAGAGAGGGAACACGCGTATATTAGGTATTTAACTACTCATATAGGCACTTAACTACTCATCGTGATATGAATCGAACGTACTCGAATTGATATATATTGCAGTTTTTTGCACGATTAAAATCATTTTCTCTGCGAGAGATTTTTTTCAATAAAATGTAATAAAAAAGTGATAAAGGGAGAAGGGCGCAAAAAAAAAAAAAAAATCAAATGAACGCGGACACGTGGTGTTTGCAGCCATTAGCGCGGTAACTCAATTAAACTGCATTGTAATCTATGTAACCAGCCGTCCATGTGGTCGAGTCTAGGAGGTTTAGCGCGCTTTAGCATAGGTTAAGCCCCAGTTAAACCCGGAGGTTTATCTTCGATTTACTTGCGGCAAAGAGACGAAGCTTGAAAAGGACTCGTTAAACGTTGTACCTCGTTAAGATTGTCGGAGGAATTTTTGAGGAGCAGCGTTCTTACGTTCCTTCCCTTTTCCCTCTGTGTGTCTCATTGGAATTCATCCAATGATCTTACAAAATAATCCTTATATTATCATAATCCACAACTTATGTATCTAAGAGTTTCTTTGTGCGATTTAAGGCTATTTACATGTATAATTTACATGTTATAATTAATATTACTCAAAAATGTCATATTTATTAATTTATTGATAAATATTAATTTATATGTGTATAATATAATAATTAAATACATGTATATAATGAAATATTTAAAAAAGACTATAATAATTAAATAATTGAAAAAAGACATATTTTAAAAATTGGAGGATACGAGAATTGGAAAATTATAAGTACATATATTTTTAGGTATAGAAATTGGAATTCTTTTTTCGTCGATTAATTGACCTGCATTTTGCCTTTATTTATTCATCATATTGGACCATTAATCTCCCTCTTTTTCATTTTTAACGATCGAGAGTTCCTTCCAATTGAAAAAAAAAAAAAATATATAAAACCGATCATGTTTTATTTCATATCGCTTACGTCAAAGAGAACCGTCGGAGCTTATCGGTCAAAATCACCATCAAAGACACTCTACGATGGAGATTTCCCGCACAGGCTGATCGATATCGCGGCTTACACGTATGGTATCCCGTTTCTACCTCGGTAGAGATAGCAAAGTTTAAAGTTTCCTTTCGAATGCCCCAGCCTCCTCCTTTCCGCCACCTTTCCGTTCCCACGACTCGGGAGATTCCGTTCTCTTTCGTCGTTTCCGTCCGCGTTTCTCCTCGTCGTCGTCCCCGACAAGGCGGAATGGAGAGTATCGTCCTGTGTAGTCAGCTCCTGACTTTCGTTTATCTTTTCTTGCGACCGAGCCATTCTGCGAAGAGCCACCATCCGTCCTGCGTGCCTCCTTCCACTTGTCCAATCTACTTTTCCAACCCCCTGCCAGCCCCTTCCTCGCTTACTGTACTTGTATTTGTTCGTATAAGTAGATTCGCGCACAGTAATTTTGTTCCAATTTAACTTAGTTCTGCGATTATTCGTGTATTTTTGTTCGTCGGTAATGGAACTATCGGAAGCGCGGGACAAAGAAAGATCGTTTGACGTCACTATCGAGAAAATGCGCCATTTTGATTGATATTTAGAAGATTTCTTATCGAACAGCAACGATATATGTTTGTTATATAATGTATATAATTATACGGGGTGTAGCTAAATAAGTGCGAAGAATTTTAGGTGATTCTTTGTCGAAAATTAAGGAGAGTTTCTTATATTAACATATTGTTTTTTTTTCAAATTTTAGACAAATTAAAATAATAAAACTTAGTTTCCACTAATAAAAAGGATATTTATTAATATTTTTTAAATTCTTGTATCGTTATAAGGGAATGAAGCTAACAACCCCTATTTAATTTTTTATCAGAACTTTTTAACGGATCGGAATATGATCATCTAAAAATATGCGTTAGAAAGTTCGATTCTTTTAGAAACTTTTTTACGTCTTTTATTTTTTCGTAAAATCAATAGTTTTTAAGAAAAAAAGAAAAACTCGTAAAACTCTTCAAAGAGGAATGTTCATATAAAAAATCCCCCTTAATTTTCGACAAAGACTCATCTCCTAAAATGTTTCGAGACTTATTTAGATACATCCTGTATATAACATAAAATAAATATTATATATATATAGAGAATTAATGTTTTGTAAAATAGAAATTTCTTGATCAAGAAATTCGCGTTAAATTCTAGAAATTCTTTTTGTAATATAATAAGCACACATTATAGAACGATTAAATTTTCCTGAGCGAAAATCGCGTACTTTATCCAATCACGCGAGACATTTTGGACTCGACGTTATTATATAAGTTTAATTTCATTATACAGCACTGCAGCGAACGCAACAGGGACCCTTTGATCAGTCAGTCCCAAAACTAGAAGCAGAGAGTGAGAGAGGGAGCACTACGCTTCCAATAATTAGGTTTCATAGGGTTTGCTCCGTAAATGAGGATCAACTAACTTCCCCATTGTGTCCATTCCCCAGGCGCAGACAGCTGACACCCTTCCACCTATCGACAAGCCTAATTGCATCGCCGGCCTAAAGGAAATGCCGTCACTAACGGCTAATGATATACTCGCGCGTCTTCGAGTCTTCCTTCTGACGAGCCCTCGAAAGACATTGTTAAGGAAATGCTGACTAGGTCTACTTTATCGACAAATATTATTTTCATTTAATTCTTTATTGGCTGTACAGAATGAAAAATCCTTCACTAGAATTAAAGTATTCGTAATAACAATTCTGGGCTACTATATGTTTATTTAAAAAGAAACCAAGAAAGTTAAATAATTACAGTTTTCTTATCGTTTAGGTTAGGTTGACCCAATGTAAAAGATCGATAGGAAAACTGTAATTATTTAACTTTCTTGTTTTTTGTATACATATGTGGTAGCCCAAATTTGTTATTTTGAATACTTTAATTCTAGTAAAGGGGTTTTCATTTTGTACAGTTAATAACGAATTAAATAAAAATAATATTCGTTGATCCCTCGTTTAATAACAATTATATACGTCTGTAGGTGCTAATGATATACTCGCGCGTCTTCGAGTCTTCCTTCTGACGAGCCCTCGAAAGACATTGTTAAGGGAATGCTGACTAGGTCTGCTTTATCGACAAATATTATTTTCATTTAATTCTTTATTGGCTGTACAGAATGAAAAATCCTTTACTAGAATTAAAGTATTCGTAATAACAATTCTGGGCTACTATATGTTTATTTAAAAAGAAATCAAGAAAGTTAAATAAGTACAGTTTTCTTATCGTTTAGGTTAGGTTGACCCAATGTAAAAGATCGATAGGAAAACTGTAATTATTTAACTTTCTTGTTTTTTGTATACATATGTGGTAGCCCAAATTTGTTATTTTGAATACTTTAATTCTAGTAAAGGGACTTTTCATTTTGTATAGTCAATAACGAATTAAATAAAAATAATATTCGTTTGATCTCTTCGTTTAATAACAATTATATACGTCTGTAGGTGCTAATGATATACTCGCGCGTCTTCGAGTCTTCCTTCTGATGAGTCCTCGAAAGACATTGTTAAGGGAATGCTGACTGGGTCTGTTTTATCGACAAATATTATTTTCATTTAATTCTTTATTGGCTGTACAGAATGAAAAATCCTTCACTAGAATTAAAGTATTCGTAATAACAATTCTGGGCTACTATATGTTTATTTAAAAAGAAATCAAGAAAGTTAAATAAGTACAGTTTTCTTATCGTTTAGGTTAGGTTGACCCAATGTAAAAGATCGATAGGAAAACTGTAATTATTTAACTTTCTTGTTTTTTGTATACATATGTGGTAGCCCAGATTTGTTATTTTGATTACTTTAATTCTAGTAAAGGACTTTTCATTTTGTACAGTCAAAAACGAATTAAATAAAAATAATATTCGTTTGTCTCTTTCTTAATAACAATTATATACGTCTGTAGGTGCTAATGATATATTCGCGCGTCTTTGAGTCTTCCTTCTGACGAGCCCTCGAAAGACATTGTTAAGGGAATGCTGACTGGGTCTGTTTTATCGACAAATATTATTTTTATTTAATTCTTTATTGGCTGTACAGAATGAAAAATCCTTTACTAGAATTAAAGTATTCGTAATAACAATTCTGGGCTACTATATGTTTATTTAAAAAGAAATCAAGAAAGTTAAATAAGTACAGTTTTCTTATCGTTTAGGTTAGGTTGACCCAATGTAAAAGATCGATAGGAAAACTGTAATTATTTAACTTTCTTGTTTTTTGTATACATATGTGGTAGCCCAGATTTGTTATTTTGAATACTTTAATTCTAGTAAAGGACTTTTCATTTTGTATAGTTAATAACGAATTAAATAAAAATAATATTCGTTGATCCCTCGTTTAATAACAATTATATACGTCTGTAGGTGCTAATAATATACTCGCGCGTCTTTGAGTCTTCCTTCTGACAAGCCTTCGAAAGACATTGTTAAGGGAATGCTGACTGGGTCTGTTTTATCGACAAATATTATTTTCATTTAATTCTTTATTGGCTTTACAGAATGAAAATTTCTTTATTAGAATTAAAATATTCGTAATAACAAATCTGGACTACTATATATATAGATATTTAAAAAGAAACCAAGAAAATTAAATAATTACAATTTTCTTATTGTTTAGGAATAATTACAGGTTAGGTTGACCCAATGTAAAAGACCGATAGAAAAATTAATTAATTAACTTTCTTGTTTTGTAATAGCTCAGAATAATTACAGTTTTTTTATCAGTCTTTTACATTGGAGTCAATCCAACCTAAACGATAAAAAAACTGTAATTATTTATTTCTTTCTTGGTTTCTTTTTAAATGCACATATAGTAGCTCAGATTTGTTATTTTGGATATTTTAATTCTACTAAAGGATTTTTCATTTTGTATAGCCAATAACGAGTTAATGAAAATAATATTTGTCGATCCCTCGCTTAATTACGAACAATTATATGCGTCTGTAGGTACGTGTTCGAGATTATTTTAATTTTCAAAGAAGGCACAATGGAATACGATCGTATATCACTTGCGTGTCCGAGAAGAGACTAACTCCCCCCCCCCCCCCTCCTCTTCTCTTCTCGCATACAGGAGAGGAGACACTCTCGCGTGAATCGATAGTGGGACATTCCGGACATTCGATTTCGAGGAATGCGCCAAAGACGTTGTCCCCCCACGAAATCTCGGACACGATCTGTCCGTCCAATTTCATCCCGGCCTCCCCATCTGGATCTCTATCGAATTTCTTCGCGTCCCTCAAACGAAAATCGTCCCCCCTCCCGGTTTTGAACACAGGAGAGAACCATCACAGGAGAAATCCTGTGCGGTCACATATGAGATCCTCCTTCTGGTGTATAGTTGGACGTAAAAGGAGAGCCAACTCGAGGGAAAGGAAAGTCTTCTGGGGACTGAGAAAAAGGAAAAGGGAGGGAGAAAGGGGGTCGTTCATTCCGGTCAGACGGCGCACTGATTCTTTGAAAAGTTGCCAACAAGTCGCGGCCATACTCTCTTTTTTCCTTTCCTTTTAACCCTTTCTTCCTTTTGCTTCCCTCGCGGCCCCCTTCAAAGCATCATTTATATTATATAAAGAGTGTATAGCTAAATAAGTATCGAAACATTTTAGATGATTCTTTGTCGAAAATTAAGGGGGATTTCTTATATGAACATTTTTCCCGGAGAAGTTTTTATTTTTTTTTTCTTGAAAACTATTGATTTTTTACGAAAAAATAAAACACAAAAAATTTCTAAAGGAATCAAACTTTCTAACGCATATTTTTAGATGATCATATTCCGATCCGTTAAAAAGTTCTGATAGAAAATTAAATAAGGGTTGTTAGCTTCATCCCCTTATACAAGAATTTAAAAAATATTAATAAATACCTATCCTTTTTATTAGTAGAAAATATTCATCAAATCATTTTTTTATTTGTCTAAATTTTGAAAAAAAATGTATAGCTAAATAAGTATCGAAACATTTTAGATGATTCTTTGTCGAAAATTAAGGGGGATTTCTTATATGAACATTTTTCCCGGAGGAGTTTTTATTTTTTTTTTCTTGAAAACTATTGATTTTACGAAAAAATAAAACACAAAAAATTTCTAAAGGAATCAAACTTTCTAACGCATATTTTTAGATGATCATATTCCGATCCGTTAAAAAGTTCTGATAAAAAATTAAATAAGGGTTGTTAGTTTCATCCCCTTTTAACGATACAAGAATCAAAAAATATTAATAAATATCTATCTTTTTTATTAGTGGAAAATATTCATCAAATCATTTTTTTTATTTGTCTAAATTTTGAAAAAAAATGTATAGCTAAATAAGTATCGAAACATTTTAGATGATTCTTTGTCGAAAATTAAGGGGAATTTCTTATATGAACATTTTTCCCGGAGGAGTTTTTATTTTTTTTTTCTTGAAAACTATTGATTTTTTACGAAAAAATAAAACAAAAAATTTCTAAAGGAATCAAACTTTCTAACGCATATTTTTAGATGATCATATTCCGATCCGTTAAAAAGTTCTGATAAAAAATTAAATAAGGGTTGTTAGTTTCATCCCCTTTTAACGATACAAGAATAAAAAATATTAATAAATATCTATCCTTTTTATTAGTGGAAAATATTCATCAAATCATTTTTTTTATTTGTCTAAATTTTGAAAAAAAATGTATAGCTAAATAAGTATCGAAACATTTTAGATGATTCTTTGTCGAAAATTAAGGGGAATTTCTTATATGAACATTTTTCCCGGAGGAGTTCTTATTTTTTTTTTCTTGAAAACTATTGATTTTTTACGAAAAAATAAAACAAAAAATTTCTAAAGGAATCAAACTTTCTAACGCATATTTTTAGATGATCATATTCCGATCCGTTAAAAAGTTCTGATAAAAAATTAAATAAGGGTTGTTAGTTTCATCCCCTTTTAACGATACAAGAATAAAAAAATATTAATAAATATCTATCCTTTTTATTAGTGGAAAATATTCATCAAATCATTTTTTTTATTTGTCTAAATTTTGAAAAAAAATGTATAGCTAAATAAGTATCGAAACATTTTAGATGATTCTTTGTCGAAAATTAAGGGGAATTTCTTATATGAACATTTTTCCCGGAGGAGTTCTTATTTTTTTTTTCTTGAAAACTATTGATTTTTTACGAAAAAATAAAACAAAAAATTTCTAAAGGAATCAAACTTTCTAACGCATATTTTTAGATGATCATATTCCGATCCGTTAAAAAGTTCTGATAGAAAATTAAATAAGGGTTGTTAGTTTCATCCCCTTTTAACGATACAAGAATCAAAAAATATTAATAAATACCTATCCTTTTTATTAGTGGAAAATATTCATCAAATCATTTTTTTTATTTGTCTAAATTTTGAAAAAAAATGTATAGCTAAATAAGTATCGAAACATTTTAGATGATTCTTTGTCGAAAATTAAGGGGAATTTCTTATATGAACATTTTTCCCGGAGGAGTTTTTATTTTTTTTTCTTGAAAACTATTGATTTTTTACGAAAAAATAAAACACAAAAAATTTCTAAAGGAATCAAACTTTCTAACGCATATTTTTAGATGATCATATTCCGATCCGTTAAAAAGTTCTGATAGAAAATTAAATAAGGGTTGTTAGCTTCATCCCCTTATACAAGAATTTAAAAAATATTAATAAATACCTATCCTTTTTATTAGTGGAAAATATTCATCAAATCATTTTTTTGAATTTGTCTAAATTTTGAAAAAAAATAAAAAAACTTAATATGTTTATATAAGAAACTCCCTTAATCATCTTCGCTTATTCCGCTTATTTTCGCAGGAAAACACGACTCCCTCCCTTTTTTCTTCGATCATCCCTCGTCTGATATACGTGCATTCGGATCCTGATGTAATCCGCGAATTTTTTGTCGACGAATCCTGTCGCAGGCCGAATAGCGCCGGTTCGGCGCTTGTTTGCCGAAGTCGTTTGTATTTTGGGTTTTAGCACAGTAGCAATCCCCCGATTGCGCTACTGCGCATAGGGTCGTACACAGATACGTTGTTATCGAATATTCGCAGCGCGTTGTCGATTTTATTACGGCGGAAACAAGTGCGGCGACGGGAGTCGATCAATTACGGTATCGCGCGGGATTGTATATCGTTTTCGACTAGCTTTCGCGAAATATTTCCCGCGTAGGATGGTTATGATCCTTTTTCCCTTTTTTTGATCGCAGTTCTTTCCGCTTCGCGGGGTCTCTTCGAAAATTTTAAATCGAGAGTAAATAGAGAATGTAATATAATTGCGAGAGAATCTCGCAGTTGCACTTTTGAGGATACTTAATTTAGGCACACGTTTAGGGAGGATAAATGGAGAAACTTTTAATTGTGACCCATTGTATGTATCATTTTTTTTTTCAAGAATTTCAAAAAAATTTTTTCTAGATATTATTAATGTAGTTAAGTAAAGGTGTTCTTACCATGAAATGTTTATATAAAATATTTTTTGATAACTCAAATATTTTTATGATAAAATGTCTCTATTTAAAATTAATAATATTGTGAAAAATAATTTTTTTTGAAGGTTTAAAAAAAACATTTTTTAAAATTATTTCTTCAAAACATTAATATAATTAAATAGAGGTGTTCTTACCATAAAATTTTTGTATAAAATATTTTTTGACATCTCGAATACTTTTCGAGATATAAATTTATAAATTTATAAATACATTGAAAAAAAACTGTTCTATATGAGGAATGATTTTATTCTTTAGAATTATATTTTTAGGGCACAATAAAATGTTTTTAAATTAATTTATTTATTCTCTATGTATATAAAGTGTCATCAAAATCAGAATTTTCGCAACGTTTTTTGTTAAGTGTATATTGTTTAAAAAAGAAAAGTATTAGAATAAAAAACAATAAAATTTTGCTGCAAAAATATCTCGATATCTAAATAAATTTTGACACACATACTTGCTGCCGGTCCAAAGATACCTGGAAATATGTATATTTCCGAACGTTACAGGAGCTATTAATACATTTCTAGAAAATAGAGTATTTCGGTATTTACCATATACATCCCGTCCAAAAATAGACGCCCTTTACATATGTATGCACGATACTTGAGAGTAAATATTTTCGTCCTTCTCGAATAAAGCTGGGCTAAAATTACGGCGGAAATTAAATAGGATGTATCGAATTTCAATGCGAGAGCAATTATTAGACTGAATAGTGTCCAAGATTGTATGCAGTTCCGTATTTTCGAGCGTAGGGAAGGAAGAGAAATACGACGAAAGAAAAAGAAGCAAAAAAAGTCTCGCGAACAGCTGTTCGAGGAAAGTTCGCGCTATCGCGCTCCTTTTTAGGAGACGTCAGGCGAAAAGAGACCCCAAGTAAGGTGACTACTAAGCGATCGGTTATCGCTCCTGATTCCTCGCTCGTCTTATCTACCTAAACGAAAAATTGCGAGATCGAAATCGCACGGAACGAATCCACACCCCCTAACCCACCCTTTTGCCACCTTTCGTCCTCCCTCTCGAGGAGTCGGCTCTCTTAGAGGGAATTCCGACGCGCCTCCTGATCGCGATGGTAGTGAAATTGATTGATGTACGGGCCAGGCCCGAATTCGACGTTAGCATCCAACACTTCCTCGGAAACCCACCGACCCACATACATACACAAATAGTTCCTTTCGACCCCTTCGCGTACGCCCCACGTTGCATTAAGAGCCGAACTCTGGGTTCTCGCGTGAGAAGGAAAATGCATTCGGTCGATTCGCAGCGAGAAAGCCGTTATCCTCGATGCACCCGTGCGATCTAATCGGTGTACAAAAGCCACGACGTCGATATGAGTACATCGATATGAATGGGTAGCAGCGAAGAGAGAGCGACACGGAGTCTCTCGAGTTTGATCGATATCGCCATCTTTTTGCATCTACGTTAGTTCATTCGCCGATATTCGAAGTATGGAAAAATGTGTGTTTTATTTTCCATTATTCGACACGTCCAAGATTATTTTTATTCAACTCTTTATTGGCGAGAGAATAAAAGATTCTTTACTAGAATTAAAGTATTTCTAATAAAAAATCTGGGCTACTATATGTGTATATAAAAAGAAACCAAGAAAGTTAAATAATTACAATTATTTTCTTGTTTAGGTTGATTTATTGCAAAAGATTGCTAAAGAAACTGTAATTATTTAGCTTTCTTGTCTTTTTTTTTTATATACTTGTAGCCAATAAAATAGTTAAATGAAAATATTTGTCGATAAAACAGACGTAGTCAGTATCAAAATAAAATACAAGGATGGTCCAAAACCCAGGTATCCATAAATTAATGAAAAGATGAAAGACTTCAAAAAACCAAGAAAGTTAAATAATTACAGTTTTTATTATCGTTTAGGTTAGGTTGATTTAACAAAAGATTGATAAGAAAACTGTAATTATTTCTTTAGCTTTCTTGTCTTTTTTTATATACTTGTAGCCAATACAATAATTAAATGAAAATATTTGTTGATAAAACAGACGTAGTCAGTATCGAAATAAAATACAAGGATGGTCCAAAACCCAGGTATCCATAAATTAATGAAAAGATAAAAGACTTCAAAAAACCAAGAAAGTTAAATAATTACAGTTTTTATTATCGTTTAGGTTAGGTTGATTTAACAAAAGATTGATAAGAAAACTGTAATTATTTCTTTAGCTTTCTTGTCTTTTTTTTATATACTTGTAGCCAATAAAATAATTAAATGAAAATATTTGTCGATAAAACAGACGTAGTCAGTATCGAAATAAAATACAAGGATGGTCCAAAATCCAGGTATCCATAAATTAATGAAAAGATAAAAGACTTCAAGAAACCAAGAAAGTTAAATAATTACAGTTTTTATTATCGTTTAGGTTAGGTTGATTTAACAAAAGATTGATAAGAAAACTGTAATTATTTAGCTTTCTTGTCTTTTTTTATATACTTGTATAGTAGCCCAGATTTGTTGTTATAAATACTTTAATTCTAGCAAAGGATTTTTTATTCTGTGTAGCCAATCAAATAATTAAATGAAAATATTTGTCGATAAAACAGACTTAGTCAGCACTCAAAATAAAATACATGGATGATTCAAAACCCAGATATTCATAAATTGATGAAAAGATGAAAGACTTCAAGAAACCAAGAAAGTTAAATAATTACAGTTTTTATTATCGTTTAGGTTAGGTTGATTTAACAAAAGATTGATAAGAAAACTAATTATTTAGCTTTCTTATCTTTTTTTATATACTTGTATAGTAGCCCAGATTTGTTGTTATGAATACTTCAATTCTAGCAAAGGATTTTTTATTCTGTGTAGCCAATCAAATAATTAAATGAAAATATTTGTCGATAAAACAGACTTAGTCAGCACTCAAAATAAAATACAAGGATAATTAAAAACCCAGATATTCATAAATTGATGAAAAGATGAAGGAATTGAATGTCTCGGGGAGATTCTTTGAAAATGACATTTCACGCATTCATTTTCATTCCTCGACACTTTTTTTTGTATAGAATAAATTCGAGCGAATTAAACTGTCTCTTAATAAGGAAGAAGGGGCGAAGGTCGAGATAAATTCTCAATCTTTCCGCGTATTCGCGAGGGCAACGGTATTAATGGAGGTCCTTCCGGTAGGTCAATCTACTCTGCGAGAAAAGATGAAGAGTTGAGGGAAACCCTTTCAGGTTAGGTCTCTCTCTTTCTCTCTCTTTCTTCGTCTAAACCCGGACCGGCCGATTGGCTCGTCGATGCTGCAGGTAGGTACAGAACTTCTCTATTGTCCCCGTGAACGATAGAACCGACTTAATCACTGCACTCCATTATGTCGGCCACCCTACATCTTTCTTCTTTCACCTTCTCGATTTCTTCCCTCTTCTTATTCCTCCCTTATTCTTTCCTCTTATTTCTTTCTCACTTTTACCCGGATCCCTTTCTGCGAAATCCCTCACTCTCTCTCTCTCTCTCATGATTCTTTCTCCCTCTTTTTACGACTCGCCACTCAAAAGGTTACTGCTGCTGGGGCAGCCCGAAACGCTTTTCTAAGACCTGGGTGGCGCCGAACCCGATTGCCTGGCTCGGGATTGATTGGCAGATAGAACGTGCGAACTGGCCCTTGTAATTCCTAGGCAAACCTTTCCGGATGAGTGAAAGGGATCTAGAGTAGGGTGAAGGATGGAGAAACGTTTCTGGTGTACCGAACGTGAAAATTCATCCCAATGATGAGCCTGAAGATGAGAGTGTTCGAGGAATCAAATGCGAAATAAATGGAACGAGGGAGAAGAAGAAATGAAGAAATCAGAGATCAGTTCGATATATTTCTCGTGTTGCTACCCGACACGTGCTTACATAATATTGTATATATCAAAGGGCGTATAATTTTTCATTTGAAAAAAAAAAAACAATTTTTTTTAATGTTAAAATTGCAATAAAAGTAAAATATTGTATTTTTCGAATATAAAAGCTTATAACACTGTTTAACAAAAAATGACATTTTTCGAACACCCGAACGAGACTAGTTTCTTGGATGCTGAACGCGAATCCAAATTGCTTCATCACGTCACAATTTTGAGAAATTTTTGGTTAAAAAAAAATATATATATATATTTTAATTAAAATACTTTATTTTGATTGCAATAAAACTTCTCTAGCACGTCACACATTGTAGTTTTAATATAACAAAGTTCGTGAAAAAAGCCGCCTTTCTTGCAACTTTAATTAAAAATTGCAACATGATGGAATAAACCCAGGTTCGTATTCAGGATCCAAAAAACTATAAGAAACTGTTTTGTAATTTTTGTTGTCGAACGCTGCAATTTAATCATTTAAAAATGAAAAAAAAACAAACAACTTTTAACATTAAAAAAATAGTGTTAAAGGTGAAATAATATTTTCCGTCAAGTAAGAAATATATCAAACAGTATATAACTTCTAATTCGGAAAGAAAAAGTGCAAACAACTTTTTATGTAAAAAAAAAATAAAAAAATAAAAATAAAAAAAAAGATCCTTTCAAGAGCGGAATGATATTTTCCCCTGTCGAACGTATCGGGTCAACAAATCGCCTTGGATGTTCATTTCTACTTAAATGCCCCGAGAAGTATCCGCCCCCGCTTTTCGCTTACGGAACTTTGATAAAATCATCGGGGAATTTCCCGGGGTTGCGATGATCGCGCGCGGATAGTTTTTTAAAATCTTCTTCTCCACCGATAACGGCGCGAATCGAGTTCAGTTCGGGTAATCCGTCCGTCGTTTAAAGGCACGTACAAAGACCACGAAGAGGAGCTTAGTGAGCCAGAAGAGCGGATCGTTTTGCTCGTAAGCGAAGCTCTCTCTCTCTTTCTCTTGACTCGAGGAAAAGCTATCCGCGAGCGAGGAAACGAAGTCGCGCGGAAGGGAAAGAGACCCCCGAAAGGGGGTTCAAAGGGTGGGAGACGACACTGCGTGATAGTCGGATGCTCTCTCCCTCCGGAATGAAGTCGGATCATATTTTTAAGATGCAATTTCGAGGAAAATCTCTTACGCGGTAGCAGCTGCTGCTGCTCTCGCCCAACTCACCGTTAGCCCGTTTCCTGCAGCCCTTCGCGACGTATATTCTAAGGAGAGGTCGCCGTAGCGACGAAACGAAAAGACGAAAGGAAACGACGAGGACGGAGTTGGGGGAGATGAGCCGGGTTAAAGTGAGCGACGGAAGACGGAAGGAATATGAGGCCGGGACCCGGAAAAGTCTAATGTATCTTTGAGATTCCCGATGGTATAATATAATTGTGGCGTCCTTCATGCAATTCTTCTACTCCAGTAAAATTAGACTTGAAAAGGGCAAAACTTCATACAAATTACGATCAAGCTGAATTTTTGTGGAGACCTTTATTTCGATGTTTAATGAAATCCTGAAAAGTATCCTTAATTTTTATCCAGGGTGTTTTTTTTTATGGGGAGTTAGTTTTTTGACATTATCTCGAAAACTATCAATTTTTCGAGAAAAATTGTTATTATCAAAATTATAGCTCATAAAATTCCCTACAAAAAAGGTCTTTATTCTTTTTTTTGTATAACTAATCGTTTTTTAGTAAAACGTGCGGTAAAGTTGCAATGTCTATAGTAGTGTGCACATTTTCTCTTTTAAACTTAATTCGATCTATATCTTCGAAATGGTTAATTCCACGAAAAAAAGTATGAAGACCTTTTTTGTAGGGAATTCTATGAGCTACAATTTTGATAATAACTATTTCTTTCGAAAAATTGATAGATTTCAAGATAATGGCAAAAAACTAAATTTTACCCCCTTTTGCTCCCCATAAAAAAACGTCCTGGATAAAATTAAGAGTACTTTTCAGAATTTCATTAGAACGTCGAAATAAAGGTTTTCACAAAAATTCAGCTTGATCCTAATTTTTATGAAATCAAAGTCTAATTTTACTGGACTATTCGTCAGATGTTGGATTGATGCTTTTGACAACTCAAAAAATGCAGCGAAAAATTGCTAAATTAAATAGTTATGATCATTCAAAGTTTAACATTTTCTAGGGAATATATAATTATTTATATATTTTATACTTATAAAATTGTAAAACTATAATATTATTACTCATAAAATTTTTATATACTTATTTATATTATAATTTAAATTTTATATAAATTTTTTATGAGAATAATGGTATTATTCATTAAATAATTATATTTCAAAAATGTACAAAGATGCAGAAAATAGCACAATTATGATTATTCAAAGTTTAATGTACATTTCTGGAATATATTATTTTATATATTATTACTCATAAAATATGTAATATATTATCATATATAATTTAATTTTAATATGCAATTTTAAAATGACAATATTACTCATAAAATTTTTATATGGTTATTCGAATGATGGGGGGTTGGAAGGGGTTTTCATATTCTATTATATTTAAAATCGCCAACATGCAATATAAAATAATGTAACTTTTGTAAAGTTTGTATAAAACTGTTTGAAAGAAGGATGGAAAGGTGTGTCTCTATACTGTTTGAGAAAGTTTTTAAGAAGAAAGAGAAAGAAAGAGAAATGTCTGACGTCTAGGGAAGATTAATGCGCAGCCGTTTTGTAATCGCGTAAAACCGCGTTCGGAGGAGATTGAACTTTCCTTAGGTATAATCGAATTCTACATATTTCGTTAACGCTTTGTTCCTGTCGAAAGTTACATCGAGATACGACATGTCGGAAAATTGCACTAGATTGTAAAGAAATTTTTTTTTTTCAGTCATTTAAAACCAGACAAGATTGTTTTATAAATTTTTGAATGTTGCAAGTTAATTTTCATCAATACATCAAATTTCTAAAATAATTGAGGTTTAAATATAGTATTCTGGCGGCACAAAACGAGAATAACTCATCTTACATTTTCGTGCACACATGAAATCTGGTCTGGTCTAATTTCAGGTAAAATACAATCCGTATAACTAATAAATAGTTTACCTAACCTCACATTTTGTCGATAAAACAGGAAAAACAACACTTCTCAAAAATGTTTAGAATATCCCCTTAAATTAACATACAAATTTCTGTGGACCGTTTGGGACATGTGACATCTGTCAAATTGAACACAAATTTTCCAACTATATTTTTACACTTTATTAAATACACTTCTGATTTAAAATAATCTTTGTAAACTCTTATCAATTCACGGCCATTCGCAACCGCCGCTTCTCGCGATCGTGCTGCCGCAGTCAGCTGATCGTGACAATTAGAATTCAGGAAGGGCGCGTCGGTGGTTGCCACCGATACACGCGATGCGACAAAGTTTGTCGCTGATAGTCTCTCTCGTCCTCCCCGGAATACACCCTGGGAGCGTTCCTTTAACTTCCCCGACTCCATTGCAATTGCCGTGCGCTAAAGGTAGAGAGTAGTACCTACTCCAGGTATGTATAGGTTAGATGTATACACAATGCGCTACGGTGGCGCGGCAGCGTTTCGAAATTCAAGTAGCGGCGCTGCCTAGAATAAGCAGGCGGGTGGTCTCAGGAGGCAACTACCTCGTATGAGCTGGGACTGACTAACATTGGTTACGTCTTGATACCCACCCCTCGCTTTATGCTCGTAGCACCCTTTTTATTTTCTCCGAGATACGGGACGGAACGGACGGGAGATAGTTTCCGTGAATCGCATTCAATCTGCTACGCTCGACGCGACTTCATGTTTCGGATGCGACATTTATTCCAAATTTATAATTCGTAAAATTTTCTGCATTTTTACTTACGAGATTTTTTGATGAAAAATAATTTTTTTTTGCGGACACGTGAAAGAAAATAATTGTTTTTTATATTGAATACAATTCCGAATACAATTGCAAAATCATGTTACAATTTTGAGAAATTTTCGGTTAAAGTTGAAAAAAATGTTATTTCAATGTATGTGTATTGTATTGTGTTATAATTACGGTGTATCATGTATTAAAGAATGCTATTAAAGTTAATTATGTTGCTAAGATGTTTAGACTTCAAAAAATTTGTTGTCAATTATATTTAATCAGAATTTTATAAAATGTAAGATTTATTTAAAAAAAAAGAATTACAATAAATTAAATTATTAAGAATCTACGTAAATAATTTTTGTTTATATTTATTTAATCTCAAGTTTTTTTAGAGAGATCAATATAAATATATTGATTACTAATTACTATTTATTAATATTTATTAGTATTTATTAATATTTATCAATCAAAATTATTAAACTCCAAATATGTACATAAATTTCTGTAAATATTTTTAATTTAATATTTATCATATTGATTTCTACTGATTTTAAATTTATTAGTTTTGACAACAGATTCGTATTCAACGATTTAAAACAATTCTGAAGTACGTATAAATAAAATTAAAAATTACTTGATGGATCTTCAATGATTTAATTTGTAACTTTTTTGCAATTCTCCATTGAATATTTTATTAATCATAATTGATGTAACAAATCCTTGCAAGAGTTGGAAGTTTTCTAACAACACACTTGACTTTAATTTTTAACAAAATTTCTCCAACATGTTACACACGTACCATAGTCATAACATGATAAAATACATTAAAACAGTCCAATTTCGCAACTTTCATCATCACAAATGTTTCAAAACTGAAACGTGATGGAGCAATTTAAGAGTTGGAATCGTATTCACAGCATCAAAAAAAAAGAAATAATTACTCTCTTTCTGGAATTTTTTTGTTCTATATTATCGTATTATTTAAAAAAAATATATAAAAAATTGTTGGATTCATCGAGACTTCAAGTATGAAAGACGACAGAATTCATGATTTTCAGAGATTTTCCTTACGAGAATATAGATCTATATCGAAGAGCGAGGTTACATTGATGCCTCTTATTCTCATGCGTGACGACAGCTCATATAAAATACGTTCAAATAAAGGATTTGAAGTTCCATTCAAAGTTTGATATATACACAATTTCGACAAAATTGCTACGAGTCTTCTCGTATAGTAATATTGTTGCGTAAAATTTATATATATATATATATATATATATATATATGCATTTTTTTAGAAAATCACGCTGTATAGATAAAAAGGAAAAATAATATATAAAAAGCAATATTTAAGAATACTTACGTCGTGTATCCAGACAAGCTTCGACCAGGGAGGATTGGCTCTGATGTGGCACTCAAAATACACGTCATCCCCTTCTTTAATGTCTTCTGGGCTTAAGGTCGATCCGAGGTTTAACGATACTATCGGCGGATCTGCAAGCACAAAACATTAAAATCTTTTTTACTTGAGATCAGCTGACATCTTATATACATATATATATATATTTACATTTTTCTTTTTCCTCCCATCTTCCTTTTTTAAATATCATTAAGATGATAAGATAAGAATATAATAATATAATTCATTAAAAGATATAAAATACATATTGATAATATTATCATATTATATGTTATACATATTTTATTTTTCTAGAAAAATTATAATTTTGATAATAATTATTCTTATTATCTCTCATTATCTTAATAATGATGATAATCATTGTATAATAATAATAATAATAATAATAATAATAATGTGTTAATGAGATAATAATTTTATTAAAGACTAAAAAATAAAATAATATAATAAAATAAAATAATAAATGTAATAAAATAAAAAAAAATAAAAATACAAGTGAGAACGATAAACTTTGTTTACTCGGACGTTGCGCGGTAAAATATATGCGGTGTCGTAAATATTGCGATAAAAGCGGTCGTAATCGCCACTTTCATTACCGGACTCGAAGCGCAATATCACGATTTCTGCCGATATTGTTACAGTCCGCGGCATAATCTTCAGCCTCCATTAGCGTCGATATTTTTCCTCCGCCCGTGGGACGCTCAATAATATCTCGCGCTCTCTTTTTTTGCGTGGTAGATGTAGCTGTAGCTCAGCTACGAATGGCTCTCGACGTTCGAGGCTTTTATTTGTTCCTCGTATCTGACGTTTATTGCGTGATCATTAGTTTAATCATGTCGAGCCCCTCCGATCCTTCTCTATTTTTTTTCTCTCGGCGTATTACTCCAGTAAAATTAGACTTGAAAAGGCAAAATTTCATAAAAATTAGGATCAAGCTGAATTTTTTTGGAGACCTTTCGATGTTCTAATGAAATCCTGAAAAGTGCTCTTAATTTTATTCAGGGCGTTTTTTATGGGGGTAAATTTTAGTTTTTTGATATTATCTCGAAAATTATTAACTTTTCGAGAAAAATAGTTATTATCAAAATTGTAGCACAAAAAGTGTGTAAAATTCCCTACAAAAAAAGTCATTATACTATTTTTCGTGGAATTAACAATTTCGAAGATATAGAGCGAAGATATAGATATGCAACTTCATGCGCACGTTTTATTCAAAAACAATTAACTGTACGAAAAAAGTATAAAAATCTTTTTTGTAGAGAATTTTATGAGCTATTAGCAGTTTTGATAATAACTATTTTTGTCGAAAAATCGATAGTTTTCGAGATAATGTCAAAAAAATTAAAATTTACCCACTTTTACCCCCTACAAAAAACACCCTGGATGAAATTAAAGATATTTGTTTTTCAGGATTTCATTAGAACATCGAAATAAAGATTTCCACAAAAATTCAGCTTGATCCTAATTTTTATGAAGTCAAAGTCTAATTTTACTGAACTATATATATCCTTAATTCTCTCTCTTTCTTTCTACAGCACCTTATCGCAATAAATTTTTCAAGTTGACTCTTCTTTTTCCCGGGACCGCATTACTCGCGCAAAATAGTATTAATTAGCTTGATCACCCCGGTTTATCTCCCGGTCTTATCGTTAACCCTTCCGAACCCTTAGCCCTACCGCGGTGATCTATCGTCCGATAGCCCTACATATTTCCTTTTGTAAATCACGGCAAAGTTCATTAATATGAAAAAAGGGTCGGAGGAAGAAATTACTGCCTCCTCTCCTTCTTCAAAAAAAAAAAAAAAAATTACTTAATTTTCGTTATTCTGGCGGATCGATAGACACGACGACGGTGACGAGGAGTCGTGACAGTTCTACGTTCTTACGTTCTAAGTGGTGCAATTTCGGATCCCGGTCAACGTAATCGAATACGTGACACGACATCATTTCCTGTATTCTGCACTTTTTCTCGCCTCGCGTGAATCCTTGCACGTATATACATTTCGCCGGAGTTTCGCCGACTATATTTTTCGCCGGAGACGTGCAGGTGCGACCTCTGGACGGATGAGAATGAACGATAAACCGTACCGGGATCGGAGAAATTTATCGTCGCCCAAGTAACGCCCCTCAGAATTGAAAAAAATATCCGCGAATACGACTCTTTCCGGTTATTTGTACAATTAAAATGAACCTACGGTGATACGCGGGAAAAAAAGTGTAAAAACAGTCGGTCTCTCTGTTTTGTCAAAACTAACCTCTCTCCGCGCGCGGATATAAATTTGCATCGTGAGGCTACAACCGTCGTTTTCTTTAGAAACATTCGATTTTATTGTGTCTGCGCTGCTAACCCATTTTTCAAAGAAAATTTATTTTATACACACATAAAGATGAAAATTAAATAGAAAAATTATTTTGATAAATTTAAAGACTAATAAAAATTGAAATTAATTTTTTCTTAACTTTCATTAAGGAATAAATGTGAATTAAATTATACATAAAGCTAAGAAAATAAAATTTAAGATTAATAATCAGAAAAATTATTTTGTTGAACGTAAGACTACAAATTCAGATTAATTTTTCTTAATTTAAGAAAATGCGGATTCTCTCAATCAAACACATAGTTGAAAAAATCAAATTTGAGCTTAATAATTAGAATGATTGAATTTGTGTTAAAAGTGTAAGATGTAATAAAAATTGAAATTAATTTTTTCTTAACTTTTGTTAACGATTAAATGTAAATTAAATTATTTAACTTTTTTAAGGAATTAAATTACACACATAGGAAATGAAATTTAAGATTAATAATTAAGATAATTATTTTGTTGAATATAAGACTAATAAAAATTCAGATTAATTTTTCTTATTTAAAAAAATGTGGATTAAACCACAAAGTTGAGAAAATCAAATTTAAGATTAATAATTAGATTAATTGAATTTGTGTTAAGCAGATTATTTTTAATTTTTTTAAGAAAATAAATTACACACATAGAAAATGAAATTTAAGATTAATAATTAAGACAATTATTTTGTCGAACGTAAGACTAATAAAACTTCTCAAATTAATTTTTTGAAGCAAAAAAAATGTGGATTAAATTGGAGAGTTACGCTAAATTCTTGATACTTTCTTCTCGTGATAAATCGACTATTATAATTCAACATTTGTAAACGTTAAGACGCTATTACTCGACTGCAGCATTAGAGATGCTGCGAGAGATTTCCCTGGCGTAGATTAAAGACGGATGATGTTCGTGCGCGAAAACTTTCGAGATTACGAGTCGTCGACGAGCAGTGTGTTGAACGCTTAAACCGTTTTATCGCGAGCGAGGTGATGGTTTGTTTGCGATTCAAAAGGGAGCCGTTTGCGCGTGTAAAGTCTGCCTTATGCCCGCATGATGATAGCATGACGGTATAAAAGCATTCGCTTATTATTGCATCTTCCGAAGTACACATTAAGAAACAAAAAGACGAGCTTTTTACGACATGTATGAAATTTAAAATCGTTCCCTAACTGTCTCATTTCGTGCATCGCGTTGCACCACATTGTACAGATTCAGCAAAGCAGCGTAAAAATCATCACGAGAAGATATAATTCGCCTTATTTTCTGGGTCAAATATGAAACGTTCGCGTTGACGATTCTCAAGATATGATACACGAGATATAAAGTATTGTCAGCCACTCGTTTGGTTTTAATTTTCGGATTTTTAAACTTACGCAATATTGAAAACGAATATTTTATATGCGCGTAAAATTTAAAAAAAATATCGTTTTTTTTTATATCTTAAAAATATTTGTTTTAATTATTATAATATGGATACTATTTTTGGGGAAAAACAATTTTAAAATATTTTAATTTTCGTTTTAAATTGTTTTATAAATCTTACATAGTAATAGAAAATATTTCATTTGAATGCAGAATGGAGGAAAAAATATTGTGTGTTTATTTTTAATTAAAAAATAATTTTTTAAATTATTGCATTTTTTGAGAACAAATTAAAATAAAATACAAAATTGAAACTCCAAAATCTTTTAATTTTTAAATTATCAAAATTGATAAAATAAAATATTATACAATTTTTAATTTTCTGTCTTTTCTAAACTGTTTTCAAACTTATATAATAAATGGAAACAAATATTTTATGTGCGTGCTTTATAAAAACATCGTTTATTTTTAATTTAAAAATATTTTTTTAATTATTATAATATAGATTCTATTTCTTGAGAAAAACAATTAAAATCTTTTAATTTTCGTATATTTCAATTTTTAAATTGTTTTATAAACCTTACGTAGTAATAGAAAATATTTCACGTGCGTGCAGAATTTTGAGAAAAACATTAAAATATAATACAAAATTAAAATTCCAAAAAATATTTAAAAATGATTAAAGATGATCAAATATTATATTACAATCAAAATTATAAAATTTTCTTAATAAAATATGTATAAAGGAGACTTTGCGGATCAAAATGGACTCTAGATTCGCGCGAGGCTGTCACGTTATTCGCTGTCCGAGGGTTAATATGCGCCAAGAAGCGTGCCATAACTCTCGATATAAGTCGAACGTAAAGTTTTACGAGGCCGGATGAGCGTAGCTGTGCGTGATAAATTTCACAGACGTTCGCGAAAATCGACGGCCCGCGATGTCTTGCTCGACATACTTACACACACGCACACACACACATACATTATTTTCCTTCACATCGCGGTTAAGCACTCATCTGTGGAAAGAACATCTTCATTTCTATCGTAATAATCGGATGCGTCGCGTTTAGCGACTCCAAGATGTATTCAAGAAGAAACTAATCAAGGATGATGAATCTCATAATCGAGAAAGACTATACTTGGCTGATATAAAATACGATATTAATATTTAGATAAATAAATACAGTTAATAATCGTATACAGGTGATTTTAAATAAACGCGAAAAATTTTATGGATATTTTTCTTTGTCAAAAATTAAGGGGAGTTTTCATATAAACGTATATATTAGATTTTTATTTATTTCTGCAAATTTTGGACAAGTTAAAAAAATAAAATTTGATAGATATTTTGTATTAATAAAAAGGATACTAATTAATATTTTTCATTCTTTTATATCGTTATGATATATTACAAGGATAAAACTTTTACTAAATTTTTTATTAGAACTTTTTAACGGGTCGGAATGTGATCATCTAAAAATACGTTAAAAGGTTCGATTTTTTTAGAAATTTTCTTCTATTTTTTTCGTAAAATCAATAATTTGTAAGAAAAACAATTAAAATATATTATCAAATATATGCACGCTTCTAAACGGCATAGATTTCGAATTATGAGAAGTGTTAAATTTTATAATAAAAAAGCAAGCAGAACAAAATTATAGTAAATGTTGGAAAAAATAAAACAAAAACAAAATTTAAGGGAAAATTAAAAATCTAATTTTCATCTCAAGAAGAGATATAAGAGTATATAATTATATGAAAGACCTTCCTTCAATTTTTGACAAAAGAATCATCTCCTACAATTTTTCGCACTTATTTAGCTGTCACCTTTTTTAAGCGTTTATTTTTTTTCGTACAATTTTTTTTATGACAGTCTCGAGATCAAGAGTTCTGACGAAGATACTTGGCGATCGGCGTTGAATTTCGATTCTAATTTATGTGAAATCTCCTTTTATTGACGTTATAAAAAAAATGGAAGGGGGAGAAGCACGCGTGAGGGATACAAAAGGGAAAAACGCGCGAAAGAAAATGTACGCGGATGAAAAGATGCTCGTAAAGTCGGCCGATTCGGCGGGATTCGAATGAAGATAAGAAGATCGGAGATGGTGTTTATCGGTCAATTTTTTTTTACGACACGTAGAAATGGATAAAGCCGAAAGAAAGAGAGAAAGAGAAGGACTTGCGATCGATAAACAGCAACGTAACGTAACCATTCGTCATGTTGTCGTATTCGATTTACCGCGATCAGTTTCGCGATCTGTCGATCGTCGAGCGAGTTTACGGTCCGCGAGAAATTGGAACGTTAAGGAAAAATGTAACGTATACTTACACACGACGTCGATCTTCCAGGACTTCTCGACGTAGAGTCCGGTCACGTTTGGATTCTCCGCCCGGCAGGTGATAGATTTCCCATGATCCTCCACACCCGGCTCGAACTCCACCGTGCTGACGGTTCGATTCTCCGATCTTTCCTCCTGCGAACCATATACCATAGGTGAAAATCGTCAAATTATCTTTCTTATCTATTACCGGCGATTTGTTCGCTCCGTAAATCGCGACACTTTACGACGCGCGTCTGCGTAAATCACTCGCGTGCACAAATCAAGCTTACAAGGAAGCAAATAATAAGATAAATAATGTAGACACCGAATACATGTTGCAAAATTAACAGCAAAATAACACAAATCTTAAGGGGATGCTGCCGTTGTTCTGTTTTACCGACTTTAAATTAGGTTAGGTTCACTTTTTATTGACTATACAGATTGAAGAATCTTTTGATACAGGCTTTTAATCTCAATTTTATTACTTCTGTATTATTCTTTCATGTCATCTCTAATTGGAAACGCCATATTTTATGCATAAATAAACTGCAGAACTTTTGTAATAAATAAGTATTGTTATGAGGTGATGCAAGAGGCCGATAAAAAACTATAATTCCTTAATTTTTATTGCTTTTTATACAAAATTACAGCACTTCCCGTTCATTATTATCAGTATTTTAATTTGTATTTTAATTGTGGAGAAGGATTTTTTAATCTGTATAGCTAATAAAAAGAAAAGTCCTTGAACTCAAAGTCGGCAAAACAGTCATAGTCAGCATTCCCTTAAGGGGATCCTAAACGTTCTTGAGAAGTTTGTTGTTTTTTCCTGTTTTATCGATAAAATGTGAAGTTAGAATGAATGCTTAGAATTCATAATTCTGTAATCAAGCTATATAAGACTACATAGATTAATTATTCTTTTTCCTGTACAAGTTAAAGTATTAATATTAACAAAGAGCGAAGCGCTCTAATTTCAGGTAAAAAACAATCCGTATAGCCAATAAATAGATTTATAGTTTATTTAACCTTACATTTTGTCGCTAAAACAGGAAAAAAGCAACAGACTTTTGAAGGACGTTTAGAATTTTCTTAAAGTGCACAGAAACTTTTTTCCTTTATATATTTTAAGAGGTTTTCGGATTATATATTTCAAAGAAGCAAATATATAATTTTATTTTATAAGACGTGGCAATATTTTATATGTATGTATAAATAAGTAATAAAGTTTTAATATAATAGTTATAATAAATTACTTTATAGAAAATTATTATTATTAAAGCAATTTTTTATTATTGTATTTATTTGGATCATAATTGAAGATATATGTACTTAGAAAAGTATGTCGAAGCAAATATATAATTTTAAATATCGATATAAAAGATCGTGTTGTTGATTAAGTTGTTGATTCGAAGAACAAAAATAAATAAATACTTAAATGGAAAAATATGACACAATAAAATATACATTATATGTTCCTCGAACAATTCTCATTTTTTGCCTAAAAATATGCAGCCGCTAATTAAATTTATATATCGCTTTTAAGACATAATAGCATGCATTAATGTTATTAGCGGATCAATATATCCGATTCAGCCGGAATTGCAGGTGACAGATAAGAAAAATTTTCCCGGAAAAGTTTGTTTGCCTATCGGAAACTTGAGACAGAATGCGACAGAGGAAGAAATACGGATATTGTTAGGGAAATAATGAAAGTACAGAAGTAATGAAATGCGAGCTGCGCTTAGCAAAAGTTTATAAGCTGCCGTCGAAATCGCGAAAAATGTCGCGTACTATAATTAATTAATTGAACAATAATTACATATTTATATATATTTATTAATTATATATAGTTTTAAATTTTAGATTTATATATTTATATATTTTATATTTATATATTTTATATTTATATATTTATTAATTATATTTTTTTATATTTAATTTTTTTATATTTTACATTTTATATTTTTTATATAAAATGATTTATAATGATTATTCCGTTTGTGCAACAAATTATGTTGTCAATATATATATTTTTCATTTTTCGATCAGTATAATTACTTTTTTGACACATGTCAAAAACATGTGTCAAACACATAACTTAACCTAACCGTTATAATTTATTTACAGCAACTGCAGAGCATTCTTTCCTGTCTTTGTATTTTGTTTCGGTAAGGGAGAACACATTTTTTAACATTTAAAATTCCTTTGATACCGTAGTTCGTTAACAGAATAAGGATGAAATCGAGATGGCCTCTCTCTTAACCGCTATTGCATTCACTGCATCTGTCCTATATCGTTGCCATTGTGTATCTGCCTGCGAAACTTTTTGTTTACCGCGCCAGTCAATGCAAACAGCAAATTCAAACACTTGAGGTCGAAACACTTATGCCAGAAGAGAGCGAGAGAGAGAGATAGGACTCACTGCCGAGATAGACGATGCTAAATTAGCACACGCGTTAGTATGGAGTACGTGCGTTCTCGCTCAGGCGGAAGTCCTAGTTGCCAAACTGCTATATTCTATTAAGGAACTAGAAATGCGCCGAGTCGATCTCACTTGAAAACGCGTTTTGCAATTTCTACGCGACGGAAAGTCATTCACATTCGTGACGTGACGTGACGAGGTGAATGCGAGATACGGGACGACGTTCGATTAGCTTCACGCGCAATATGAATTAATTAATAGTTCCGTGCAAAGTTGACTTTCCGGCGGGAACAATATTTTTCACGAACAATTAGGAGCGGGCTAATTAACGGCCGAGCGCTAAAATATTAAATAATATAAATAGTAACATAATATGAGATACAAATGAAAATAAATATTTTTATTCGGAGTATTTTTAATATGAAGCTTAAATTAAATTGGAAAAAAATTTAAGAGCGATAAAATAATAACTCTGTTGAGTTCCAATTTATCTCGATTATTGAGAGATGTAGAGAATAAAAATCTGAAAAATGGTAGTTGTAGTATCGTGTTTATCCCATAACTACGTTAATTGCTATTTAATTGATATTCATTATTTATCGTCGTTACACAACCTGATAGGTGACTTAATTTTAATATTTAATTTTGCACTTAGCATCCGAATGCACAAAGCATTCAATTCGCTGCCACGCGCGCTCCTATTCAATCATTTGCATCTCTAGAATCTCTGTTATTTGCGTTAACCCACTCGAGTTTGCGTTTAGTTTCACAAAACCCGCCTCTGCCTCTCAGCTGTTAGTCGCTTCGCGCTTTAATCATTATGCTAATTGTATAACTACTACATGTATATACATATATAGGCCAAATTTAGTAACTCTATGAATATGAAATGCCATCGACAATGTCGATAAATACTAATCATTGTGCTATTCTTCCTCCCTTGCGTGGTTGTTTCGTATATCTTAACTAATGTAATATCACTGTTCTGTTGCGCGATATCAATAATTACGAAAATGTACATATATTTAATATTTTTATAATTATGAAAATATACGTTTAAAATCTTTTTAATCTGCAATTCTTGTTACTTATCAATAAGGATCTCCCGCGAACACTTTAAAAACAAAAACTACTATTACAAATAATACTTATATTGCCACAAATAAAATTCTTTTAATCAATAACAGTTTACTAAAAAAACAGAATAAAAAAAAAAGAGAATGACCATTTTCCATAACCATAGTTTTTTACAGATATTTTTTTATAAATATAATTTCGGTTTCCATTATTGTTCCATCACGTTACAATTTGAAGAAATTTGTGATTAAAATTACAAACAAAAACTCTATTTTAATTATTATATATTACATTATAACTACAATATATGTATTGATGTGTTGAATAAGTTTTTTCGCAATCAAAGTAAAATGTGTTTCTGTAAAACTTTCGGTCCTCGAAAGGAATTTGTCAACTTCAATATAACTAATGAGATATTCATAGTTAAATAAGCAGTTTATTGTAGAAACATTTTTGAAGATCTACAAAATAATTTTTAATTACTAAGTTTATTCAAATTTTAAAGTTTTTTAAGTCGCCGAGTGCGAACGTAATATCAAAATTGACAAATTTAAAAGAGCGGAAAGCATGAGATAAATGTCAAATTAAACATGTTCGCAAAAATTTAATATTAAGATGCCTATATTTAGCGACGTATAAAATCTAGAGTAACTAAATTAAGTTTGATTAAACATAATTAAAAACTTTGATATTTAAATATTTAATGATGATATATATATTGAGCCATGTAATATTTTAACCATGAATATCTTATTAACTATAATTGACACAGTTTTTGAAACCTAAACTTCTTAATAATGTGTTTAACTTTGTATGTACGTTGCTGTAATTTAATTTTTATGTCATTATTTAAGTATATATCTTCTTATTTACTATAAATATCTGTGTTCGATATTACCTCTATTTTTGGTTGATTTCAATTTTGTTTATTTACACAGATGACTAACAGTACCACGACTGTCTATCTATTTCCGACCTTACAGTCGTCTCTTATTGATCTCTCCGTTAATAGCATTAGTGTGTCCTATTGAAAACGATATCGCTTTTCAATTCCATTTATATTTACGGTAAGACTTTCTCTTACTTCTTAATATTAAATAACAAATTAAAAATACAATAATGTAAAGTAGAGAAAATTTAATTTTTTTCACAAGACGTTATATTAAATTCTACATATATTATATAATTTTAAATAATTTTATATAATTTTATACATATTATATAAATAAGAATGTGTATATTTTTTCATAAATTGCTTTATATAAAATAATAATTATTAAAGCAATTTTATCGCAATATTTAATTGAATCATAATTAAAGATATATTTAGAAGAATATATCGAAGCAAATGTAATATAATTTTATAAGCGTTAACACAAACAAGTGTCGGCGCTGACGGAGAACATATATGTATAATAGAAAAAAAAAATAAACGGAAAAAACGTGAAAAATAAAATATACATTACAATTATTCTTTGATCGATTCTTTTTTTAAAGTCCAGCTGCTAATTAAATTTATATATCGTTTTTAGGACATAATGAAACGTGCTCAAATTAAGATAAGATTAATGTACTCTGGTATACCGAAGTCGCAAGTGATAGGGAAACACAAGAAAATTTTTTTCGATAAAGTGTGTTTATCTATCGGAAACTGGAGTCAGAAAATGACAGAAGAAGAAATACGGATGCTGTTAGAAAAATACGGAGAAGTAATAAAATGCGAGCTACGCTTAGAGAGAAAAGAAGTTTACGTCGAAATGGTAATCGAGGAAAAAATCACGTATTATAATTAATAATTAAGGAGATGCTGCCGTAGTTCTGTTTTACCAACTTTAAGTTAGGTTCACTTTTTATTGAATATACAGATTGAAGAATCTTTTGATACAGGCTTTTAATCTTATTTTTATTACTTTTGTATTATTCTTTCATGTCATCTCTATTGGAAGCGCCATATTTTGTGCACAAATAAACTGGAGAACTTTTGTATTAAATAAGTATTGTTATGAGCTGATGCAAGAGGCCGATAAAAAAACTGTAACTTTCTTAACTTTTATTGTTTCTTTATACGAATTTACAGCGCCCTCGTTCATTATTATCAGTATTTTAATTGTGGAGAAGAATGTTTTAATCTCTATAGCCAATAAAAAGAAAAGCCCTTGAACTCAAAGTCGGTAAAATAGACATGGTCAGCATCCTCTTTGATTAATAATTTTTTTCTAAATTCTAGAATTCTGCAACGGATGTAACAGCAATTAAACGCGATCTACATGGCACGTTGTACAAAGATCGAGAGCTTGAGATACTTATTCTTGATGCTCATGCGCTTAAAATCGAAAAACTTAGCTCTTGGATACCTAATGATTTACTCGAAAAAGCATTCGGTGCATCAACCGGCAACACCAAATGCTCGATAACTTTTATAAACAATAAATGTCAAGCTATCGCCAAAGCAATCATCAAATTCCAGACAAAGATGGATTTTCAGAGGATCGTGAAACTTGCGCAACAATGCTACATATCTATATCGTGAGTTTCTTTTTCATTTTTTAAAGCTAAACAAGTGAATTAGACACACTCGAAGAAAAATAGAAAATTATAATTTCACGAAAACATGACTAAATAATTTCATTGTACGTTATTAGAGAATTATATAGGATTATTCTTGCTTAAAAAATAAAATCTTGATATAAAAAAATTTTTTAAATTCATTAAAAATTTATTTTCGTATTTCAGCGATTCTCCATCAGAAAATGAAGAATCGGTCGAGCAAAATAATGCGAACGACGTGTTCAGAAATAAGAATCTTCCGTGTATGACTCCGAAATTCTGTACAGTCAATAAGAAGCCTGTCAAGTCTAATTTAGCGGAATTGCGTATTATGCGTAAATATAATCAAGTATGGAATGAGTTGCACCAAAACTACGAAAAAAACAAGGAAGTACTCGAACAAAATTTAATGACGAACAAAATGATATTCGAAGATCAATTAAGAAACGAGCTTAATGATACATTTTTCAGAAAACGTATTGTATCTTCGACACAATCATTCCTTTTTTCTTTTTTTTTTTTTTTTAGAAACGCAAAAATAATTATGTTTTATATACATTGCAGAGAAATGTATGGTTGCGCTCCACAATCACGTGATAAGGAAGATGATAAGTAAGATCCAAAATAAAGAGTAAAGGTTACTCTAGGAAATAAAATGGCAATAACGGCAAGAATGTGCAATATAACAGATAACAAAGTAAAAAAAGAGACAAAATATAGCTATTAACGAGGGTTTAAACAAGACTAGAATTTTAAATATGTTTATTGTGTGTGTGTAGTATTTTCACACATAAAAACGAAAAATATTATACAGGAAAATTGAGAAATTGATTGACATTTATGCATATACTATATATAAATGTATAAAGATTGAAAAAATAGAATTTCTTGTAAAGCAAATGAAATTTTAGGAACTATATTGAACTGTCATTCAATATGGTTGCGAGCGATTTCTATTAATATAAAATTATGTTATCAATATACTTGCGAGCACACAAATTGCTCTTCAAAAATTTTGATGGAAAGAAATAAATTATTAAAGCTTTCAAAATCACATTATTGTATTGTTAAATAATTTAGAAAGTGTTCTAAATATTCCCCTTCTGATTTAATTATTTATGTTTTAATAAATCAAATATATTTGCAAAGATTATCGGAAAATATATCGAACAAAGAATTATCTACATTAAGTATTATTAGTTTTAAATTTACATTTAATCACTAATTGCAAATTATCAAAAATCGATCTCGAGACTCGAAATCATGTGTTTCTTATAATCACATATATAAATGATAATTATTCAGGAAAGCGTTTGCAATAGTTTAATTAGCATTTTATCAATGTTAAAAATTGACTGCAATATTCGTAAGTTGGATAAAAATATTATCGTCTAAATCTTTTCGCAACAGCTTTTTTTATTGTAAAATACTGCGAAATATATCAGATTTGGAAAATGTACATTTTGATTCAAGATCTCTCGCAAATTGCAAGCACGTCTGTCTCGTCTCACTTTCCATTATCCTGACAAGTTCGTGATCGTCAAATGAAATATCTTTTTCCGTCTCTCAAAATTCGAATAAAAAAATCTTTCGAATTTTCAGAGAATAATTTGAATATTTATAGCAAAATCATCATTTGAATGATTTGTGTCTATACGTTCAATGTTGAAATATTGCTCTTAGTTTAATACTGTCATGTAACAATAGTTATAGATTGAACTTTTAATAAAGTCTTTTTAATTCGTAATCTAGATTGTCAATATTATAGATGCAAATTAAATCTAAGTCGTTTTACTCTCAATAAAAATTTGACACATGTTTAATAAATTTCCCCGTTTTTTATATTAAATAAGGATTTGTCATTTTCATTCATCCTAATTAGAATAAATGGCTCTTTTTTTATAAAAAGATATTTTTTATATCTTTGAATCGCGTCAACAGGTTCAAAGTTTTCTATCTCAATCATTCCGTCATTTTATATTTTTTAATTATAAAATTCAAGCTTGTTTTACATAATAAATAATATAAAATTCGCGATAAAATTTAAAACAAAATCTCACATATAATTTACATAACGTGCCGCGTATTTTAAAAATTGAATCTAAAAAAACGCACCTACACGAATAGAAAAATTAAATAATTTTTGCACATTATTCAATATTGTATATTTAAATGCATAATCTAATAATAATGTGTCATATACGTAATGGATTTAAAAATAAATATCATTATAAGAATATCTCCGATATATATTATTTTCTCTTTTGGCGATACATATATCGCAAGATTGATTAATTGAAAAATCCATTAGAATATACATCGAAAGGATTAAAAGAATTGCATTGCAACATGCGCCCTTCTTTGTTTCACATTTATTGGGTTTCACATTTATGTGGATAAATATAATTTAAAAAATCATAATTTCGCGGACAAACATTGAGAGAGAGAAAGAGAGAGGTTCGAGTTTCGAATCCTCTCGCACGGTATAATTACGTGGCGCAACATGGAGGATGGAATAATAATAAAAAAAAAAAGAAAAAAACGAGAGAAAAATCTGATCCGACGTGCCGTAACCCATGGCTAAAATTTCAGTTATATTAGGTCCGCTACAGGAACAGAGAGCGTATATAAGCAGCAAGCGCGGTAACATCTGTCGGAATTTCGTCCCCTTCGAAAAAGCTCCGAGCGGCAAAAATCTTTTCTAAGTGCAGCGCGATTTCATTCTCCGAGCGCTAGGTTTCGCTTACTTTTCATACAGAAACGTGAGAGAAAGAAACTAGTTCGGTGCTTGTATTGTAAATTATGCCGCTCGCATTTCTCATGTGACGAAGAAGAAGATTTCGTAGAAGAACTGGAGAGAGAACACGAGGATATATATTTTAAGATAATAGAGACAAAAGTGAACGATGCGATCTTCAAGACGATTTTTCATGTTACATCAAAAATATACAGAGTCACAGAATGAACAGATATGAAGTCGTTAAATAATTCTGACATAATTTCGCGTCTGACAAAAAAAAAATATATAATCATTATACAGAATTTTAATCCCCATATTTTAATCTTTCAAAAACTTTTTTTATTTGTATTTTTATTTTATCTTGCAATAAAATTTAAGAAAAAATATGTAAAAATGTAAAATTATGTCAAATTTTTAAGTATAAAATATTTTGTAAACTATTTTTTGATTATTTTATCTTTATGAAAATTCGAGGAATCGATTTATACATACATATATAAAAATATAGTGGTTTCTTTAAAAAAATTAATGAGCTTTAAATGACTAAAAAGCGGCCTTCAGAACAAATCATCTATTCCTTTAAAATCAAACAACTTATGTGTGAAACATTTTGTTGTAAAAAATAAAAAAATTTTTTTGAGCGAGTGATAGATGAAAATGGGACTGATATAAGGTAAAAGATGCTCTTATTATACTATGGTGGAAAATTTATCTCGTTATACTTTGCGATAAAAAGTAGGATATAACATTTTTGCGCGGCAAGAATGAGATGGAAAGGAAGTTAGTTTCCATATATACATAAGTAGACGGCAACTAGTAACTAGGAGTTTTCGCCCGCTTTGGGAATACGCGCCTACGATAGGACAGGACCGGAGACGCCGAAGCGTCGTTGAGCATTGCGGCCGGAGGTTGTTAATGAACTACGTGAAATTAATTAGGGCCACGTGTCACAACGCCGGGAGACAACGTCGACTCCGGAGCTCTCTCTCTCTCTATATATATATATCGCTCTCTCGGAGACCGAATGCTCGGAAGTTGCAACGTCGATTCCGGATTATCAATAATGCGGGGCCCCATGGGGCCCTCCTTTTCTTCTCCCCAACTATCGTGATTCGAGCGGCATACCGACATGTAAAGTTTTGCAACGTCCGACGTGACCGAGGCATCTCCATTTGAGTAGATGATGAACTTTCCCGCGCTTTCCGGGGAAATTGCATCGTGAAGGAAGATCGTGCGATTACTATGTTTTGATGTTTCTCCGTAAGATATTCGTAAAGCTCTATAAAAGTGAGTGTTCTCGTCCGCCATTTTTCTTCCAACTGCATGTGAAGGTTAGGTTAGGTTATGGATTGAACTTTTAATAAAGTCTTTTTAATTCGTAATCTAGATTGTCAATATTATAGATGCAAATTAAATCTAAGTCGTTTTACTCTTGATAAAAATTTGACACATGTTTAATAAATTCCCCTGTTTTTTATATTAAATAAGAATTTGTCATTTATATTCATCCTAATTAGAATAAGTGGCTCTTTTTTATAAAAAATAAAAAAATTTTTATATCTTTGAATTGCGTCAACAGATTCAAAGTTTTCTATCTCAATCTTTCCGTCATTTTATATTTTTTAATTATAAAATTCAAGCTTGTTTTACATAATAAATAATATAAAATTCGCGATAAAATTTAAATTTGATGTTTCTCCGTAAGATATTCGTAAAGCTCTATAAAAGTGAGTATTCTCGTCCGCCATTTTTCTTCCAACTGCATGTGAAGGTTAGGTTAGGTTAGGTTATACGTCATATATACATATGTCGAAATGTCAATACGCATTGTCATTGCACGCCTTTTGATGCCGTAGTTAATTAAAAAATTTATCTTAAATACAAAGTTGAAAGAAAAATGGCGGACGAGAATACCTACTTTTATAGAGCTCTAATATTCGCGGAAACGGATCGGGAGGACCAAATATCCCAGTTGTCATCGTGTAAAATAGCACTAGTTTACAAAAAGATATTTTCTTCTATTATTTGGAACAAGAAAAAATGTTTCCTATAGATTTTTAAGTAAATTTTCATCAGCACATTAAGTTTCCTAAATAATTGAGGTTTATTAATATATGCTTTTATACAAAAAAGTTAACGTTATTTTGAAATTTTTATCAGAAGACATGAATGTATTGTTTATCATTTTTTTATTTCGATATCTTACTTTTCAGTCATATTAAATGCATTTTATAGGGGATGAATTGTACATTTATAATATCTGATCAGAATGCTTTTTTTGCGATATTTTAAATTCTTTCGTAAAAAAGTTAACGTTATTTTGAAATTTTAATCAAAAGTCCTGAATATATTGTTCATCCTCTATAAAATTCATTTTTAAAAATTTCGATATCTTACTTTTTAGCCATATTAAATGCATTTTATAGCGGATGAACTATAATATTTATGAGATATCTGATCAGAATTTCTAGATTATATTAACATTTTTTACAAAAAAATTTCAAATATATAAAAACGCTATTTTTTACTCATTAAACCTCAATTATTTAAAAAATTTGACGTGCTGGTGAAATTTGGTTGACGGCATCGTTTTCAGCACCTAAAAATCTACGAGAAATACTTTGGTTTAAAATAATTTTTCGTTGTAAATGTCGAGTGTAATTAAATATGTGAAAAGAATATAGATGAAGCGATAAGTGTAAATATAGCGTTGTTCTCGATTTAACGCTTGATTGACGCTTTAAATGACCTTTACTTGTGATATTTCTCCGACTTTCGTGCCAAATTTGTCTTGTATTTTTAGGGAACCCTATCCGGTTCTGTGATATATTTTATTGTAAAAATACCAGGAAATAGCAATGTTAAATATTCCTATTGATAGAAACGCGAGACGAGATATAAGCCGCGAGATGAACGGAATGACCCCTGCATATATTCTACGACGTTCCATATTTTATAGGAAATGTCGATATATGTAGAACACCGACATCGCGTAATACCTAACTTTAAAATTTAAAACAAGATGATTCAAACTAAGATATAACATCTAATATATATTATGCGCCAAAGAGAATTTCATTTTACACCAAATTATACATCGGTTTACGGAAGCAATTTAATTTTCATAATTACACGTGACATATCTTTCCCATCGATTTGACATTTCATTCATTATGACGTGATTAATAAATGGTGATTCCCCGCGGAGCGAGTCCCCCCCCTCCCCCACGGCCCCCCGCGGCACCCCACCCTCTCGTTCAGATGTAGTTTAGCAGATACTCTCCAGGAAGCCGGGAAGTAATGCGTTCTTGACGATACGTACATTATCGGATAATGTTGTCGAATATTCCCGGCGGCGGATTTTCGCTTCGTTTTCGCAAAGGAAAGGCCATTTAATATCGTAATATATTTTTCCGAGTATTATACGCAACGCGTTATTACACAGCGAATTTTTCATAACGCTACTTCCACTAATTATTGTAGCATTCCCTTCGGGAATGAAGGATACTGCAAACATCTCTTTGAAAAAAATAATAATAATTTATTACGTATTTAAATATTAAAAAAAGTGTGTTGAGGCTGAAAAATTTTGTTACAATAGTATATTGTGTATCAAGTGCGGAAAGTTGACAATTGGTCAATCCGCACGTGATACACATACTATTTTGTATTACAAGTGCAGGCAAAGTGGCTTTGTGCGCGTTTTCTGTGCGCGAGATGGTCGATCGCACGCCGCCATCTTGCGGCGGCACGGTGCGGGAATAGCCGTGTTCAAAGTCATTGTCCACGGCTGAAGCCGTGGGCAATGACTTTGAACGCGGCTCAGCCGTAGGCAATGGCTTTGAATGCGGCTTATTCACTCACCGCGTCGCCGCTAGATGGTGGCGTAGGAAATTGGCCATTTTCCGCACAGAAAACACGCACACAAAGTGCCACTTTGCCTGCACGTGTAATACAAATACATATATATATATATATATAAATATATAAATATATATATGTACTAGCAGAAATAAAAATAAGCAATCAATATCCGTTCCTTCAAAATATATTTTTGATGATATTTGATGTGACAGATGAGCGATAAATTTGTGCTTTTTTAAATCATATGTCTTCGCATGTCTTAAAATAAAAATATTTGCAAGTACCTTTTTATTAAAAAACCGTAAACCTATTTAGAACTGGTTTTTTAAATAATATAGTAGTTTAAACTTTGATTAAAGTATATATATATATATATATATATATATAATAGCTCTGCTCAGATACATTTTATTGTTTTATATATATATATATATATATAATATAAAAGATAATTTAAAGTTATAATTAGCCTTGGAAGATTTTGATTATTGAACAGCATTTAAAAAATATATAAAGTTATAATAATTTGTTTTATTCTCATTCCTAAAAATTTATTATTTACTACATATGAAAGCTTTAAATATCTTTCATAATACTTGATGAAGAAAAATTTATTTAAAGTAAGTGATAAATGAAGAGGATATTTTAAGCTATATAAGACAAATTAAGGAAAGAAAAGATCGTATTGTAAGACTGAGATTAAATCATTTTAAAATTGCAGATAAAATAGAGTTTCTTGCAAAATTAATGTTTAATTAATTAATTTTAAAATTCATAATTAAGATAGAGAAATACACATTTTTATATTATTTATATTTTTCTATTCCGGATGCAATAATAATGATACAACATATTTTTTAAACAAAATTTTAATTATTTTTTTAGAAACAAATAAATAAATATAAGCTTTTTTGTCAAAAAATGTAAGTTTTATACAATAAAATAAATATAATTTATATTAATTATTTTATAATTCAATCTTTTTCTTAGATTCGAGTTTATGCACTAATATTTCCTTTTCTATTCTTAATTTTAAAACTGTACTTTTAATTTATGCCCTCTTCTAGAAAACATTGTTTCTAAATTTTAATTAAGCTTGATTTTGACTAGTTTAATGGCGTTTTATTTGCATCGCGTTTGCGTAATAAATAAACTACCTTAAGTTTGACTAAGGTTTAATTCTGCCCCCAACAATTGATGGAAAAACAGAATAAAATTAGATTTATGAATTAAATTGCAATTTAAACCATTATCGAAAAACCGGCTCTTAAAGTTGTCCCCATTAATTCCTACCATGAGTAACCACTAGACTAGGGTACAATAATATTTGTCCTGTACAATAGAACAATAGACTACAATAATATTTGTACAATAATATTTGTAGAAAGGTATCGCCCTCCATTCGCCGTTCAAAAACTATTTACACCCTCGAAATAGTATCTTCAAAAGCGCGGCCTAGTTAAGGATGTATGGGAGATACAATCAGAGACAAAAGTATCAACTCTATTCATCTTATAGAAAATCTATTTATCTTATAGAAAATCGCTATAGTTTAATATCTTAATTTTCAGCTGTTTTCAGTGTTGGCATAATCGAATGCTTCTTAATCGGAAAAAAGGCAGAATTTCAACAAATTATTATTCTTTTCTTTTAAATAGTTTAGTAAATGTTAATGTAATTTTGCAACATTGTTCTCTAAAGTTTCAGTTATACATGTAAAAAATACAGGGTATCATTTCTTCGATATTTTTAACGTAATATAATCAATCAGAGTAACGAATTTTCGAGAGATAAAACTATGTAAATTCATCTTACAATAGATAAAGATGATTTTGTTTTAAATATATCTAGATAAAAGATAAAATTATATGGCGATTAATTTAGATAATTTTCTACGCAGTCATAAAAATATTATCTGGAAATTATCTAGATAAATCGCCATATATAATTTTATCATTTACCTAACCATCTTCATCTTATCTAAGATAAATTTACATATTTTTATCTCATCTTTATCTAGCTAATTTTAAAATCATCTAAGCGCAACACTGATATAAATAACACATATTTTTATTATCTATAATCTATACAAAGATGACGCCAAAAGTTTCATCTAGATAATCATATATATAATTTTTTTCATAGATAACAGCAGTTATCTAGATGAATCGCCATATATAATTTTATCTTTCACCTAGATAAACAAAACCATCTTCATCTTATCTAAGATAAATTTACATATTTTTATCTCATCTTTATCTAGCTAATTTTAAAATCATCTAAGCGCAACACTGATATAGATAACACATATTTTTTTATCTATAATCTATACAAAGATGACGCCAAAAGTTTCATCTAGATAATCATCTATATAATTTTCTTTATAGATAACAGCAATTATCTAGATGAATCGCCATATATAATTTTATCTTTCACCTAGATAAACAAAACCATCTTCGTCTTATCTAAAATAAATTTACATATTTTTATCTCATCTTTATCTAGCTAATTTTAAAATCATCTAAGCGCAACACTGATATAAATAACACATATTTTTATTACCTATAATCTATACAAAGATGACGCCAAAAGTTTCATCTAGATAATCATCTATATAATTTTTTTTATAAATAACAGCAAACACTGTCTCCCATACATCTTTAAACGCGGACGTCATATTCTTCGACAGTCTCGGCCATCATCCCTCATTGAAGAGAGCGAGATAGAGAGACGGCGTAAATGTAAAGTGGATGTGTTCGCGAGCCCCGGAATTGCGGCCGGGTGTAGCATGAATCGGTACAGCTTAATTGGCAATTAGCATGCCGCCGAATGAAAATATCTGGAGTCGACAGGTGTGGCTGCTTAATTCAATCGGCACATCTCGAAAGTTTCGATCTCCGCCGCTTTCACCAACCTCCTCCCTTTCGATTTGCTTTCCACCCGCCATCACAATCGGATGTGACTCGAGCCCGGACTCGAATCCAATCCGCTCTCGGAGAAAGAGAGAAAGAGAGAGAGAGAGAGTATACCGATTCTTTATTTGTACCCGGTGCCCTTTTTCTCTTCTCTCTCTGGCTCGTTGCATCGTCTCTCTTTATCCTGATCCGTCTTATGGCTGTGCTTCTCTCGCGAGAATCTCTCCCGAGGGAAAGATTCGCTACCGAGGGGTGTAGTTATCGGTTCCCCGGGGCGTTTCGACCTTTTTATCCCTCTCCTTCAACGTCTCATTCCGAACAAGCTCGAAACCGACACGTAACTCACGAAAGTGTCATTGGAAAGTTGACTTGACTCTCGGCTATTATATCGGGATATATCGTTCCTGTTTCTCTCTTTTTCTCTCTCTTGGAGAAAACGATGTCAGGATTGTATTTCTCAAGCGTAAATCGGTCTCGTTATTCAGCCCGATTGGAATGCAAGGATTTTAATTGGCGCGAATAAGTGGCAATTTTTTTCTTCTTTTCATCTTGGAGGAAAAACGACGTGAACGAGAGTGTCATCTCAATTATTAAAGACTGGAAGAATTCTTATTCGCGATTCTTATATAAGTGAGACACCTCTTTCTTTAATAGATTTCTATATACTCATACAGAAGTCATTTAACTTGAATAAATGGTGAAATATATATTGCTATATAAAAAATTGTTTAAATAAATATAGTCATTTTTTTGCAACCTTGATTTTTAATCGAGATATGAAGGTTATCTTAAATGTTTTAATGTTTAAAAATTAAATATTTTTCAATGTTTTAATGTATAGAATCATGCTACGTTTTTTTTATATATAAATAGATTCCTCGCAATATTAACCATATAAAATTATGAGAGTAAAATGGTCAAAAAATACATAGAGTTTATGAGATATTTTAAGTTAATTTAACATAATTTTGCAAAAACTATAAAATATCTTGCAAAATATTGTTTGATGATAAAAAACACATAATTAATAAACAATATGTAAATTATTCAAAGCTGTCAAGTTATATTATTTACCTTGTATAAAACCAACATTAACAATTGACAAAGACCAACTTTGCGACCTTTTGTTAAAATTTTTCAATTTAGACTTCAAGCGGAAAATGAATATAAATTCGGACTAATTGAAACGGAACTCGTACAACTTCCGATTCAATCGAGACTTTTTTTTCAGCGCGGGAAAAACTCACGTTTATACAAATTTACGAATTCACAGAGAGAAAATACAGCTAAAGGACACAAAGTGTCTCCCTAAGCTTTATAAATGAAAGTTCGAAACAGCTCAACGAAATTGAGTCTGACATCGCGTTATCCTTGCTCTCTCGGTCCCTTCTCCTTTTTCCTTTTTTTATTTTAAAACTCCTCGGTCGACTATTAATTAACGACACAACGATGAGCCGGGGATAATAAGCGCCATAGCTCGATCGTTAATTACGCGCGTCGGGGGAATTACGTACAAATCGAGTCCGCGTTAAAACAAACGCGGTGTTATTAGCAAATAGGTCCCGATTAATCGAAGCACGTAGAGAGACCGGAGAGATAAAGTTGGCGCCTCTCTCTCCGGGATTAGCCCGGAGCGAGTCCTCGGTTGTGTATCCTCGGTGTTTTACGAAAGTGCCGGAACAAAAATGAAAGCGACAGGTCGGAGTGGAAGAAACGGGAACGAGAATAGGTGGCTTTTGTACGCGGGAGGCCGCGAGATAAAAGATACGGGACACGCCACGAGGGTAAGCCACGAGAGAGGGATAAGAAGCGGCTACTTACAGCTTATACTCGAGGAGAGATCTCTTGTGCGCGAGCGTTACTTTTTCTTATTTTTCTCTTTCTTACCGTCGTGTGCTTTAGTTGTCTTCTCCGGCCCTTGTACCAAGTTATCACCGCGGGTGGCCTTGAACCAGTAGTCTCGCACTCCATATCGTATCGCTTCCCCGCCAGGAGGGACTCGTTGCCGATTCCCTTCCTGCCCGGCCTTCTTATGACCACAGCTAGAGGTTTTACTAGAAGAAAAAGAGAATAATTCTTGAGAATATTGTTTAGCTTTATTATGCGTAGAGCCTTAAGGGGATCCTAAATGATCTCGAAAAGTTTGTTTTTTTTCTGTTTTATCGACAAAATGTGAGGTTACTATAATAGTATATTGTGTATCAAGTGCGGAAAGTTGACAATTGGTCACGAGTGCGGGGGATGGACGCACGAGCCGAAGGCGAGTGAACAATTGTCAATCCGCACTTGATACACACGATATTTTGTATTACAAGTGTAGGCAAAGTGACTTTGTGTGCGTTTTCTGTGCGCGAGGTGGTCGATCGCACGCCGCCATCTTGCAGCGGCACGGTGTGGGAATAACCGTGTTCAAAAGTCATTGTCCACGGCTGAAGCCGTGGGCAATGACTTTGAACGCGGCTCAGCCGTAGGCAATGGCTTTGAATGCGGCTTATTCATTTACCGCGTCGCCGCTAGATGGCGGCGTGGGAAATCGGCCGCTTTCTGCACAGAAAACACGCACACAAAGTGCCACTTTGTCTGCACGTGTAATACAAATCTATTTATTGGCTATACGGATTCTTTTTTACCTAAAATTAGACCAGGCTGGATTTGGCATTGAAGAAAAAAAAATATGTAAATGTTTAGATATCAATTTGGAAGCCTAGTAAACGAGAATAGCTCATCCTACATTTTCGTGCACACAAGAAAATATAGGATAAGTAATTCTCGTTTATTAGGCTTCCAAATTGATGTCTAAACATTCACTTATATTCCTTTATCCAATGCCAAATCCAGCCTGGTCTAATTTCAGGTAAAAACAAGCCGTATAGCTAATAAATAAATTTTGTATGATTTATCACATTTTGTCGATAAAACAGGAAAAAAACAACAGATTTCTCAAGGACATTTAAGAGCCTCTTAAGGAGATCCTAAACGTTTCCCACCGACACATTAACGTTATGTAAACGTTTAACAAATGTTTTATCGTTTGTTAACCTGCAAATGGTTTGTTCCTTTAATGATGAGAATATCCGTGTAGAACAGTAAAAATCCAATGACTTATATCACTCGAAGAATTGTGAGTTTTTATATTTTTTAGTGCATAGAGAATATTGATGTGTTCAATTAAATTTGCAATCTTTTAAAACTCTATTGAATAAGCCTCAATAATGAATGGTAAGTATTATAACGTTTGACTAGATGGACATTTACATGTTTTATGAACGGTTCTTGAGAAGTCTGTTGTTTCTTTCCTGTTTTGTCGACAAAAAGTGGGTTAGATAAACTATAAATCTATTTATTGGCTATACAGATTGTTTTTTACCTGAAATTAGAACGCTTTGCCCTTTATTGTTAATATTAATACTTTAATTTGTACAGAAAGGAGAGAGAGAGAGAGAGAGAGAGAGAGAGAGAGAGAGAAGAGAGAGATTTATCAATCTGTATAGTCTCATATATCTTGATTACAGAATTATTAATTCTTAGAATAATTATGAATTTTTAGAATTCATAATTCTGTAATCAAGATAGATGAGACTATACAGATTAATAAATCTTTCCTTCCTGTACAAATTAAAATATTAATATTAACAAAGAACGAAGTGTTCTAATTTCGGATAAAAAACAATCCGTGTAGTCAATAAATAGATTTATAGTTTATCTAACTTCATATTTTATCGATAAAATAGAAAAGAAACAACAGATTTTTCTTAAGGACGTTTAGGATCCTTTTAAGTCAGGCTACAATTTATTAGTGTATTCTGCAAAATTTAATCATTTCTTGGATACGCAACCAAACATTTCTTTAAAATGCCCTCTGTATAAAATTAATGAATATTTAATTATATTATAATATAATTTTTTATATAACATATAATTAAATTATAAATAATTATATGTATATAAATGAGAAATAATATTATATAGTCAATTTTTAAAATTATAATTAATTTTTTATTTAACATTTATTTAACTCATACTTTTTTAATTAACATAAATTGCCAATATTTAATAATTTATTAATTTACCATTTTTGCACACATATATAGTTTTTATTTTTCTTAAATGCAATCTCTGTCTCTTGCTAGAAATCATTTTTTATAATATAAAAAATTAACTACTTTTCTTTTCAAAATTCTAATCATTTCCAAACAGAATTCCGGCTCAAATGAATTTAAGACGTTAATAAAGTTAACTTTGCGTATTTTGTAAAAAATTCCTATTAATAAAAACAAAAATACTCGATATTTAAATTTTTCACATAACTAAAATTAACAGTATTCAATAGTCTTAATTAATTTAACAACTCTATATATAAAGTTTTCTGATTTTAATTTTCTTGAACTCAATCTCTGCCAAGGATCATCATTTTTCATAATAAAAAATTTACTTGTTTTTCTCTTCAAAATGTTATATGTATAAATATTTCTAAAAATTCCGCTGAGCTAAATTTAATAAAGTTGACTCGATATATCTTGTAAAAATTTCTACCATAAATATAAATATAAAAGTATACTCGCGATTCGACTCGTCTCGAAATTTGTCTCGAGAAATTAAAGTGAAAACGGGGACCAAAAAAGAATGAGCAAAAATTGCGGGGCCAAATGTCAAATCGGCTCACAAAAAATGGATCTCACGTTATAAAATGATAGATTGCAAGCGCCTTCGCTTCGGGGGAATGCGATGTTTCGGCTTCGGCGTTTCGTTTCTCGTCGTATCGATGCACGTTTTGCGCGCGCGCGCAAAAACGCAGAAGTAATTGCGTAAGTTAAACAAATATATTCGACGTCACACGCCCGGGCGAACGTGCGCTGCATTTATTCGCTAAATTTTTTTTTTTGTTTTGCAAGCGACTATTTAGTAGTCGTATAAGTTTTATATGGTATCTCTCGTCTCCTTCCCTTCTTCCTTCTCACAATTATTATTCCAGTTTTTCCAATCTATTATTGATACTTTCGCGCTTTATCAAACTTTGCGCGTATATGTGTGTACGTGTATGTACGCGATAAAAACTACAATGTCCTAAATTTTACTCGCGAAGTGACGATCGCTCTGACGGCCAATAAATCCAGGTCTCCAATTCGCCCGTGTCGACTAGATACGATTTGTTCGTCCGTGAAATATGAAAAACCGTGAATAGAGGCTTCCATACGGTTGTTTGCGATGCACTTCGCTCCGATAATAGTAGTCCGCCATTTATTATTTATCTTTATACGTTATCGTCTTTGCGTTACTGTCAGTCGCCGACAAGGGCAAATATTTAATATTTCTCCATTTGCGTAATTAAATAATTTGTTCTAACAAGACAGTTCGCTCTCGATTTCTTTTTTTTTCATGTGTTATTCAATTTAATAAATATCTGAAACTTTTTGGAGAAAATTTAGAAAAATCAAAATAATAATCTTCTAATTATATTTTTTTATTTAAATCGTACTTAAATTAAAATAAAATGTATAAAAAAAGATAGATGTAAAATTATAAAAAAATTAATTTATAAATAATATAATTTATAAATAAAATAAATTTATAAAAATTAATTGGGAGTCTGTAAGATAAAATATAAAACATGTACGCTATTGTTAGCAATGAAGCTTGTCCCGATAATGTCTGTGAAACTTTCATCAACCTTCAAAGTTAATAAGGTAACGCTGATGAGCGCCGATGTCGATACGGGCTAATAAAAGTACAGAAGGACGTCCTCGTTTGCACCGAAAAAAACCTCGGCTTTCGGTTTTTATCTCGCGACTTAATACAATAAAACGACGACGAGGGGAAATAAATACGCGTACTTTGCCGAAGTAACGAAAAATCAAAGAGCGTTCAATCGTTAGGTCAGGCTAGATCTCGATATACGCTGCCATTTCCCTCATCACGCTTTTCTCTCTGATCGTTTCAATCTGCATTTTTTTTTTTATTCGCGATGGGACTCTCTCTTTTCGCTCGTCGATGACCGGCCTTCAATTTCGTTAGCGGCCTGGACGAAAATCCCTGATTTTTGGAGGGCCTGATTATTGGACGCTTTATCGATCACGGATGTTTTTTCCTGCGAAAGCGAAATTCCCACCTCCATAATGCACGCGTAAAAAAAAAAAGGAGGAAAAAGAAAAAGCAGGACGAGACTGATGGGGATCCTTACGAGTCGGTGATGGATAACGCGTAATCGAATTAAGGGTCGGCGATCGAATCGAATAAATAAAATCGAGGGTGAACGCGAAAATCTCCAGCCCTGTCTTGGATCAGTCGATCTGACGAGATAAACATTTTTTCGGCGTGCAGTACGAAAATTAGGACCTTTTATATCCTTCTTTCTTTCTTTATCCCGCGTTGAATAAAATTAAGGAGATGCTGACCATGACTGTTTTACCGATTTTGAGTTTAAGAGCTTTTATTTTTATTGACTATATAGATTGAAAATTCCTTCTCTACAATTAAAGTACTGATAATAATAAACGGGAGCATTGTAATTTTGTATAAAAAACAATAAAATTAAAAAATTACAGTTTTTTATCGGCCTCTTGCATCAGCTCGTAACAATACTTATTTAATACAAAAGTTCTGTAGTTTATTTGTGCACAAAATATGGCGCTCCTAATAGAGATGACATGAAAGAATAATACAGAAGTAATAAAAATGAGATTAAAAGCCTATATCAAAATATTCTTCAATCTGTATATTCAATAAAAAAATGAACCTAACCTAACTTAAAGTCGGTAAAACAGAACAACGGCAGTATCCCCTTAACTAAGAATTCTAATTTCGCGAAGCCTAGAGAATAGTCCGCCTCTTTGTGCTTTTTGGCCCAGAAGAGGGAAAAGGAGAGTCGGACGCTTCTTCCCTCCCCTTCTCGCAGAGAGGGTGAATTTAATATATTTCTCGTCTTATCTCGTCTTATCTTCCTTTAAAGGCGACTCACCCAGCGGCGAGGGAGCAAAGTGCCCAATGTTAGCCCACTTTTGGTGTCTCGTAGATTTTATCGTTAATGCGAGACAAGATAGGCTCCAGGGGCGAGGCCTCTCTGATTTGTTGGCCACGTGATAAGAATTTATATTTCCCCCTTTGTGCGCTTTCATTAGTCTCTACTGCGCTTTTAATACAAGCATTCGGCTTTTGTGCAACGGAGACAGAAAAAACTCCCGCAAGAATATTTATCCGCGTGTAAACGTCGTCTTTTCATCTCTTTTCGCCGATCGAAAATCGATTAAAGTAAAATTTAATTTGAGCGAATTTACTTACGATTGAGATCCAACGAAATCGAGGTCTCCTTCGGCTCCACCAAATCCGTATTTCGAGCTTCGCAGGTGAAGTTTGAACCAAGATCGGCCCGAGTAATAGGTTGTAGCGCTAATCTGTTAAGAGAAATTAAAGTAGATTGAATAAAAAGAATGTTATAATCACAGGCTAGAAAAAAAGAGACGATTTGCCGCGCATAAAGAAGGTGAATCTTCGATTCACAAAATTTTTGGAAACCACGTATTTTATGCATTTTGAGACGTAGAAATCAAATACATTGAAAGAAATTATTGCTATTATTCTATTTTGTTTATATATTTTTGATTAAAATGCTGTGTAAATGTAAAAATTAATTAAAAATATGTGAATTTTAGATTTCATCATCCCCACTTATATTATAAAATGAAAATCAATGTTTTATTCTGTAAATTTTAACAGATAAATCTTGTCACAAATAAAACAAAACATATTTATTGTGTAAAAACGAAAATAAAGATGCACATTGATTTATTTTTCCATGTTTTCCCAGTTGTTTTAATAATTTAACATTCAAATTCAATTAACACAACAGTAATAATATGTTAAATTAATACATGAATGTTAAATCAGTGTTAAATATTTAATAAGTACAATAAATATAAAAATATAATATGCAATATAAAAATATACCTAATATATAATATAAAAATATAATATAAAAAGTATAATAAAAAGATAAATATTTAGTTATATTTAAAGTGTTAAATCTTTAATACAAAATTTTTAAGCAAAACCGTTCTTAATAAGAAAACAAAATTTTTTTACTGCGTGTATAATTTATCAAAAAAAAAAAAATGCAAATTTTTATGCTAAATAAACTTTGTCTTACTTGTTTTCGATCACATCGCCAGCATTATTCTCGTACTGTTCGTCCTTCACCCGGCCATTTATGAGCCATCTGACCATAGGTTGCGGTTTTCCTGCAACAAACACAAGACTTACGAACTTACTTAAAGTTTTAAGCGCCTTTTATCTCTGTGCATGCATGTATATGTATATGTGTGCGGGAGAAGGCCGATAGTTTTAATCTGTTCGTTTCTCTCTCACACACAATTGATTACTTTCCGTAAAAAGTTCTCGTTCTACATGCATCCCTAACCTAAACCAAACCTAACCTAACCTAACCTAACCTAACCTATCATTTGGAGTCGAAAAAACCGAAGTGGGGGAAAAATGGCGGGAGAAGCCTCTCGTATATACATATATATATATATATACTTGTGCAACGAGCTTTGCCGAGGCTCTGCTAAGCGATAGACGAGTTCTCTCTTCGAGAACTTTTAAATTAGTCGATAGCCCCGAGTTTTCCGTGCGGTATGCCAAACAAATACTGGGAGAGAGAGACTTCGGGGGGTCTTTCGAGGCCGCGCAGTTCGATAACCGGAAGTTATAGCTTGGCCAGAGAGAGAGAGAAGCGGGAAAGGGAATAAGAGTAATAAATACGCCGGAATATACATCGGCTCGACCGGGGATGATCAAAGCGATTGAAAAATTAAAAACGAGATTACGCAGAAAAAGAGAGAGACTTTTTTTTTTTATACTCCGGACTCTCTTTCGATTTATCGAAATAAAGTGTGCGCAAAACTCGTTCCCCGTTCTTTGTTATCGCTGTGAGGTAGCTAAAAAATATGCCTGATTTCCTGGAAAGAGAGGGAGAAACTAATAACGGTGCAGTTTTGCCGCAGTTTCGACTCGAGAAGTTGTTGAGAATCGATACTCTAGAAAAAACTGGCCATTACATGTGCCGGAATACTTTCTTTACATCGATTCTCTTTAAATCTCTTTTTAAACAATAATATATACTATAATTTATATTTAGATATATATTATAATAATATATATACTATAAATTTATATTTATATTTAATAATATATATACTATAATACATATTATAAAATATATATATTTATTATGATATATACATATGTATATGTATATTAATTGTAAATATATTATATATTATTATAAATACATTTTATTACATAATAATACATTATTATAATACATTTATATATATGTATTATTATATTTTTGCATATAATATTTATATATATATATATATATATATATTACAATAATTAAATATATGTAATATAATATAGGATGATTCATTTTAAGTGATACAGTCAATTATTTAAAAATAAAATTTTTTGAATAAATGTTCTACATAAAAGTTGTAGGATTTCAAAAGGGATCGTAATCTGAGATTGTGTGGTGTTTTTTAAAGTTCTTTAAAAATCAACACGCTTATTTTCTCAAACGGAATTGCCTTATATATTGTTAATAATAAATAAATTTATTCCTGCTAATATTAGAAATTATAAAGATAGGATGTCCAAAAAGTGAATAGTTTATGAGATATTTTATACTTCAGAGTTTCACATATAATATTACATGAACTATATGAAATATCTCTTGTAAAATATTTATTTTCCAATAACCTCAATACTTTTGTGCACAAAGCATAAATTACAAGTATAGCAGCTACTTTTTTTTCTTAAAACCAACTATATATTTTCTTTACACGAGAAACGTTTTATTTTTAAGACAAACGACTGAATCACATAAAACACTCTGTATATATCACATTTTCTGATAATTAATATATTAAAATATCAATAATCAATTTTATTTTTACTCGCGTATCCAATCCTCTTGGCTTGGAAATAATATATTGAAAATTATATTTTAAAATTATATAATTTTTCATTATATATTAAAATTATATAATTTTATATATTTTATATAATTTTTAAAATTATATATTAAAAATAATAATAAATATAATAATAATAATAATAAAAATAATAATAAAAATAATGTTAATAAATAAGTTAATTCGATGCACCGGTATTTATCGAATGTATCGGTATTTTACCGCGATTAGCTCTTGATTATCGCGCCAATATTTGTGCTACCTGGCCGAAGTTGTGGAATACAGATTGCCGACGTGATCAAAAGAGAACCGTAACGATGGTAACCGTGGCCTGCGCGAATACGGACGGAAATAATTCCTCTTACGGGAAATAGTGTCGGTCTCTGCGCAATCTCGCTTCGTTTCATACTTATTGAGGATGTGTATTCAGCTCTCTCTCTCTCTCTGAAACGAGTTTTCATAGATAATGTTACGCGAGGTCTGATCCACATTTTCCGACCGTACGTTAAAAAAGCATCTGAAAGCAATCCGTAGATTCGTGCGTCATCATGAAAAAATATTTTCAAATTAATTATTCCGCCGGTATATAATACGCAATATTTTCTCTTTTTTTGTATATATTATAAGACAGGCAATTTTTTTAGATATTTTACCGATTTTTAATTAAAAAAAAATTTTCAGATAAATTTGCAGGTAAATTATATTATTTTAATATAACACAACTTTGTTGATATAAAAAATGAAAAATGTGAGAGAGAAAAATACTGAAAATTGTCGAAATTATCGAATCATCGGGAAATAAATGTTTTTCTTTTTTCACTAATATAAATTCCGCTTGTTTTACTAACTGTACTAGTAATAAAAAAGATTGTCGGGGGTACATATATATCGTCTATCTTTTGTAGTTTTAACGCGAGTCACGGGAAATTTATCTGGAAGCAAAAATCGATAAAATTGACGGTCGTGAAAAGTTTGAATTTTCAAAATTGTGAAAAATGAGTTTTGCTTTGCTTATGAAAACTGTTTTGTTTACGAGCATATGTGTTTTCAATCAATTCTTCCAATACCACTAGCATCGCGACACATGTTCCAAAAAATATTTAAAAAATTCCATTAGAATTACAAAAATTCCGTTAGAAACGAGGGGAAAAAAAGGAACAATAAACGAAGGTTTATTTTTTATTGTATTGCAAATTGCATAAATATTCCCATTCGCAAAAGGTCAATCTCAATTTAATTTAATATAACATAAACCCGAAATGTAGTTTACATTAAATAGGAACACGTTACGCGCGCGGTTATCAATATTTGTATTTCCTTATTAATTGTTATATATATATATATATATATATATATATATATATATATATACAGTTTAATTTTAATCCTTCATCCTCGAAAACATTTTACTTTTTTATTACAACAAAATGTAAAACACAATTTTTTGCAAGAAAAAATATGTAGCTGCTAATTGCAATTTATATATATATATATATAATATATATTTTTGAAAACAATTATGTTTTCTTTTATTAGTTTGTGTATAAAAGTATGAAGATAAAATCATAGAAAAATGAATATTTTCCGAAATGTTTTATAATTTTGTAAAATTCTTACTCTTATATATCTTATGCCGAAAATTGCAATTAATTTATATATATAAAAAATATACTGCTTCCATATAAAAAAAAACCATAAATGACTATGAGAAACGTTCCTTTGAAAAAAATCAGTAGCGTCATCTTCCGTCCTTCTCCAAATCAAACAACTTTTGCAGGAAACATTTTATTCCGCGATGAAAAGAACAAAAAATTTTTGGGGGATGATCGATTAAAATGGAACACCCTGTATATATGATGTAGCGCGGAATATGTGAAATCGTTTTTTTGGAAAAAAACTTTTTTCCCGGCCCACATACGCGCGGCGTAATCAAACGAAAATCGCCGGGAAAATGGACGGTAGCGATTCCTCGAAGCCTCGCGGGATTGCGATGGGGAGGGGGTGGGGGTGGGGGTGGGGGAGAAAAGTGCCATCCCGAATGCCATCGTTTCATTGTTATTCACGGTGGCGCGCGACGTCGGAAACGCAATTTAATCAGGTCCGATGCAACATCGGCGCGGCACTTAAAATTGCAACCTGATCCAACTCTGGAAAACACATAGCGCAACGACGCGACACGACGGCGAAAACCGCCGCGTCTCTCGCGCTTAGATTAGTTCCATATCATTGTTATTCACGATGCCCGCCAATCCTGATTGCGTTTTAACCGTCTCGTTGCTTCTGATTCTCATCGTTCTCGCAGCGCTCCTGCGCTTCTTTTCCTCGCGCAACGTTGTATTGCCGCTTTATCTCTCGAAATTAATTCTATTATGTTTATATTAGGTCTCGCCTGAGAGAGTTTACGACTCTTTTCACGGATACGATAAATAAATTGGAGAGGTAAAAGGTATTTTTATGAATTTATCTCCGGATCGGATTTATCAACGCGAGAGAGTCTCATATTTGCGCATATTCTGTTCGTTTGTTTTTAATTAACTTTAATAATATTTTCATCATGTCGATATATAAATATAATATAAAAGCGCATAAAATGACATATATTGATTGTTTTTCCACAACGAAAATTAACCAACAAATTATATCCCCGAAACGTCAGTATAAATTCGATATTCTCTTAAACAAAATTTTTGTTATTATCATTAATAAGAATAAATGATAATGTCAATTAATAAGTAAAGAGAATAGCGAAATTTCACTGAAAAAAATTCTGTGATGCTTTTCAGAAGAGTCTACTTGACGAAACGTCAGATGGAGGTGCAAAGAGCGAGTGTTTCACTCAAATCTCGTCCGCTCAATCCGCGATATTTTTCCTGATTCCCAAAAATTGCTCCTCTTTTTTTTAATTAATCTTAATAATATTTTAATCATGTTGATATATAAATATAATATCAAAGTACATGCAATGACGTATATCGATTGTTCTTTCACAACAAAAATTAATCAAGTGACAAATTCTATCCACGAAACGTCAGTATAAATTCGATACTCTTTTAAACAAAATTTTTGTTATTATCACTTATAAGAATAAGTAATTATGTCAATTAATATATATATATATGTAAAGAGAATAGCGAAATTTTACTGAAAAAAATTATCTGATGCTTTTCACAAAAGTCTAATCGATGAAACGTCAGATGAAGATGCAAAGAGCGAGTGTTTCACTGAAATCTCGTCCGCTCAATCCGCGATATTTTCCCTGATTCCCAAAAATCTCTCCTCTTTTTTTTAATTAATTTTAATAATATTTTAATCATGTTGATATATAAATATAATATAAAAGCGCATACAATGACGTATATCAATTGTTCTTCCATAACAAAAATTAATCAAACGACAAATTCAATTTCCGAAACGTCAGTATAAATTCAATACTCTCTTAAACAAAATTTTTGTTATTATCACTAATAAGAATAAGAGATAATGTTAATTAATAAGTAAAGAGAATAGCGAAATTTCACTGAGATTCGTCTAATCAATGAAACGTCAGATGGAGGTGCAAAGAGCGAGTGTTTCACTTAAATCTCGTCTGCTCAATCCGTGACATTTTCCCTGATTCCCAAAAATCACTCCTCTTTTTTTTAATTAATCTTAATAATATTTTAATCATGTTGATATATAAATATAATATAAAAGAGCATACAATGACATATATTGATTGTTTTTCCACAACGAAAATTAACCGACAAATTATATCCCCGAAACGTCAGTATAAATTCGATATTCTCTTAAACAAAATTTTTGTTATTATCACTAATAAGAATAAATAATTATGTCAATAATATGTAAAGAGAATAGCGAAATTTCACTGAGAAAAATTCTCTGATGCTTTTCATAAAAGTCTAATCAATGAAACGTCAGATGGAGGTGCAAAAAGCGAGTGTTTCACTCAAATCTCGTCCGCTCAATCCGCGATATTTTCCCTGATTCCCAAAAATCGCTCCTCTTTTTTTTAATTAATCTTAATAATATTTTAATCATGTTGGGATATAAATATAATATCAAAATACATGCAATGATATATATCGATTGTTCTTTCACAACGAAAATTAATCAAGTGACAAATATCATCCACGAAACGTCAGTGTAAATTCGATACTCTCTTAAACAAAATTTTTGTTATCATCACTAATAAGAATAAGTGATTATGTCAATTAATATGTAAAGAGAATAGCGAAATTTCACTGAATAAAATTCTATGATGCTTTTCATAAAAGTCTAATCAATGAAACGTCAGATGGAGGTACAAAAAGCGAGTGTTTCACTCAAATCTCGTCCGCTTAATCCGCGACATTTTCCCTGATTCCCAAAAATCGCTCCTTTTCTTTTAAATTAATCTTAATATTTTAATCATGTTGGGATATAAATATAATATCAAAATACATGCAATGATATATATCGATTGTTCTTTCACAACGAAAATTAATCAAGTGACAAATTCTATCCCCGAAACGTCAGTGTAAATTCGATACTCTCTTAAACAAAATTTTTGTTATCATCACTAATAAGAATAAGTGATTATGTCAATTAATATGTAAAGAGAATAGCGAAATTTCACTAAGAAAAATTCTCTGATGCTTTTCATAAAAGTCTAATCAATGAAAGGTCAGATGGAGGTGCAAAGAGCGAGTGTTTCACTGAAACTCGTCCGCTTAATCCGCGACATTTTCCCTGATTCCCAAAAATCGCCTCTCCGATCGCTGCTTAAAAATCTGCACGTACAACAACTTGAGAAATATCGCGGACGGTAAACGAGAATTTCATTACAAGCGTCTGTCCCTCAACATCTCTCGCACTAAGCGAACTGAATATCTCTTCGTGTGAGCCTCGTCGTCGCTAATTATACAAATCGGGCAATCTCTCGTCGCTTTGAGAAAACTCTCGCTCGGGGAAAAAGGAGAAGAGAAAAAGAAAGAAGAAAAAAAAAAAAAGAAGAAAGAGTGGAACACGAACTCGGGGCCCTTTTGTGCCGGAGTGCTGTACGCTTAATTCGACGGCGAGCATTTTTCAGGGAGCAGACGGCGCCGCTATAACGATGCGGCGGTTCTACTTAATTCGTAAGCTCAGCCGCTCGTTTGCATGAGTACTTAGGGACTCGAGCGAGAGGTCGGTTGAGCGGAATAAGAGGGGGGTCGCGAGGGGGGGTAGAAGGGGAGGGGGTTGAAGGTGGTAAGATCTCGCGTCCCTGGCGTTGACTTTAAGTGCTCGGACTATATTCGGGGAGTCCCTCTGGTTACAGAACGACGCGTCACATCCCCCGACTCCTTTCGGTGGGAAGGGGGTGGAAGGGGGTGGAAGGGGGTGGGTACTAAAGTGTGGATTTTAATCCGCGGATACCGGACGATATCTTCCGGGATTAAGACTCCGGGGCCGCAAGAGCGCCTGGAGTCTCACATCTAACAAGTTTACCGTCGGTTCGAACTCCGCTCAAAGCAAATACCTAGACTACTCCGACTCGAGGGACTCCGTAGGAATATTCCATCCTCCTCCTTCTCCTCCTCTCGTCACGATTCAGGAGACTTCTTGTGTTTGATTAAAACCGATCGCGATACTCTTCCCCCATGCGGCGATCTCCCGGGAACTCCGGGACTTGTATATATATATATATATATATATATATATATATATATATATATATATGTGTGTTTTAAAAGAAAAAGATTTATCTTCCTCTCTCTCTCTCTCTCTCTGTTTTTGACAGAATTGAATAAAAAGCAATTTTTTTAGAACGCCAAAAAAAAAAAACCAAATTTAAATTTCAACGAGTTAATGCATTATTTTTAATTAATTTCTTCGAAATTAATTAAAAATAATAAGTTAAACAAGTTCTGATATATAAATAAATTATTTAGAGTTTAATAAAAATTCTGATATATAAAAAATAAATTATTTAGAGTTTAATAAAAAACAATTTTTTTAAAACACAAGAAAAAACAAATTTAAATTTCAACGGGTTAATGCATTAGTTTTAATTAATTTCTTTGAAATTAATTAAATTTTCGAAGAAATTAATTAAAAATAATGAATTGAACAGGTTCTGATATATAAATATTATAAATTATTTAGAGTTTAATCAAAATTCTGATATATAAAAATAAATTATTTAGAGTTTAATAAAAAACAATTTTTTTAAAACACAAAAAAAAACAAATTTAAATTTCAACGGATTAATGCATTAGTTTTAATTAATTTCTTTGAAATTAATTTCTTTGAAATTAATTAAATTTTCGAAGAAATTAATTAAAAATAATGAATCGAACAGGTTCTGATATATAAATAAATTATTTAGAGTTTAATAAAAATTTTAATATATAAATAAATTATTTAGAGTTTAATAAAAATTTTGATATATAAATAAATTATTTAAAGTTTAATAAAAAACAATTTTTTTAAAACACAAAGAAAACAAATTTAAATTTTAACGGGTTAATGCATTATTTTTAATTAATTTCTTCGAAATCAATTAAAAATAATAAGTAGAACAGGTTCTGATATATAAATAAATTATTTAGAGTTTAATAAAAAACAATTTTTTTAAAACACAAAAAAAAACAAATTTAAATTTCAACGGGTTAATGCATTATTTTTAATTAATTTCTTCGAAATTAATTAAAAATAATAAGTAGAACAGGTTCTGATATACAAATAAATTATTTAGAGTTTAATAAAAATTCTAATATATAAATAAATTATTTAGAGTTTAATAAAAAACAATTTTTTTAAAACACAAAAAAAAAACAAATTTAAATTTCAACGGGTTAATGCATTATTTTTAATTAATTTCTTCAAAATTAATTAAATTTTCGAAGAATTTAATTAAAATTTCGAAGAAATTAATTAAAAATAATGAATCGAACAGGTTCTGATATAAAAATAAATTATTTTGTGCAAAATAAGGATACAGAAATTTAAAAATAATTTCGTTCCACCTATCTGATTTTCTGCGTGTGGCTCTTTTCATATTTAAATTTGAAAATTAATTAATTTTTCGTTAAAACTGATTAGTTCGCAGAACAAAACTTTTCTTGGTCCGATACCAAGTAATTAAATTAAATCTTAAAAAGAAAACAAGTCAGTTCGCGTAGTTTTTATTTGACGCTGAATATGATTTAAAATTGCTTCACAGTTTTGAGAAGTTTGCAAGAGAGAGTTAGTTATATTTTAATGTATTTTATAAGTACGATGTAACGTGCTGAAGAAGTTTTATTGCAATCAAAACTAAGTATGTTGTTAGGTCTTTTAGCTTTCGAAAAGAATTTGTTGCATCGACTATGTTTAATGAGATATTCATGAAATATGAAAAAGAACCTATAAAACATTAACTTTTTATTAGTTTAGTTTTATTCAAACATAAGGTATTTTTCAAATCACTGAATATATATATAAATCTAATATCAAAATTTTAAAAAATGTTTGAATGTTTGCAAATTTCTATACACATGTAACAATTTTTCAAATGTAGACAACATTTCGAATTTGTATTTAATTTAAAAAATTCTTAATATATGTTGTAGTATAAATAAATGTAATTAAAAATTATTTGTGCTGTATATTAGATTCTCAATATTTTTTTCGTAAATAAATCTCATATATATATTTAATTTCGTAAATATCCTAATAATCGTAATTATATCAAAAATCCCTTTTGGGAATTGAAACATGATTTAAATAATATATTTAATTATAAGAGTTCATATATTGTATAATCATATCAAATTATATATAAAACATATATATTTATATATATGAAGCAATACTTATTTTATATATTTCTTTATAATTTTATATTGTTATTATATATATAAAAAATGTTTTCCCAGGTTGTTACAAATTTATCTGCAAATTTTTCAAAATTGATGTGATGATGGAATTTAAAAATCAGAATCGTAAGAAAATAACGGAAATGATTAATCTCGTTCTTCCATTTTATTTTATTGAACGGTCTAATATTATACTACGATTGAAACGTCATTACGTATTCCTTATTATTATGAGTGATATAAAAGTTTACGGAAGAGCGTCAGGAATGAAATATCTCACGCGAGAGAGAAAGAGAGAGCTGGCGAATCGAGAAATGCTCGTATTGACAGATCGGTAAAGAGCGATATTACGGAAATATAAAGGTAGCGCGCGCGATATGCTACAAAGATTTTTGCGTCTTCGGCTCGCAAAACCGATAGAGAGCTATCGGTTATTGCAGTATCCTGCGATATCAATATTTTTGTCGTTTTCGTACACATCCGCGTTTTTATCGACTATTGCGCATTATACCGGAGGATGCGGATATCAAGATGCACATGTTTTGCATTTTTCCTCTCGCGGGATTTGTACAATTAACCTTTCTGTCAAAACATTACATTTTTCATTTTTCCATCAATGTCCGCAGGATTTTTACCAGGACACACATTTTTTAAAATTTATTTATTTTTTTTTTATTAATTTTTTAATTTATTTTTTTAGTTTTTGTTCAACAAAATTATTTGAAAATTATTCTAGATAATTTAGTAAAGGTAATACTTTTTTTCATCCAAGATGCGGATGTAGATAATACATATTTTTATTATTTATAACTGCATGAAAAAAAAGTATTATCTTTACTAAATTATCTAGAATAATTTTTTTAGTTTTATCTTTACTAAATTATTCTAGATAATTTAGTAAAAATAACACTTTTTTTCATCTAATTGTAAGATACAGATATAGATAATACATATTTTTATTATCTATGTAAAGATAAGATGACGCCAAAGTTTCATCTAGATGATCATCTAGATAATTTTATTTAGATAACAGCAAACATTGTTTGTAACATATAAACCCCTTTCTTTAAAACAAAATATTTGATAATTGACAATAAATATATATTTAACAAACGTATCAATAAATAAAGATGTAGATACAGATAACGCATATTTTTATTATCTATATAAAGATAAGATGACGCCAAAGTTTCATCTAGATGATCATCTAGATAATTTTATTTAGATAACAGCAAACATTGTTTGTAACATATAAACCCCTTTCTTTAAAACAAAATATTTGATAATTGACAATAAATATATATTTAACAAACGTATCAATAAATAAAGATGTAGATACAGATAACGCATATTTTTATTATCTATATAAAGATAAGATGACGCCAAAGTTTCATCTATAGATAATCGTCTAGATAATTTTTTTTAGATAACAGCATACACTGTTCCATAAATATATATATATATTATCGCGAATTTTTATTTATCTTATTTTCACGATAGAAAAAACTCGCGATTTACGACCCTCGCGAGTTTTACGTGCTCGATTATCCCAGGACTGGATTATGTTTTCCGACCCCATCCCCTGGTTTCCCGAGACGCCGCGCATCATCGTGCGCTATCATATTCGAATCATTTCGCCGGCCGATATCGATTCCGGCGATAATAAAAACTCGACGCTTTTCTCTCTCTCTTTAGATGTGTCCGGCGAATATTTTCTACGCAAGCGCACAAAATTCCTTCGATGCTTTCTCTCGTCGGTCCCGCGCGCTCTTATCGCTCACCCCTATTTTCCACCCCCTCCCCCTTCACCCCACCCCCCTCTCCCGGGGTTTGGTTTTCAATACCGCGGTGAATGCGAATGAATTTTTACAGTCAAATACTGTGTACACACATATCGGTATCTCTACGTGCTCCGCTAAAATTCGACTTTTCGGATATAAAACGTGACCCAAAATTATCAAACACTCTGTGTTAATAGAGAGAATACTAGGATTATTCGGAGACAATTTTTGCTCGGCAAAAATTTCGAGGGAGATCATCATTTTTTGCATGTTCTTAATTTTCGCCATCATGTATTTTTATAATTAGTGTTGTGCTCAGATGATTTAAAAATTAGCTAGATAAAGATCAGATAAAAATATGTAAATTCATCTTAGATAAGATGAAGATGGTTAGGTAAATGATAAAATTATATATGGCGATTCATCTAGATATTTTCTAGATAATATAATTTTTAAGACTATAAATTTTTATCGCTTACTGTTCAAGTTTTACTATTTAAGTACAATATTTTTATGTGCTATGATTTTAAAATAAAATTTCTGAAAATTTTTTATCTAAAATGCAGATATAGATAATACATATTTTTATTATCTATGTAAAGATAAGATGACGTCAAAGTTTCATCTAGATGATCATCTAGATAATTTTATTTAGATAACAGCAAACATTGTTTGTAATATACAAACCCCTTTCTTTAAAACAAAATATTTGATAATTGACAATAAATATATATTTAACAAACGTATCAATAAATAAAGATGTAGATACAGATAATACATATTTTTATTATCTATATAAAGATAAGATGACGTCAAAGTTTCATCTAGATGTTCATCTGTATAATTTTGTTTAGATAACAGCAAACACTGTTTGTAACTAACAATAAGCCTTAAATTAAAATTCTACTAAAGCAAACAGATAATACATATTTTTATTATCTATATAAAGATAAGATGACGTCAAAGTTTCATCTAGATGATCATCTATATAATTTTGTTTAGATAACAGCAAACACTGTTTGTAACTAACAATAAGCCTTAAATTAAAATTCTACTAAAGCAAACAGATAATACATATTTTTATTATCTATATAAAGATAAGATGACGTCAAAGTTTCATCTAGATGATCATCTATATAATTTTGTTTAGATAACAGCAAACACTGTTTGTAACTAACAATAAATCTTAAATTAAAATTCTACTAAAGCAAACTCTACCTAAAATTAATTGAAGAATGTGGTAATTTTGTTAATAAATTATTTCCACAAGGCTTAGTTCGCGAAAATTTATTTTCTTTATTTTCACCCTGCTTACAACTCGAAAATTATTGCTGCCTCGACATTTTTGTAGAAGGAAAAATCGTCCAAATAACCTGAAAAAATTTCTCTATTAATAAGCTGACGTAATTTTGAATTGACCCTGTATTATAAGTAAATACGTGAAACGCAGCTCTATACTTCCCCTTTTATTTTCTCCCGCACTTCATCATCGTAAACGATACGTATCATTATTTTCCCTCTTTACTCGGCCCAGCAAGTCCGAATGATCCCGAATGTAACCCGATTCGAAATGCGAATAATCATCGTTATGCAATTTAATAGAAGGGCAAATATTTAATCATCGATATAAATTAGATCGCAATTATCTACGGCCGGTGAATCTATTTGATTAAATATTTAATTATGCAATTTACGCAAGCGCAATTTCCATTACACCGGCTACGGAGCATCCGGTGACGTTCGATATATACTATACATCTGGGGGAGCCGATATCGAAAACTGAGGGAGAGTGGGAGATTTGGCGAAGAATAAATTCGTATATTCGTTTTATCCGAATACTCTCCCGATAAACGCGAGCGCACACAGCAAAAGCTTATGCGTACGCTCCGGGGAAATAGGGAGAGAGTGCTTCGCAGTTATATATATTCGAAAAAATGCGGAGGAAACGAGAGAAATATCCGTTTGTTCCGCGCAAACACAGGCCGGAATAAACTAGCTCACTATGGTGTCTATTGCCGTGAAAGAGAGAGGGAGATGGCTGAAAATTGACGACCGCGATCATTATACGCAATTTGCAGTTTTATAAAAAGAAAGATAGAAAGAGAGAGAGAAAACATCTCGAGGGATTGTATGCAATCAGTGTTTGCTGTTATCTAAAGAAAATTATATAGATGAAATTTTGGCGTCATCTTTATATAGATAGTAAAATTATGTTTTATCTATAGCTGCATCTTAGATAAAAAAGTGTTAGCTTTATTAAAGTATAAGTCTAGAATAATGTTCAGATAATTTGGTTTAAAGCACGGATACTAATTAAGTAATAAAGCTTAAGCAGTAAACGATAAAAATGTATAAATAAAAATATTAATATATTTTTATATACCTTTCATAATTTACATTTTTTTATATAATTATGTTTACATAATTTGGTCTTAAAAATAATATTATCTGGAAATTATCTAGATAAATCATATATAATTGTATCTTTCATCTAGATAAACATAAATCCTTATCTAAGAAAAATTTATATATTTTTATTTTATCTTTATCTAGTTAATTGTGTTTACATAAGCGGTCTTAAAAATAATATTATCTGGAAATTATCTAGATGAATCGTCATATATAATTTTATCTTTCATCTAGATAAACATAAATCCTTTTCATCTTATCTAAGAAAAATTTATATATTTTCATTTTATCTTTATCTAGTTAATTTTAAAATCATCTAAGCACTAAAATCATCTAAGCACTAAGTAATAATCTAAGTAATAAAGCTTAAGCAGTAAATGATAAAAATATAAATATAAAAGTATGAATATATTTTTATATCCCTTTTATAATTTACATTTCTTTTTAAATAATTGTGTTTACATAAGCGGTCTTAAAAATAATATTATCTCGAAATTATCTAGATAAATCGTCATATATAATTTTATCTTTCATCTAGATAAACATAAATCCTTTTCATCTTATCTAAGAAAAATTTATATATTTTTATTTTATCTTTATCTAGTTAATTTTAAAATCATCTAAGCACTAAGTAATAATCTAAGTAATAAAGCTTAAGCAGTAAATGATAAAAATATAAATATAAAAGTATGAATATATTTTTATATCCCTTTTATAATTTACATTTCTTTTTAAATAATTGTGTTTACATAAGCGGTCTTAAAAATAATATTATCTGGAAATTATCTAGATAAATCGCCATATATAATTTTATCTTTCATCTAGATAAACAAAATCCTTTTCATCTTATCCAAGATAAATTTATATATTTTTATTTCATCTTTATCCAGCTAATTTTAAAATCATCTAAGCACAACACCGTGTGCAATTATTATCGCGCGATGTAAACCGCGTCCTAATTATTGTGCAAAGAATTGTCGGCGATAAAAAGAATCCATTATAAATATAACAAAAAAAGAAGAGAATTGTAAATCGCAGAATAATATTTTTTAATATTAAATATTTGAAAATAATTTTTCCATCGAGAGAGTTCCCCGATATATATATATATATATGCAAGAATATTAATATATATATATATATATATATATATATATATTAATATTCTTGTTAGACACGTGGAAAATTGCATATTCGGCAAGCGTGGAATTTGCATTTAATTGTAGTGTGTCGCGCTTTATAAAAACACCGATGTGAAATCCTCCGTCTCCCCGAAAATCGAATTCAATATCTCGATTTTCGTCACGCGCTTGTCGAGCCGGGGGATTAACAGTCCAGGGATGCCCCCTTCTCTTTGTCATCGACGAGAGAGGTATTCCCTCTCATCCAGATAGCAAAATTATTTCTTCCAACCTCTACTCTTTTTTTTTTTTTTTTTTTTTTTTTTATACAACTGCTCCTCGACGTCATTCCTTTCTCTCGTACCCCATCTGGCCCCCTTTCTGATAATCGTTTCCTCATCTTCGACGAGCGATCTCGAGGTTGCGACTGGAATATGGAGTTGCCACCCTTCTTCAATGAATTCAAGGGGCCACTATCGACGATGATCAACCCGCGATATCGGAATGGGAAAAAGGGGGGCTGACGGAAATTTTCCTCGCGAAGAGAGAGAGAGAAGGAGTCCTTCTATACATCCTCTTCCGTAGAGAGACCCCTCGATTCTTTCCGGGCACGAAGTCAAGTAATTGGCAATAAATTCTCTCCGCGCGCGAAGCGAGTCGTAAAATTTTCTCGCCGGCATTGTCATAAATTATAGATAACGCGGATATATCCCTGAGAGAGGGTTAGGCTTACTTGTAAATCGCGTGTGAGGGAGTACTTGAGGGAGAGGAGTGTATAATCGGGCTCTCGATTTTCTTTCCGATCATCGTTTATTTCGGAAAAGAAAAAATCCTGAGCGACTAATTGGCATATTAAGTTAAAAGAACCACGTCTTTCCGATTGTCAAAAGAGAGAGACTATTCTTATTTGCAGTATATATATAGCGTTTCATCGATCGATCCGTTTAGATGGTAAACGCGGCGGCAAACTCGAGAATGATGAGAACGCGATATTAAATTCTCATTTTTATTACATCAACGTCGACATTGCGCGCCGCTTAATTACGCGGCACACGGCGCCGTTTTTTACAGAAGACGAGGGAAATTGCGCGCGCGCTCGAGAGAGAGAGAGAGAGAGAGAGAGAGAGAGAAAGGGAGGGAGACAAACTCGGCTCCTATTTTTGAATCTCGCGTCGCTGCGACTGCGGTCGCATTCCGCTTTATGAAGATTAGACCCGTCCGGGGCGTATTCGAGACGCGGGGTTTTGCGCGAATTTTCCGGCGCAGATTCGCGCGACTCCACTCTCTCGGATAAACGCGTGCGAAAGATAACGAGCGGCGGAAATAACGGGTCGCCGCGGGCGGAGATGCCGGAGCTACATCGGAAACGTAACTTTCGTGAAATTCGATAATGCGGCTCAAACGTGCGCATTATGACGTGCGTCATTACGAGGGAAGCGAATATGTATATATGTATTAAAATGGCACACATCTAAAACAAAAAAGATATATAATACTGCTTTTTACAAGTCAATTTTCGCCTAAGAGTGATTTGACATTAGTATTTTCGAGAAATTCACTAATCATTACTTTCCTTAAATTCATTTTGAAAGATCTTTCAATTTGTGCTGCCGTAGTTCTGTTTTACCGACTTTAAGTTAGGTTAGGTTCACTTTCAAAAAGTGTTCACTTTTTGAAGTGAACCTAACCTAACTTAAAGTCGGTAAAACAGAACTACGGAAGCATCCCCTTAAGGATTTTTCTTCGATTTTTTCGTGAATTACATAATTTTTTAATTTTGGAATATTAGTGTTCGCGCAAACATGTCGAGAAGTACTTTCTGCTAAAATTAAACCGGATTTTTCACAAAAGTCCGTCTTGTCGAGAAAAATTCAATAATATGTTAATTAAGGGGATGTTGACCATGACTGTTTTACCGACTTTGAGTTCAAGGGCTTTTCTCTTTATTGGCTATATAGATTTCTTCTCCGCAATTAAAGTACTGATAATAAACGAGAAACGCTGTAATTTCGTATAAAAAGATAATAAAAGTTAAAAAATTACAGTTTTTTATCGGCCTCTTGCATCAGCTTATAACAATACTTATTTAATACAAAAGTTCTGCAGTTTATTTGTGCACAAAATATGGCGCTCTCAATAGAAATAACATGAAAGAATAACACAGAAGTAATAAAAATGAGATTAAAAGCCTGTATCAAAAGATTCTTCAATCTGTATATTCAATAAAAAATGAACCTAACCTAACTTAAAGTTGGTAAAACAGAACAACAACAGCAGCCCTTTAAGAATTTTTTCGATTTTTTAGTGGTTTACGTATTTTTTAAATTTTAGAATATTAATGTTCGCGCAAACATGTTATGAAAATACTTTCTCCTCCAAATCTTTAAATCTTATTTTTTAGTAATATTATTCAACAATTATTGCATATTAGGTCTGTTTAATTTTGAGATCAAAATGGATTACTCATCTCGAAAGATAGTAGAAAAAGTGATAAGTCGTGTGAAAATAATTTAAAAGCTGCTAAAAGGGAATGTGCTTGTATCTTGGAAAGTGCTTCTAGAGAGAACCTCACATCATTTTATAAGTACCTTCTTAAAGTCGAGCAATTTTTATGCAAAATATTTTTTGTATATATAAATATATATAAAAGCTTTCGCAAGATTTTTTTTCAGGGAAGAGCATAATTCAAAATATTACTTACAAAGTTAAAACATTAATAGCTTTCTTACGACAAAATAGATACCTATATGTGTCGAGAAAGATTTTCTTTGTTTTTTTAATTTTTGAATATATTTTGTTTTTTAAATTTTTATTTTTTTTCAATTATTTTATTATTTTATATTAAATGTGCAAATAAATTCCGCAATTTATTCAAAGAGAGAGCAAATGCTTTTTCTTGAAATATCTAAGAAAAATTATACTTTTATATATATAAAATATAATTATATATATATATATATATACACAATATTTATTATATTATATACATTTGTATATTATATTATATAATATAAAATATATATTGTATATATTATTTTATACATTATATGTATATGTAATATATGCTTTATATTATATATAATACAATCTCTGTATACATAAAATACAATCCTCTTACATAAGTTTACGCCAGCTGTGATGATATCCTTTTTCCCGCCACGCGTACTCGTATCTGTTTTCGGCGTTTTGATAACTACGCAAATTACGCACGTTCGTTCGCGCAAAAAGGTCCCCGCGGAATATCTCGTGTCAGCCTGTCACAAGCGGGAACGTCGTCCCGATCGTTTTAACAAGCGCGAGCTTTTAATTTTAAATAAAAACACGTGACTCTCTCTCTCTCTCTCTCTCTTTCTTTCTCCTCACTCGCTCTGCCTGGCAAGAGACTCCGCCTGACATTTAATGCTCGTATTATATGTCGTTGTCGCGGCCGCGAATCGAATCGTATAAAATCTGCTAGCTCGATTAAAAACGGCAAGTAACAAAAGAAAAAAAAATGTCCGTTCTTGATCGCAATATGAGATTGAATCTTCCTTTCGCGTAAGCGTTATTTACAATTAAATTAAAACGGCGGATTCACCGGCGAAAGGATCTTCGGCGCGACGTTGAACGTATTGTTAAGGATAAGCCGATCTTCTCGATATTCAATTTATACGCCGCAGTGCGTTTGATCGATGCGCAACGCGAATGCAATTCCCATTGAATCTGCATACGGCAATATTCCCCGGCGCTGTACATATATATATATATATATATATATATATATATTCAATATATATATATATATATATATATATATATATATCCGTCGAAACGGGACTCGCCGATGAACAAGGGCACATCGGCGAATCGCCGTTATCCATTGCCCGGCATTTGACAACGATAACTAATATGATTGTTCGAGAATCGAGAGAGCGGTTCTAACAACAGAATTCATCTCCTCTCGCAGTAACGAAACCCTTCTCTCTGTCTTTTTTTTTTTCTGTTTCGTTTTTAACGAACGTACAGAAAGGATGGACGATATCTCGTGATGTATAACGCTGTTCATCGATGGACGGACACGATTCGATAGGAATTTGTCGTTGACAGATTACATCGATTCGACATATTTGCGCATTTCGTGGAAGGAAACGAATTTCGTCGAGAGACGATCGAGCCGTGATGAAATAATATAGGAAACGCAGCGTTTATCGGGTATTCTTGTGAGGACACCAGTCTGCTTCATTTTATTTATTTCTTTCTGCAGTTTGGAAAAGGAGTGGTTTCCTATAATTGTTTCTACCATGTAAGGTTTTTGGGAAAAATTGGCAACATTTTTGAAAATTCGTAATAAATCAAGTGTCCAAGAGATGAAAGAAATAATTCAAATGAAACCTTTTGAACGTTGTGTACTATATAAAAATATAGAATTTTTTATCCGAGGTAAAGCCATATCTCTTGATAAAAAAATTCGATATTTTTGTACAATTTAAGCTTTTTTGCACATCGAGTTCATCTGCTAATAATTTTCAAAAACGTGATAGATTATTTTAACTTGCGGATTTAAATTCAGTGCACAAATAACCAATGTTGGGCTTAGATGATTTTGAAATTAGCTAGATAAAGATGAGATGAAAATATGTAAATTTATCTTAGATAGCTGAAGATTTTGTTTTAAACATATCTAGATAAAAGAGAAAATTATATGACAATTTATCGGAATCTAGATCACTTCTAGATAATATTATTTTTAAAACCGCTTATATGTAAGCACAATTATAAAAAGTACAAATTATAAAAGGGATAAAAATATATATATATTTTTATTTGTTTCTATTGCTTACTGTTTCAGTTCTGCTACTAAATAATATTTAAATATTTTTATGTGCAATGACTCTAAATCAAATTATCTGAACATTATTCTAGATAACACATTTTCATCTAAAATACAGATATAGATAATACATATTTTTATTATCTATATAAATATAAGATGACGCTAAAACTTCACCTAAATCATCTATATAATTTTATTTAGATGACAACACATCTAAAATACAGATATAGATAATACATATTTTTATTATCTATATAAATATAAGATGACGCTAAAATTTCATCTAGATCATCTATATAATTTTATTTAGATGACAACACATTTTCATCTAAAATACAGATATAGATAATACATATTTTTATTATCTATATAAATACAAGATGACGTTAAAACTTCACCTAGATCATCTATATAATTTTATTTAGATAACAACACATTTTCATCTAAAATACAGATATAGATAATACATATTTTTATTATCTATATAAATATAAGATGACGTTAAAACTTCACCTAGATTATCTATATAATTTTATTTAGATGACAACACATTTTCATCTAAAATACAGATAAAGATAATGCATATTTTTATTATCTATATAAATATAAGATGACGCTAAAACTTCATCTAGATCATCTATATAATTTTATTAAGATAACTGCAAATAACTATAGGAAATTCTTCTTTCAGATCATAAAATCATGCAGACATAAACATGACATAACAATGCCGAGTGACATCGCGAATAAAACAGCTGATGAGCATCTCCGATAAAAACATTCCCTTAAAATACTCAAGGCGCTGTCAATTTACAAGAAGAATACTCGTATAAACTCTCTCTCTCTCTCTCTTTCTGGGCAAAGATGGCGAGTAATAAATTCTAAATCGTAATTAATTTGCAAATCCTCAAATTATAATCCGCTGCATCCCCGAATATCTGCGCGTTTATATATACGAGTTCTTGATTGAAACAATTAAATAACGACGAGAGACACAGAGAGAGAGAAGGAAAAGAGAGACGCACAACGCTACAGGAGCGGTATAATGAATATTCAAACATGGATGCGGATGCGCGAGTCGAGTTTGTCGAAAATTTTGCCCGCGCTCGACACGACTTAAGGATCCTCAGCGACGTTTCATCCCCTTCCCTATTTTCCAGGCCGAAAGATGCGCGATGCTTAATCACGCCGAAAGCACGAAGGATGCTGTCTGCCTCGTCCCCATCAGACGGCATCGAGAATAGAGGGCGCGCGAGTAGGGTCGGAAATAATCTTTTAAGGCGCGAGGCCCCGTCGAAGAAGTTGCGCCGCAGTTATAAACAGAAATTTAGATCCAGTTGCTAAAGTAAACACCGGGGAACCCGCCATTCGGGGGTGAGTGCTCCCTTTTGCATCCCCATCTTCGTCCATCCGTTCCATCGCAGACCGGGAAGGACTCACCCCAGCAGGAAGAGTCTCTTTCTCTCTCTCTCTGTCTCTTTCCGCTGAACTTTTCACTTAGCCATGACGGCCGATAAAAAGTTGGCTGATCTAATAACCGGCGACACCAACGACTCCGACCGCGCGATCGAAGTTTCCGCAAACGATTTCGCGGTGAGGTTCGCCGCGAGCGACGAACCTAACCTAACCTTTCGCTCCAAAATGCGCCGCGTTTGCGACTCGGCAGGTTTTTTTTTTGCTCCGGAAACGGGGATTGAATCGAGAAAGAATTCTCTCTCCGCGAAATGAGATGTATCCGCGAGCTGATTTATTCTTCCGAGGAAGAACCCCCGAAAATTCTGATTTTGAGGAAAATTTATGTGTGTATGTGTAGGGGGAAAATAAAGTGAATTTGGAAATTTTTACCTGTGCGAAAACGAGTCTAACTCTTTCTGCCTTTTTCGATATATTTTGACAGATATTTGAGATATTAAAAGAAGTTTTATAATAAGAATATCTCTATTTAATCACATCCCAAGTAGCACACTAAACACGTCATTAAACGTCAGAATGACGTCATTTCGACGTTTGACGTCAAAATGACGTATGCTTCCTACTTGGGATGCATTATAATAAAATTTTGAAAAAAATTCTTCTTTTAGATTTAAAAAACTTATTAAGTTTTCTTAAATTTCATAAAAAATTATTTTTGCAAAATGTTATTAATATGGTTAAATAAAAGTGTTCTTATTATAAAATATTTTTTGACATCTCGAATATTTTTCGAAATATCGGAAAATAATTCTCTCCCCGAAATGAGATGTATCCGCGAGTTGATTTATCCAAGGAAGAATCCCCGAAAATTATGATTTTGACGAAAATTTATACACGTATGTATAGGGAGAAAATAAATTGATGAATTTAGAAATTTTTAGGTGCTGTCCGAAAACGAGTCTAAGGTAACCATTTTGTAAAGTGGCTTTCTGCGTTCTCCAATATATTTTGACAAATATTCGAGATATTAAAAGAAGTTTTATGGTAAGAATATCTCAATTTAATCGTATTAATAAAATTTTGCAAAAAATAATTTTCTTAGATTTAAAAAATGTATCAAGTTCTTAAATTTTATAAAAATTACTTTTGCAAAATATTATTAATATAGTTAAATACAGACGTTCTTACCATAAAACATTTTTTGATATCTCATATATTTTTCGAAATATATCAAGAAAAGCAAATAGTCAAATATAAGGGGTGACTTTATTCCTTAGAATCATCAATTTCTAATTCTCCTTCTTACATCTGTGTAAACTTTCAAAATCAAAATTTTCACGAGGTAATAATTAGAATAATAAGTCATAGAAATAATTGCAAAGATATTAAACGTTTAAATAATCCTCTTCCTTCCATCTTTTCTAAATTTCGAAAAGTACGATATAACTTAGTCCCTTACTTTTTTTTTAAGCAAAATGTCGAAGACTATCGATCGAGGAGAGACGTCGTAGACGAAAAGTTTGGCTCGTTCGGGACACTCCGTGTATGCAGTCGAGTGCAGATGTGTCGGGCGCAGTTAGCAAGGACGCAGATAAACGTTTCTCAGCGTATACATATTATATTACTGTATTTTGTGCCAGCTTACCGCCCGTGACGCGACACGTGAGATACGGTGCATCGCCTTCCTCGTAAGGGCCAGCTGTGCCGTTCAAGATGCGACCCCACCGATCCAAGATGGTTGGCTGCTCTGGCGGAACTGCAATAGGAAGGAAAATTTGTATATAAATGCCACACGTCGCAAGAGCAAAATAAAAAAAAAAATATATATATATATATGAAATAGTAGCCATCTATGCAAGGAGATAAGAAGCTAAACATATGTTGAATTAGTAAGCGCGCGTTTAAAGATACAAGATAACCTAAAAACTCTTGTTTCCTTTGTTAAATGTTATCTGACGATTATAATCAATTTTTTTTCATTTTTTTTACACGTTTAAGGTAATTCTAAACGCCCATTTTATCGATAAAACATCATTTTTCCTTTTTATTGGTTGAACAAAATAATAAATGCTTTTTCACGATTAAAGTGCATATAAAAACAAGCGTAAACCTCTCGATTTTCTTTTTACAAAGTTTTTTTAAATTAAAAAATTAAAATTTTTTTGGAGAAAAGGAATTTATTTTATTCGATCAATGAAAAGAAAAGGGTGCGCAAAAATGATGTTTTATCGATAAAATAGAACGGTGTTTAGAATCCCCTTAAATGTTAAATAAATTTTGTTTTCGTTCGATTAAAAATTCATGTCGCTTTTGAATTATGCACCCGGCCGTGTCACTGTGTTTCGCTCCTCTGTATTTGGTACAAATTCGGCGTATAAGATATGCACGTATCGGGCATGTATTGCTATGATCGTTCGCGGATTAAGCGGGGCGATATTTTTCCGCGGAATATTCGCCGCTCTCTCGGTGAAATCGAAGCGGAGTCGGATAAACCCGAGCCGGGATATTTCTCTTGCTTTTTTCCATTATTTTGCAAGTTACGCGCATACGTCGAACGGCATTTTATCAGCGTGGTTATAGTACTCTCGCCTTCTCTCTTTTCCGCTTTTCTCTCTCCCGGTTTCATTCCCTACGTTCAGTTTCTTTCGTAAATTATGCGGCCTCAGGCGCCGCCGTTTTGGCTTTTGTTTGCTAATTTCAACTAATTTTCTCTGCAAGTACATATGTACACACACATACACACACACACACGCGTCGATGTTTCGCCAACTTCTAATTTAAAAGCACTCCCTTGACGTTCTACCCAACCTCTAATATGCAACTTACTACTTTAGCGCGAATATTGTTGGTCGATATATCGGATAAAAAATGACAAAATTATTCCGCGAGTCGACAATATATATTTATGCATGAAAATAAAGTCTTTTCTTTCTTTTGAAATATCGCTCGAATCCCTACGCGCGATTCATCAGAAAGAAATGTGTATCTATCGGCTTATAAAATATGATTCATTCGCGAATTTTATGGTACTTCAAGGTTTCTCTCTTTCGCGAGTGATTCTAGAGTCAATTTGGAAAGAAAAAAATTGTTTAAATTCGCTATTCGCGCAATCTCAGCAATTTCAAGAGCCTCCAATCTCTCACCAAATTTATAGAATAGAATTAGAATGTTAGAAATAGAGTAGATCATGCACGCAGGATTTTTTTCCAGGTAGGGGCACTATTAAAACTTTTTTGTTTCTTATTATTCTTTCTTAATTTTTTTATTATTTTGTTATTTCAATATTTTTATATCTAATAAAATTGTAAATATATTCCATAAATTGTTTATTCACAAAGAGAGTATGAGCGTCTGCAGAAATTTTTTCGGGAAAAGATATAATTAAAATTTTTGTTTCTTATTATTTTTTCTTAATTTTTTAAATTCCATTTTTTTATGATTTTGTTATTTCAATATTTTTATATTAAATAAAATCGCAAATAAATTCCAGTGTTGATTCACAAGGAGAGCAAAATGCTTAATTTTTTACTGATTCCAAGAGGGCAAATGCCCCCTTTTGTCCTCTCATGAAAAAGAAAGAGAAAATATCGCGATTGAACGAATCACAGTTCACATGAATGTATCCTACTGTCGCGAAAAATAAAAAATCGAGAATGATAATTATTTTATGTTGAATACACATCAACTATGTATACCTGACGAAAGCACTTTAGAGGATACTGATCATGACTGTTTTATCGACTTTGAGTTCGAGGGCTTTTCTTTTTATTGGCTATACAGATTGAAAAATCCTTCTCCACAATTAAAATACAAATTAAAATACTGATAATAATGAACGGGGAGCGCTGTAATTTTGTATAAAAAGCAATAAATTAAGAAATTATAGTTTTTTATCGGCCTCTTGCATCACCTCATAACAATACTTATTTATTACAAAAGTTCTGCAGTTTATTTATGCATAAAATATGGCGTTTCCAATTAGAGATGACATGAAAGAATAATACAAAAGTAATAAAATTGAGATTAAAAGCCTGTATCAAAAGATTCTTCAATCTGTATATTCAATAAAAAATGAATCTAACCTAACTTAAAGTTGGTAAAACAGAACAACGACAGCATCTCCTTAATCGCGAACCGCATTCAATTTTCGGGCATCCACCGTATAACATCATCCAACACCTTCCCTTTTTTTCCCTTTTTTTACCAAAAAACACCCTTCTTTCTCCTCTGCTGGCGTCGTCTCTCTTTTCTCACCCCCTGTCTCCCTTTCAACCCCCCGTTTCACCTGCCGGAACGTATACCTGTAAAGTATTCACGAGGATTTATGGCCGCTTTTCAATCCATAATCGGGGTGTACCATGGAAAATAAAGCGTCATCCATCGTGGCCACGCACGTCAACGTGCCAATCAATCGAGGTGACTAGCGCTTCTCCCTCTCTCTCTCTCTCTCTCTCTCTCTCTCTCTCTCTACTTCGGCGCTCTTTTATTGTCGACGACGTGGCATTTCGTTCCGATTTCCTGGTCCTCCGGTACAACTTTTTGATTTTCTTTTCTCTTTTTTTTTTTAACTCCGGATTTTTCAGACGCGTCTCTCCCCGAGAAGGGATGAACGCTGAGAAGATATCACTGTAGGGATTTTCACATAGAAAACGTCTCGCGAAAAGCCCCTGTGTTAAGCTCGTTTGATGCTGCGCGCGCACGGACTAAGCTCCGGCGTAGATTAATTAAATTCGCATCAAAGTCGATGCGCAAGAGCGTGCGAATTGCTTTTCTCGATGTTGCTATTCGTTTCCAATTCATTTTCTTCAAGTACGCCCTTTCCTTTGGCATCGCGCTTTCTCCTCGTAATTTGTAAAATCGCAATTGCGCGCAATGTATGTATATATATATATATATATTTTTTTTCTTCTTACAAACTTCTCGTAATTACATCTCATAATTTCTGCACAAAGAACGGCCAATAAATTATTCGTGCATTATACCAGAGCTTGTACTGAATATTATTGCTACAGGGCAACATCACACTTTACATGATTAATCGCGTAATAACAATCTTTAATTTTCCTTTTTTTATACCATCAAAGAATTAAATTACATGTACTGTAAAAGTGACAACGTTTCTAAAATATTAATATTTATATTTATTAATATTTAATTTATATTAAAACATATAATGTATTACTTTAGATTTAATTAATTATAGATCCTTTAAAAAATTTTTTCGACGTCATCAAAGGAGTAAATTACTGCAAAAGTGGCAATCTTTTTTAATATATCAAAATGTAACGTATTACTTCAAATTTAATTACGGGAATAAGAAAGAGTATCGACGTTGCTCCTATACACTTTCGAATCACGCGTAATGCATTTGACAAGTAATAATAATTGAACGTCACATCTGGCTGACGAGCAGCGATGATATTCGAGTAACGTTTAGCGATGTCGTCGTCGATAATTTCGCATAATTTACCTCGTAAAAGCTGCGTATCCGACAGCAAATTAAATGAGGCTCATAACGTATCGTGCATCATCCGGAGCAATCTACGACGGGCGATGACACCCTTTTCCTCGGGGGAGCTTAATTTCTATCCAGCGAGGGCTCCGAGGGCGATATTTCGCCGCACTTTTGCGCAATCAAAAATGATACACGCTCTCTCTCCGTTTCGTGTCTCTCCGCAATCGATTCCAATCGCTCGACAATATCCCTTTATATATTTTCACGGGAGAATTGTTGATCAAATTATCTACAACACTTGACTCAACATAGGGACCGTATCCGACGAATAAATCGTCAATGATTTATTATTTATTTTATATCTTTTATTATAATATTATATTTATTTTTTATTATTAAAATTGATTATTTATTATTTATTAATGAAATATATATTATTTTTCATTTTTTATTATATTTTTTACAATAAAACAGAGCGATGTCTCGTTTGCTTTAGTATGAAAAAAATAATGAATAATAAAAATAATATTTTTGAGATCTCTATTATTTTATTTTCCGATCTCTTTTTCTTTTCCATTGGACCAATTTTGCGAGACAAAAAAAAAAGATCGGAAAGGATTCGAAGAGATTCGGCGAAATTATTCGCCAATCTATAAATCAAAATCGGTTTTCGTTCGGCGGGAGAGACACGTCTACGCAAAATTTATTCGTCGTAGATTTCGTTATCGAGTTTAATCAGTCGAGAGTAAAATCAGGACCGAACGAGTAAAATCTGAAATTAAGCAATTAACTATCGCGACGTACGTATTGCGAAGAAATAAAGTTTATCGAGGGTACCATCGCGTCACACGGCGAATTGATTTGACGAAAGCTTCTCTCCGGATAAAGTCCCGAGAGAAAGGAAACTGAATTTCGTCTCTCGTTCTAGTTTATCCCACGGCGCGGAGTTTTAATCACATAATATAACTGGATATTAGATTTATTAATCGCAAGGCTGTCTCTTCGAGACGCGAAACTTATCACGTGTTTACACGTCTTTATATACGCATATTTATATGACGTACAAAATATGCAGTGTTGTGCTTAGATGATTTTAAAATTAGCTAGATAAAGATGAGATAAAAATATATAAATTCATCTTAGATAAGACAAAGATGATTTGGTTTAAATATATCTAAATATATATTTTAAATATATCTAAAAAATGCTTTAAAATACCTCATATTATTTAAATATATCTAAATAAAAGATAAAATTATATGGCGATTTATATAGATAATTTTTTAGATAATAATTTATAAGACTGCTTATGTATACGTAGTTATTAAAAAACTGTAAATTATAAAAGAAAATAGAGATCTCAAAAATGTCAAATATTATTTTTATTATTCATAATTTTTTTCACACTAAAGCAAAGCAGACATGGCTCTGTTTTATTGTAAAAAATATAATAAATAATGAGAAACAATATATATTTTATTAATAAGTCTACTATTTAAATATTTTTGTGCTATGATTCTAAACCAATTATCTGAGAATTATTCTAGATAATTTAATAAAGATAATACTTTTTTCATCTAAGATGAAATCATTTTCATCTAGATAATACGTATTTCTATTATCTATATAAAGATAAGATTTCATCTAAGTAATCATCTATATAATTTTATTTAGATAACAGCAAACACTGAAAATATGTATTATACTTAATTTATCGCGTAAAAATTGAGGAAATAAGATATTAACATACTTTCATATACAAGTGCTAAAAACTTTAGATGTGTTTCTTTGTCAAAAATTAAGACGGGTTTCTTATATAAACATATATTTCTAAAGAGGGAGGTAAAAATCAAGTTTTTTCCTCAAATTTCAGAAACAAATAAAAAAAAATGAAACGAAAAATATCGACCAAGTTTTATTTTTCCCATTTGTCTAAAAGAGAAAAAAAAATAACTTAATTTTTATATAATGTTTATATAAGAAACTCCCCTTAATTTTCGATAAAGAATCGATGCACCCTGTATATAAGATCCCTTTCTTCTTGTACATTTAGATTTAGATTTAAATAATGGAATCGAATATTTCGATAAGGCGATATCACGTATTTTCATATTCTTACCACTTTTGCCTCTAATACGAGTTTGCAGAAGCAAACGATATATTTTGAGCGATGCATAGATTACCTACTTCAGCGAGTAACACGAAGATCGATACCGCGCGCGATACTAATCAGAAGTTATACACACGCGCAAGTGTATCTCAGAGAAGTATCGCTCCCAGGCAAAATGTAATCCTAGAGTAACGCGCGAGCAGAGAAAGAGAGAGAGATAGAGGTAAAGTCGGTAGTTGTAGATACAACGCGCCGCTTCGGAGATCGAAGTAGCCGTCCGCATTTCTGCAAACAGGGAGTCTAGTTTTGCGTGCAATGTCGTATACGTGTAACATAGTTCGCTTCCGCAAATATCGAGTCTAATTTGCCTGCTCTGGTTACGTGCATGCATTTTGCTTTTAACATAAATATGTCTCGTATAAGTATACGTTTCAAAAATCATGTAAGTATGTATAATATACACAGAAAGAAAAATATATATTAATTTTCGTAACTAAAAGGTCCCTACATTGAAAATTTAGCCATCCAGTTCTAAAATTATATGTAATGCAAATGGCTTTAAAATTATAATTAAAATTAAAATATTTATTAAATGTTAGGGATGTCCATAAACTAAAATCAGAACTGAAAGATGCCCCTATATTACATCTAAAATTTAGTATTCAATTATAAAATTATGTAATTAAAATCAAAATGTCCCTAAAATTATAATTAAAATTAAAATATTAATTAAATTAGGGGGATAGCCCTAAATTAAAATATTAATTATCACAGCTAAAATTTAGGCATAATAAATTTTAGGTGTGATATAGAAACTAGAAATAAACATGTAACCTGTAAAATTTACCTATCATATATTTTAAATATATGGTAACTAATATTTTAATTTTAATTATAATTTTAGGGACATTCCTACACTTTAGTTTTAAAGTAATTCTCTTTTTCAATTTTAAATATAATGTTAGTGACACCCGTAAAATTTAGCCATATAGTAGCTAATATTTTTTTTCATGTATATCGCGACAAATTAATTAATTTTACTAAAATTTCGTGCCAACTGCATCCGGATTTTAAATTGCAGTTTTCAATTCCACGCTGTGGATGGAATCAAGAACCGAGACCGGCGGAAGAGATCGAACTGGATGGAGGCTGTAATGGCAATTCCGTAATCAATGGGTTCTTGTTTCGGTCGCGTCGATAATTTTAGAAGTGGTCGGAAAATGAGCGAAAAGCTAAAGTGATGCATATATATATGTGTGTGTGTGAATATGCACTCGCCGCAATTTTAATTGAGTTAATTTCTCTCATCCCCTATAGTCGAAATATTTCCACCACATCGAGAGAAAAACCATTTTCCGCGAGATATAAAGAGCAACGCGGTTTTGTTCTTTTTTTTTCGATGAAAATCTTCGGTTTATCGGCGCGCAATATTCGAAAGTTTAGCTCGCAGCGAATTTTTGCAACACGAAAGTTGCATTTACCGGGAAACTCAAAAAGTGCCCCTTTTGCCACTTTCGAGCGGAAAATGCGTAAACGCGCGTTTACCCGACTTTTTATTTACGAAAAGAGCACAGAGAGATACTTAAAAATATTAATATAAAAAATATATTAATAAGCTATTATTATTCTAATATTAAAGAAAGTTTCGACAGATTTGGCAAATCTACAATCAGCTGCGCTCTTCTAAAATCGCAAAAATGGCGGTAACGAGCCGAACATAAAAACGCGGTCCCAAACGACCACGTGCAATCAGGGGGTTACGATTTTATTATACTTCTTTTATTATTTTTTTTACACGAATTTACATAGAAAAAACCAACGAGCACACAGATGCGAGAAGAATATTCGTAATTTCTATCGGAGAAAATTTATTGAAGAGGGGGGATGTAAATGGGACGCAAACTCACGTCAAAGATCGATCGCGCGCATATTACGAGATATAATTAAAATTATTATTTTATTAGAGGAAGAGTCCGTAATTAGAGAAATGCGATAAATCCAATAAAACGAGGAAATATGCAAGAGGGGATATTTGAAACGCGCGTTGCAAACATGTGCGCATCCCTGTGTATAATTAAAAAAATAATAATAATAAAAAAAACAATATTTCATCGTCGATATGTATAATCGAGATATGTATTATCCGATCGAGAAAACGGGGTTATATTGTGGAAGAGAGAGAGAGAGAGAGAGAGAGAGAGAGAGAGATATCGCGCCGCAGGAATGCATGAAATTGTTATTATATATATTGGGACACGACCTACTGACCTGTTCGGCCGCGGTTCGGAGCAGATTGGTCGCGGTGGTTATCGAGATTCCCGGCCAGAGCTCTCTCTCTCTCTCCTCTTAAAGGCTATATCACACTAGCGATTGCTGTTAGCGGTCGCGATTGTTGTTGCTGCACCAAAATGGCAACAGCGAACAGCAACCGCGAGCTGCTGCGCTCTGATTGGTCGACGCACGACAGCAACAGCGACAGCGACCGCGACCGCTAATGTCGGTTCTACAATACGTCGTATATCGCAGTCGGATATCGGAACATAAGCGATTATTCAATGAGGAAATTTTTTTTTCGAAAAAGGAATTTGTATTACACGTGCAGGCAAAGTGGCACTTTCGGTGCATGTGTTCTGTGCGGGAAGTGGCCGATTTCCCACGTCGCCATCTAGCGGCGACGCGGTGAGTGAATAAGCCGCGTTCAAAGCCATTATCTACGGCTCAGCCGCGTTAAAAGTCATTGTATACGGCTGAAGCCGTAGGAAATGTATTGAACACGGCTATTCCCCCACCGTGCCGCGGCAAGATGGCGGCGTGCGATCGGCCGCCTCGCGCACAGAAAACGCGCCGAAACAGCCACTTTGCCTGCACTTGTAATACAAAATAGTATGTGTATCACGTGCGGATTGACAATTGTTCACTCGTGTGGGCTGGTCGCACTCGTGACCAATAGTCAACTTTCCGCACTTGATACACAATATACTATTCCTCATTGGATAATCGTTTACGTTCCGACATCCGACTGCGACATACGACATATTGAGAATGGACCTAACAGCACTCGTCAGTGTGATATGGCCTTAAGGGGCAGATCGTACATCGAGATGGCATATCCGCGAACGAAATTACGTGTCACGAAAATATTCGCTTATTATTCCGCTGCATTTCGGAAAAACGTTATCGTCGCGCGCACATATTTCCGCGAGAGATTATTTATCTTCCGCGCGCTCGCGCGGATCTCCCTTTCTCGCTCTTGTACAGCCACTACTTTTGCTACTACTTCTTCCCTCTTCTTCGCGGGATATATCACTTACAGTTGCACGCGGGAATACGATCGAGTGAAGAAACCCGAGGGGGTGGCAGGGGGTGGAGGGTGAAAGAGGGGGAGACGAGAAGTTAACGGATCGTTTGTCATGTTCCAGCTCGTTTCCGTAGATTTTTTTCTTCTTCTTCTACTTCTCTTTCTATTTTTTTTTTTTTTGCGTTTCCGCGACCGACGTTGAAATTTTCAGCGGGACGAATGATTAATTGAGATCACTCGGGGATTTTTGCCCGGGGCGCGGATTTAATCGCGCGTCTCGTTTCACCGTATTATATACGTTACGCGGTGCATTAACCTGCATAAAAATAAGTACATTCCGTCTCGTTTCACCTTATTGTTCGTCTCTCTCCCACTCGCGCGCGTTATTGTTATCGTTGCAAGAGATTACTTTGTCGTTTAACCGCGTAAGAATAATAGAACACGAGCCGAGCGTGTTTCATTTCGAGCAATTTATACGCGAAATTTTTTTTGTTTAATTCTTCTGTCAATGAACTCGAAGCAACTTTAAATGGTTAAAAATATGTCAAAACTTTTTCAACCGACCGAAATTAAAAAAAAAAATACAAAGGGCTTTTGTATTCGGAAACCTAAAATGTAACGAGAAAGAATGCACTGCTGTGAAAAAATTGTCATAGTGCAAATGTATCAGTTGATATCCGGATACCCGTACATTGCAAAAGTTATGCGTTGACAAAAGGATTAATCCCCATTTCTGTGAAATCGTGTCGAAGGGTTAAAAAAATTTTTCAAATTTTACGGATCGGGAAAAAGAGATATTTCTATATATATAGTATATATATTTGATAATTTAATTTCGTAAAATCGTGCGACGCGAAATTGGTGCATAATGATGTAATGCAATAGTGCATAAAATGGTGAAAAAGATGTAAATTAAATCAGCTGTTTTTTTCTTTTTTCTCTCTCCCTCAAAAAGTGAGCCTCAAGAATTTTAATCGCTGAAGTAATTAATCGATTATTATTAAATTTAATAAAAGAAATTATTTTAGTTGAAAATAATATTGTATTTAAAAATTTTTATATTTGTATCTATTATAATTTTTATTTATATTGTAATAGTGATTTTAAATGCAGATTAATTTTGTCAGAAGAATAATAAATTGATGAGAAGATAAAAATGCATTGAAGGAAGGATTAAACGCGATGCATAAATCTGAGCAAAATTATAATACAAAAAAATTGTCAAAAGCAAAATGGATGATAAAAATTTAACATATGCATAATATATTAAGTAATAAATCTACCGAAAAATTGAGAGATATATATTTCGCGAAATTAAACGATAAAAATTCTAAACAAATCCCGATAAATTCACTTCACTCTTACGATATCTTTTCACGGAGAATCGAACTTGCCGTCTCTATCGTATCGTGTTTTGCTGTCGCGTATTGTTCCGCTGTTATTCTTCCGTCGTTTTCGTTTTAAGCTCGCTCGAGTGACCGGAAAGACGCGGCGTTTCGTATATCGGGAGTAAATTGCTATCGACAGGAATATCATCGTTCGCGGCGTGCTGTATTGGTTAAGGCGACGTCGCTTGAGTGCAAGCGGCTAAATCGATTCTCGAGCAATTACCACCTACGTAACGCTACGAGGGTCTAAACCGATGCGCCAACATGAAGAGCTGCAAATCCTCGGTGTGCGATTCTATCTCTTACATTCGAGAAGAGAGCCCCTTGTTGTTCTTCCCTTCCGTTACGTAAAGTGAGACTCAAGGATTTTAACCCTTCTGTCAGTGCATCATTTTTCATCGTTTTGGACATACAATTTTTTTTATAGGAGCTGCTGGGAATCGAAAATTCTTTCCCGTTATATTTTGTATTTTTTTCTGAGTGGAGAAAAGTTCCGATATAATTCTACACATTCATTTAAAATTGTTTTGAGCACCTAGATACATTGACAGAAGGATTAATATAATAATAATAGGAAATATTTCAAAATTTATGATGGATGTAAATATCTTAAAATGTACAGAGATTAAAATCTCACTTTTTAAGAGAGATAGGAAAAAATTGCTGATATTTACTTTACATTCGTCTCTACCGTTATGCACCAATTTTTTATCGTATAATTTTCTATCCATTTCGCGAAATTAAATTGTCAAATATACATGGAGAATCTCACTTTTCTCTGATCCGTAAAATTCAAAGAATTTAACTCTTTAAAATTTCACAGAGGTCTCGATTAACCCTTCTGCCAATGTATTATTTTTTATCAATGTATGAGTACCGAGGTACCACATAATTGGGCGTTTTTAACATATTATAACTTTTTTTATAACAGCTGCTGCGGACATTTGAACATTCTTTCTCGTTATACATTAGAAAGTTTCAGAATACAAAGGCCCTTTGTATTTTATTTCCGACGGAGAAAAGCTCCGTTCACATTTTTAACATTTATTTAAAGTTGCTTTGGATACCCCGGTTTCATTGACAGAAGGGTTAAATGGAAACTGTTTCGCGCAGCGGGAAAAGCAAGATCGCGAAAACTTACTTCGCGCTCGAGAGAGAATAGGCAGACTGGGTCAACAAGTTGCGGAATCGCGTTCGGGAAGTTTTCGCCGATGTTATTAAATGGACACTCCACAAAGAGAGGGAAAGAGATTCTGTTTTTTTTTCTGTCTATTCATCTCGCTCGTAACGAGCAAAGTTGCGCAATTTTATAATACTCGACAATTCGCGAAGATTTAATATACATCGCGACGATTCCTCATCGCGATAGAAAGCAATACGGAGATTCTCTCTCGGATTCTCGATTTCCGCCAATCGTTATTTTTATTCCACGAGAAGGAAGAGTGAAGTCTAGGAAAAACCTCTTTTCTTTTTCTCACTACCTCCAATTTAGCTAAATATTATATAGTTTAAATGAAAGTTTTTGGTTAATAATTAGAAATATAATAGGTATTATGTTGAGACGATCAATTTTATCTATTTATTTTTTGTTTGATTTGTTGTATATAGTTTTAAGTGTCAGCTGTTGTCGACAGCTTTTTTGAAATACTTGCTCAATATATAATAATTTTTAGGGTTAATCTATCAATTATCAAGTTTCAATCAAACTATCGTTCAGCTCAATTGGAGGTGATGAAAAAAGGGGAGAAATTTGAAAGCTTGGAAATTGGAATTTAGCTAAATATTAGCTTAAATAAAAGTTTTTTAGCTAATAATTAGAAATATAATATAATATTCTATTGAGACGATTAATTTTATCTATTTATTTTTTTGTTCGATTTGTTGTAATTTTAAGTGTTAAGCAGGTGATCCTAAACATCCTTGAGAAGTCTGTGATTTCCATCCTGTTTTATAAACTATAAATTTATTTATTGGTTATACGGATCTTTTACCTGAAATTAGAACGTTTCGCCCTTTGTTAATATTAATACTTAGTTACAGAATTATGAATTTTAAGCAATAGATTTATAGTTTATCTAGCCTCACATGTTGTCGATAAAACAGGAAGAAAACTTAGGTTAGCTTAGGATTCCCTTAAGGTGATGCTGACCATGACTGTTTACCGACTTTGAGTTTAAGGGCTTTTCTTTTTATTGGCTATACAGATTGAAAAATTCTTCTCCACAATTAAATTACTGATAATAATGAACTGGGAGCGCTGCAATTTTGTATAAAAAACAATAAAAGTTAAAAAGTTACAGTTTTGCATCAGCTCATAACAATACCTATTTAATACAAAAGTTCTGCAGTTTATTTGTGCAGAAAATATGGTGTTCCCAATAAAGATGACATGAAAGAATAATACAGAAGTAATAAAAATGAGATTAAAAGCCAGTATCAAAAGTTTCTTCAATCTGTATATTCAATATAAAGTGAACTTAACCTAACTTAAAGTCGGTAAAACAGAACAACGGCAGCATATCTTTAACTGTTTTTGAAATGCTTGCTCGACGTGTAATAATTTTTAGGGTTAATTTATCAGTCATAAAGTTTCACTCCAACCATCGCTCAGCTCAATTAAAGGTGGTGAAAAAAGGGAAGAAATTTGGAAGCTCTCTTTTCGAAATGTCGCGTTATTATCTTCGCGAGTGAATCGCGCGCTAATGGATTACGTCCGACACGAACGTTCGAGTTAAGATCCATCATTCGTAACTGAGCTATTAAATCTTCCCCTTTTTTCCTCCCTTCCCTTCGGGGCTCGACGACGTGAAGGATTACACGTATACCGCGGCGCGGGTGGGTGCTTCGTCCTCGGGATTTCAATAAAAACGTCAAATTTTATTTTCAAATTCGCCGACACCACCGTCCCGTCCATCGTTCATGTTCCTTGTCACTGCTGAACTCGTCCTCCATCGTCGTTTTTTTTTCACCAACCTTCCCCGCTTCTCTCCCGAAGGGAGATTCTCGACCTTCCTTCTTCAGTCGAAGACTAACGGGAGTTAAATTAAATCCTCCCGATAATATAATATATTTCTATATTATTTTCGAGATGATACATTAATCCTTCTGACATAATTTTTTATTTTTTATTTTTAATATTAAAAAGGTTCCCTGATATATAAGTAAAAAATTGGGTATAAAAAGGGACAATAAGAGCTAAAGGTAGATATTAGAAGTAAGTTTGTTCCTAAATTCCTTTCTAATTATTTTGTTTAATACCATCATAGCAGATCGACTAAAGAAATGGTCCAAAGACATGATCAAAAACATTCAAAATAATTAGAGAGAAAATTAAATATAAGTTACATCTTTGTTACACTTAACAACTGCACCTAATTCTTATTAGTTTTTTTCTAATTTTTAATTTTTAATCAATGTATGGATGTCAAATACGTATTTTAATTTCTTTAGATTAGTTATTTAAACATTTCCTGCTATATTCTAGAAAATTTCCGAATACAAAGGCTCTTTGTATTTTGTTTCAAGCGGATCAAAAAGTTCGGACACATTTTCAAAGTTATATAAAGTTTAAAGTTATAATTTATCTTTCAAAAAGCATTTCAAATATCAAAAAATGTTTTACACAGAAACTTCATGGTAAAAATGCTTCTATTTAATCACATTAATAAAATGTTGAAAAAATAATTTTTCTCTTAGATTAAAAATTTTGTATTTATATTTATCTCCATTTTTTCAATGCTTTTCGAGATATATCAAGAAGAAGTGGTTTTACTTCTTAAAGTCTCCAAATAGAAAGCGTACGTCATTTTGACGCCGAATGACGTCAAAATAATCAAACGTCAATTTTGACGTTTAATGACGTCAAAAAAATCAAACGTCAATTTTGACGTTTAAGGACGTTAAAAAAATCAAACGTCAATTTTGACGTTTAATGACATCAGTTTGCTGTCTGGGCCGTTTTTGGGCAACAACTAAAAATGCTATCCTCTAACAAAGATGTGTGCATAAAGTTTCATCAAAATGAGAATTTCGGTTCCCTCATCAGTGTCGAAATATCTCCCAAGTTTCGCGAGGGATGGAAGGTCCCTCGGCGCGAAGCGGCGCCACGCGAGACATCGTCAGACAGAGAGACGCGACGCGACGACGAGAGAACGACGCGAGAGCGGGTGTTGCAAGCGGCGGCGATACAACGGAATAACTCGGCGGAAAACGGTTCGTCAGGAGGTCGTGAATTAATTCGCGCGCCAGCCCACTCGCTCGCTCGCTCGCCGGAAAGTTAAATTCACGAGTCGTGCGAGAGGATACACGAGTTTCCACTATCGTTCTAAAATTCAAACGAGCCACCGGGGGTGAACTGGGCACGAGTACTCGATTGTCGGGGGTCGCGCCGCGGTTTTAAAATACTTGTCCGACCAAGACCACCTGAGTCGACTGCGAAACGAAATTCGCGAGCGATATCTCGCAAGAGCGAGCGGCCGCGGGTCGAAGAAGGAGAGAAGCAGAAAAAATAACCGCGATATATATATATATATATATATATATATATTTCGCGGTTATTTTTTTCTCTTGTATATACAGGGTGTCTGACATAAGATGTTACACCGAAAATATATAAGTATACTGAAAAAAAAATTGATTAAATTTATACATATTTAAATACATAGTTTAATACTGTCAAATGAATCATTTATTTGAAACAATAATAAATATTTGTTTTGAAAAATATTTTCTTATATCAAATAAATAGTTTTTATATTAAATAAATATTATTAGTTTGAAATAAATGATTCATTTTTGGTAATATTGAAATAAATACTTATTCGAATTAAATGATTTTTTTTCAGTGTAGATCTTGTTATTTGGAGACAGTTTTTCCTCAGCAAAAATATTGAGGCATTAATAATTTTTGAGTTATAAGCGATTGAAAATGAAGGGTTTTTCGCAAACTAAACCTTGTAGGAATAAAATATTAACAAAACCACAGTCTCCAATTAATTTCAAGTGGGGTTTACTTTCATAAAATTTTAATTTAAGGTTTAGTTATAAAAGAGATACACGATGACAAAAATTGGGAACATGCAAAAAATGATGGCTTTCCTCGATATTTTGCTCAGGAAAAATTGCCTTCAAATAACGAGATCTTTTTGTATATATATATATATTTTTTTTTTTGGTATATATATATATATATGTATACACACAAGGTGTCCAATTTTAATCATCTAATATTTTTTTTTGGTATATATATATATATATATATATATATATATATGTCGTGCGTATATAACGGGGACAGAATTTCAAGCGTATGCATACTTTGAGGACATTTGTATACTTTGGGGACAGGCCTCAAACTAATCACATATCAAACGTATGGTTTGGGGACAATCTCCCATATGTCCAGCGTATATTTTGGGACACTCTTTTTTTAATTGCAAACTATATTAGATAAATTCCCAAACTCAGGATAATTGTCATTTTTGAAAATAAAACAATATTTTGGATATTAAAGCATTTTTTATACTCAACGTTTACTTTGAGGACTCATAACTGAAATGTATATTTCGAGGACATGCTCTCATATGTTCAGCGTATATTTCGAGGACATGTCCTCATATGTCCAGCGTATATTTTGGGACACCCTATTTTTTCAATTGCAAACCATATTAGATAAACTCCCAAAGTTTAGATAATTGTCATTTTTAAAAATAAAACAATATTTTGGGTGTTAAAGCATTTTTTATAGTTAACGTTTACTCTGAGGACTCATAAATGAAATGTATATTACGAGGACATGCTCTCATATGTTCAGCGTATATTTCGAGGACATGTCCTCATATGTCCAGCGTATATTTTGGGACACCCTATTTTTTCAATTGCAAACCATATTAGATAAACTCCCAAAGTTTAGATAATTGTCATTTTTAAAAATAAAACAATATTTTGGGTGTTAAAGCATTTTTTATACTCAACGTTTACTCTGAGGACTCATAAATGAAATGTATATTTCGAGAACATGTCCTCGAATTATACTTTAAATATATTATTCAGCGGTGTCTCGAAATAATACATTCATTTATGTAGTTTATATATTGTGAGTTTACTTCGAGGTCATCTTTTATATAATTTATTTACTCTGAGAACTCAAATGAAATGTATATTTCGAGGACATGTCTTCGAATTATACTTTAAATATATTATTTAGCGGTGTCCCGAAATAATACAACTGCCCGACTCGCGTTAAGATACACGGTGTCTCGTCGGCTACGCCCTTAACTGGTCGTGAGACACTACCGTGTCTCTTGATTCATTTATGTAGTTTATATATTGTGAACTTACTTCGAGGTCATCTTTTATTATAATTTATCTGGTCCGTTCCGTATACTTTGAAGACTTGTAAAATATAATTAGAAACTATACTTTAGAGAGATCAAATATGATGTAAAATTTATAGTTTGAATACATATACGTAGTTTTTGAAAATTTCAAACCTTAATAAAATGTATTTTTCTAGGATATAAGAAGCCTTCAAATTATACTTTTAATATATTATTTGGCAATTAAAATAAGGTGTCCCGAAATAATACTTTCAAATTTTACATAGTTTATATAATCAGAATACACAATTCACAATATTTACATTTAACTCAGGGTTGGGACCGTCACTCTGAAAAAGTAACACATTACTGTTACAATTACTTATTGTAAAAAGTAACTTATTACCGTTATTCGTTATTAATTTTAAAAAGTAACGCGTTACCGTTATTATTACTTAGAAAGTAACGATTCGTTATTTTTTCGTTACTTTTTGTTACGTTTTCATTTTTTGTAATGCTAAAAAGTAAGCTATTGGATTTTAAAATTCTCTTACTTAATAATCTATATTAAATATAATAATATATGTTACAATTAAAAACTCTGAATTAGTCTTTGGCAAATGTATATAGCATATATAGTAAGATAATAAGGAATTAAAAAGTAACTAACCACTAATTCGTTACCGTTACTATAAAAATGTAACGACGTCTTATATCGTTACCGTGACAAACAAATAAATTTGTAATAATTATTAATTAAGTTATTAATTAAAATATTTAAGCGAATAAGCGAGTGGAAAGCGATAGACCGAAATCGGTGAGCATGTAGGGCTTATTTGTTTACGTCGCTTAATAACAAAAGTATCATCTTACTTTTCGGCGCGGCGGCATTGCTCGCCGCTCGCTGCATGACTCTGCCTCTCGATCAGATAATGCTTTTGTTACTAAAAGACGTAAATGAATAAGTCATCGTACATGCCCACCGATTCTGGCCTACCGCTTTCTACCCACTCATTCGCTAGATATTTTTATTAATAATTCAATAATTATTGCAAGTTTAGCGAAATGATACAGGACTTTTCTATTCAGTTTAACATGCTGTACCCGTTCACGGAAGATAGTTCGCGAATTATGGGATACCCTGTATATTTACGTTTCTCATCCGAAATTACTCGTTGACGCACGAATTTCGTGTTGCCTTCCTGCAATTTCTGTCCTTTTTATTAAGGTCTTAAAATTTCGTATATCTAACAATAAATTTGTATATTGTATATGGTCGATTAAGAAATTAAGCACATGAAACAACGCCGAATACTCGAGCCTCGAGCAATACACGGAATTATTCTTTTTCTTTTCAGCGGTCCGTTCTGTTTTCTCTATCAGTCTCATGTACATGTCCTACATATCTCATCCCCATCTCTCTCTCTCTCTCTCTCTCTCTCTAATGACAATTGAGATAAAATTCTTTATAACTTTAAAGACGTAAGAAACATTTATAAAGTATAATTTGAAGCCAGAAAATATAATAACTAAAATATAATTTGGAAATTATTTTTAACTAGATTTATACTTGTTTCTACTTTGGGAACAATGAGAATTTTCGGACATTTATAGAAAACTAATTCGATTTATATAACTTTAGAAACAAGTTAGATATATATTATTTATTTTATTTAGGAACATTTATATATTAAAATATTACATGTAAAAGAGTATATATCTTTTATATATGAACATTTGTAGGACTAAAAATGTCCTCCGTTTTGTACTTTTGCAATAAGTAAGGAGAAATTAATTTAAGAAGTCGGTCTATCCGCGCGAATAAAAGCGTACAGCGAAAAGAAACCGTTTACTACCTTGATACAAAGCACACAGTGAAGCAATGGAAAAAGCACTCAGCTCGATATTCAATATGTTAATGTTTTCTCCGATTATAATAGAAAATTGATAATTGACCGTCAATCGTTCTATTTTTGACCTAGTTTAACCCGTTCTATTTCTATGACAAATAAAACGATTGATCTGGAACACCTTGTATAATATATAATAATAAGATTTATGAAATTAAATTAATTTCTACAATTATCAATTTTCTATTATAATCGGAGAAAACATTAACATATTGAATATCGAGCTGAGTGCTTTTTCCATTGCTTCACTGTGCGCTTTGTATCAAGTTAGTAAACGGTTTCTTTTCGCTGTACGCTTTTATTCGCGCGGATAGACCGACTTCTTAAATTAATTTCTCCTTATTTATTGCAAAAGTATAAAAAGAGGGACTTTTTTATTTAGTTTAATCCGTTCTATCTTTATGAAATTTTTAAATTATGATGAGCTTAAATGTTAATAATGTATCTTTTTTATAAATATAAGAAACAAAAATCTTATTTAATAAGCATGAAATTCGTACTTCCTTTCTTTTTAATTTCGACTATTTATTTGATTTAAATCGGTCAATATTTTTTGTCAATTGCTCTTAAGAAATGGAAAAACTAACTAGTATAACTAATGTCACAATAAAATTATTTTTACTATATTTTACAATAAAGTAAATAATTAAATTATAAATAATATAAATTAACAATAAGCAATTTTATAATATCATTTATTATATGTTATAATATAATAAATAATATTATAAAATAAAAGAAATATATAATATTTATTAGCATTTATTATATTTTATAATATATTATATTTTATATTATCATATTTTGTTTTCTTCTAAATAAAATATTATTTCGATAATCATTAAAAAGTTATCGAGATATATACACCAGCATGTATAGTGTCCATCATGTATATGTATGTGAAACAATCGTACACTGGCGAATCCGAAACATAAACAGTTGAAAACGTGAATACGTGAACGCTGTTTCTTATGCGCGTGATGGGTCGGCGACGCCGACTCGGCGTGAGCGGCAATTGTATCATTGCGGCGTTAGCATCCGAGCAATAAGGGTGTTCGGATCGTACGTTTAATCTTCGCTTGGCTTTTATTTCGATCAGATTGAATTTATTCTTGCAATAAGAAGTTTGTTTGAAGAAAAATATTATTGTGGGTAAATATTACAATCATACTTATTGTGTTATTTTTATTTTTAAAAAGTTAATATAAAAATGAGACTTTTTCAGATGATTAATAAGGTTATTGACATTTAATAAGTTTATTAGTTGAGTAATAACGTTTATCATCAATATTTCACAAGGTATGTAAAATTGATGGACTTTATTTTTAATAATCTTTTAAATTAAAGCTATCGAATTATTTGATGAGAATTTTTTTAAATAAATTTAAATGATTTGATGAAGCAGAATATTTTACTCAAACATTATATGTTTTAAATTGATTATTTATATTTAATGTATAATATACAGGGTGTCCATTTTAATTACCCATCTTAAATATTTTGTTAATATTTGTGAAAAATGTTTCAGACAAAGTAATATTGTTTAGTTCTGAGGCCATAAAAAGCTATTGCTTGTTTGATATTGTTATGTTTGACTTTATTTAACAAAAGACATGTTACACTGGAACCGATTTGATTTTCCTTAAAATATATTGTTAAACACTAAAATCTAAAAGACACGTATTTTTTTATACATAGTTAAATTTGAAAAAAATAGAACAAATAAATTAAATTAAATTAAACTATAAAATAAAATAAAATTTTGAAAAAATCATAGATGGTTTTTTGAAAAAAAAAAGAAATAGATAGAATTATGTGTTATAACTTTAAAGTATTCTGCAAATAGTTAAATTTTTGTTTAACATTTTATTTATAGTTTCAGTTATATTCGATTCTAAAAGAAAACATCGATTTTTTTTAACTTTCGACATGTAAACAGTTGACACGTGAACACTGTTCTTTATGCGTGTGATGAGCGGCTATCGTATCATTGCGGCGTAAGCAAAGGAATGTTTAATTTTTTAAACATGAAAATCCGCTCGTATAGAAATACGTGTCTTTTAAACTTTTATATTTATTTTATCATATTTTAAGGAAAATCAAATCGATTTCTGACAGTTGTGACATGTCCTTTGTTAGATAAAGATATTAAGATTATGTCAAAGTTATTATGGTTAATTCATGAATTTCTCGGCGAACAAGGATTTGTAATTAATATATTTCAAAATCATCTCGATGTCAACTATATGGATACGCCATAAAAAATTTATGATCCTATTTAAAAAAATTTAAATGATCTTAACGCCTTCACTCAAGATTAAACAAACAAGCAGTTTTTATAGTTCCTTCAGAATCAAGCAAATTTTGTCTAAAATATTTTCTAAGAAAATGTGTCATTTGCGAGATATTTGAGATAGGCAATTATAAAATATATATATATATATATAGGGTACACAATATATTTTTTTGAATATTTTTTGTTTAATTCCAATATATCTTTCTCGTGTGCTTGAATATTTAGATCAGTTAATTTTTTGCTGTTTTAATAATAATTAAAATTTCATAATAATAATAACACAAATAATTAATAAATCTAATTTAAATTTAAATTTGAATTTTAGAATATAGATTTTATTTTAATTTTAGATTATTATTTTTCGAGATCAAACATCACTGTAAAATCATTAATTAAATATACCTAATTTGTCTTAATTTGCCTTAATTTGTTTAGATCATTGTTTCTAATTTTCCTCACTTGTATAATTTATTAATTTTTTAAGGATGTTTTCTCTTGTACAATTTGATAATGGTGAATATTCCATTCTACCATCCAAACGAGTAAAGATCGTTCAAGGAAAAGATTGCATTATTAAATATACTGGAGGTGGGAAGTACAGTGCTGATTTAATAGATTCTTCTGGTATGAAAAGTTATTATAAATTTATATGATTTTGAATAATTATAACAATAATTTAAAAAATTTTTGAATGCAATGAAATAATTTTTAACTAGTTGTTTACTCATTATTAACTTAATATTATTATTTAAAATTTAATATTATATATTGACAGATTAATTAAATAATAACACATGCAATAAATTGATTTATTTATTATTAAAAGTTTCTAAATATTTAAAAAATTTCTTTTTTGTTAGCTATAATAAAATTATACCTTTTTTATTTATTCGAGTTTTACTTTTTTGTATTATAATATATATAATAAGTATAATAATTTTAATATTTATTAAAAATTTTTAAAAATTTTAGATATTCAGGATAATTTAATTGATCTGAAAACAAAACTGGAACAAAATGAAAACTTGATTAATAAGGAAAATTCTTCTCACTTATCAAATAGAAAGAGTAATCACTCATCTGATTCTTCGCAAAGGGCAATTCAAATTCTTCAAATAAAAGAAATGGGATTTTCTACGCCATTAAATAATAACTCACCAACTGTTCCGAATTTAGAAATATCAAATATTTCTTTAAATAATCCGCCCACCGTTTTGAGTAATACTAATACGGAATTAGAAAGTAGTTCTCCCCGAAGTGGATTCACAGACAAATTGGAGTCACTCGGACCGAATTGGCCCAACATATCTACTGATGAAAAATCTCGAGAAGTCAATTCTAACGAAGAAAGTTGTAATTCTAAAATTATACAAGACAATTCGAGTAATGATAATATGAATGAAGAGGATATGAGTCAAAGTAATAATAATGATAATAAAAATGATCCAAGTTACGATCCTAAACAGAGTACTCACAGTGCTACATCTGAAATGTCTTTTACAATTGAAAAATCTTCAATAAAAGAAAAGTCATCTTCATTAGATAATGGCTGTCCACTTGATATTCGTAAATTGTCAATTCCAGTAACTACTTCTGAAAAAGGAAAGATAAAAAAACATTTCTGTTCATTTTGTAATACTTTGCAAACAAAATTTGCAAGACATCTCAAGCTAAAACATAAGAATGAAGAAGAAGTTAAAAAATTTATTTATTTACCAAATAAAAATAAAGAACGAATTAAAATTATCGATACTTTACGCAAAAAAGGAGATTTCCTTCATAACACAAAACCTGAATTAAATTCTGGCATTTTAATAGTATCAAGACAGCGTCAAAAAAAATCAAAAAACTCTGTAGAAGATTATGTATGCTGCAAAACATGTCAAGGATTTTTTGCACGAAACACAATTCGTATTCATTACTCGAAGTGTAATAAATTTCATAAAAAAGGAGATCGTAACATTTTTTCTTCCAGTCGACGTCTATGTGGATACATTCATTCTTGTGCTAATGAAACATTGCGTCGACATGTCTTTCCAATTCTAAGAAATGATGAAGTCTCAAGATGTATTAAATATGACGAACTCATCATACAGTTTGGCAATAAATTGTGTGATAAATATACGTTGACTCATCAACATGATATGATTAGAGCACAACTTCGCTTATTGGGACGCTTTAAACTAGAAATAATAGCACTGGACAATGAAATCCATGAATTTAAAGATATATTTAAACCACAAAATTTTGATAAAGCTATAGATAGTTTAAGAAAAGTAGCTCACTGGGATTTAAATATTATGTGGTTTCGAACACCAGCTGTCGCTCAAAATCTTACGACTCTGATAAAGAAATGTGCACATAAGTTCAGAACTGAATGCATAAAAAATCAAGACCATGAGAGAAAAAAGTCTGTGGAAGATTTTTTATTATTATGGGAAGAAGAAGTTCCCACACTTATCAACAAAAAAGCTCTTGAGGATCAAATAAATCAGAAACGCCGAAAAAAAATAGTTCTCCCGTCTAAGCAAGATATCAAATTATTGTATGATTATTTAAAAAAAGAATGCAATACTTGCCTTGAAATTTTAGATAATGAATTCAATTTAAATGCATGGATTCTTTTAACTCAATGTACGCTCATTTTTATTCAAATCTTTAATCGTCGCCGAGCTGGAGAAATTGAGCGATTGACATTGATTAATTATCAGAATAAAGAAGCATTAGATGAAAATGTCGATCAAGAACTTTATAAACAATTATCCAATTCTACAAAAGAATTTGCTAAGCAATTTGTTCGCTTAACACTTCGAGGAAAATTGGGTAGAACTGTTTCAGTATTACTTAGTCCATTTGTAATCCAATGTATTGAAACTATTCTTAAATTTCGAAAATACGCTGGAGTAAGCTCTAATAATGAATATATATTTAGTGTACCTCATACTAATAGATTATCTAAAAAATATCTAAGAGCATGTCCTTTGATGCGTCGTTTTGCCAATGAATGCGGTGCACTCATTCCAAGTACTTTACGTGGTACTATGTTAAGAAAGCACATTGCAACGTATACTTCCATGTTAAATATCGAAGATTGTCAAATTGATCGTCTCGCTAATTTTATGGGCCATCACAAGGACATTCATAAAAATATATATAGAATGCCTGTGCCAGTAGCTGAAATAACCGATGTTTCACGATTGTTGATGGCAGCTATTGGTCATGATGACAAAGAAGATGACGAAGAAAATAGCGAAGAAAATAGCGATGATAACGAAAACAGCGATGAAAGTAGCGATGAAGAAGATGCTCATGTTATGCCAGCAATGATTGAACGTACTAATGCTAATATGGATAATATTGATCATACGTCTACATTTGACAGTGAAAACACTTTTTCTCCTCTGTCAACAAATAATTCCACAAATTCTAAATGCCGCAACAGTAAGATCTATTATTTTTATTATAAATAAATATTTTATTTTTATTATAAGTATTTTATTATAAGTATTACTTTATCATTTTTATTATGAAAACATAATAAATGTTATTGTACTATCTAAAATTTCAGCTTCACCTTTTGGAAAAACAAAAAGAACTAAATGGACTGATCGAGAGAAAGAGGCAATAACTAAACATTTTGGAAATTTACAAAATTTATCAAAATTACCATCTTTACAAGAATGCAGAAAAGTCATTCTTAAATACAGAGTATTGAATCAAAGAACACCTCAACAAGTCAAAACGTGGATAGATAATCAAAAACGAGTCAAAAATCGTCAACAGTCCTATATATGTTCAAAAAATTTGTCTTTTTGAATTATTATTTATACTATTTATTATTATTGTGCGAGAAGTTCATATGAATTTTTTGAATTATGCAACAAAATAATTTCTGAATATTATATAAAAACATTATTCAATATAGTAAGCATGGTTTTGTGTTTTGTTCTATTGTTTTAAAACATATAAAAATATCTTAAATTAATAGAATAAAATGATGAATACTTTATTGAATAAAATTTTAAAAAACATTGCACATGTTCATAGAATTTATTGAAACTCACATGAACTTCTCGGATAAAATCCAATATTTAGAATATAATTTTAGATATCTTATAAAATCCATAAATTTACATCTAAAATTCATAACTTAAAATTTCGTTAAAGTTATTTTCAAAATACAGATTATTTTACAATGTATCACTTTTTTGCATTAATGTTATAATTGTGATATTATTCGTTTACAAAAAATTGATTTGGTATGTTCAAATTTTTTTTTTTTATTTGAATACTTTTACATGTAATGTAACATGTTACATTTTAAATGTTCCTAAATAAAATAAATAATATATTATATATCTAACTTGCTTCTAAAATTATATAAATCGAATTATCTTTCTATAAATGTCCGAAAATTCTCACCATTCCTAAAATATATGTAGAAACAAATGTTAATCTAGTTATAAATAATTTCCGAATTATATTTTAGCCATATTATTCTTTTGCTTTAAATTATACTTTATCAATATTTCGTATATCCTTAAAATATATATTAATAAACTTTATTGCAATTGTTTTTAAAGAGAAAGAGAGAGAGAGAGAGAGAGAGATTTTTTACAAATTTTTTTAAATTATATTTTCCAAATATATTTCCTAATTGTTTTCGAATTTATAGATAGATTAATAAACAGACAGATTTTACTCTCTTTAGGATTACAAGATTACATATGTATATAAATTTTTTACTTCAAACTTAAACATTAACTTTAAAATAGAGATAATATTTGAACTACATATTAATCTTCAAACTATAAATGTTTTCATAATACATTCAATCTCCCTAAAATATTTTTTAATTATATTTTATATGTCCTCAAAGTATACATAAATTATATAAAAATAATCTCAAAGTAAGCTCACGATATACATATAAACTATATAAAATTTGAAATGTATTATTTCGGGACATCCTATTTTAATTGCAGAATAATATATTTAAAGTATATCCTAGGAAAAAATACATTTTATTAAGGTTTAAAATTTTCAAAAACTATGTATATATCATCAAATTATAAATTTACATCATATTTGATCACTCTAAAGTATACTTTCTAATTATATTTTACATGCCCTCAAAGTATACATAAATTATATAAAAGATGACCTCGAAGTAAGCTCATAATATACAAACTACATAAATGAATGTATTATTTCGGGACACCGCTGAATAATATATTTCAAGTATAATTCGAAGACATGTCCTCGAAATATACATTTCATTTGAGTCCTCAAAGTAAATAAATTATATAAAAGATGACCTCGAAGTAAGCTCACAATATATAAACTACATAAATGATTGTATTATTTCGGTACACCGCTGAATAATATATTTAAAGTATAATTTGAGGACATGTCCTCGAAATATACATTCCATTTATGAGCCCTCAAAGTAAACGTTGAGTATAAAAAATGCTTTAACACCCAAAATATTGTTTTATTTTTAAAAATGACAATTATCTAAACTTTGGGAGTTTATTTAATATGGTTTGCAATTGAAAAAATAGGGTGTCCCAAAATATACGCTGGACATATGAGGACATGTCCTCGAAATATACGCTGAACATATGAGTCCTCAAAGTAAACGTTGAGTATAAAAAATGCTTTAATATCCAAAATATTGTTTTATTTTCAAAAATGACAATTATGCAGAGTTTGGGAGTTTATTTAATATGGTTTGCAATTGAAAAAATAGGGTGTCCCAAAATATACGCTGGACATATATATATATATATATATATATATGTACACACACAAGGTGTCCAATTTTAATCATCTACCTCTAAAAACTTTTCATTTTTGATTATATGATAAAATCTGTCAAAAATTGTGTGCTTTGAAAAAGAACTACTAACTTTTTTTTAAAAGGCGCTTTTTTCAAGATTATTTTAAGACCATTTAAAAAAGAATCAATAGCGTTATTTTTTATCCCCCTTCAAATCACGTAACTTTTGAAATATTTTGTTGCATAATAAAAAATGAAAAGTTTTCTGAGGGTAGTCGATTAAAATTGAACACTTTGTATATTCAAATATATGTGCGCGGAATACTGCTGCTGGAGGCAACCGCATTTTAGAAAGTAGATTGCTCGGGATGAGAATACATTTTCGCTCTCTCTCTCTCTCTCTCTCTCTCTCTCTCTCTCTCTCTCTCTCTCTTTCGGACCCGCGGCAAGAAATTAAAAATTCCTTTCAATCGAGAAACTCTGTTTTTGAAACCATGTTCCTTGTTAATAAGAATAAAAATTACCATGTGCCCGGTGTGTGGTATAACAGCATCTAGATAAATGTTAAGCTATATTTCGCACAAAGGAGGCATCCAAAATTATTTCGACAAATATTGACGACCAAAAATTACTCTGGAAAATCGAAAAACTTTCCTCGCGCGTATCATTTTCGCGACAATTTATTTCCCCTTTTATCTCGAAATTCGTTCAACATCCGGAATAGCCGCGATCGTAGACGAAGTTTTCAAAAATAGCTCATCTTTCCATTCTTCGCGTTTTGGAAGCGAAAAAGAACAGGACATCGTTTTCGGTCCAGAGTAATCGTCTTTCAATCGACCTCTCTCTCTCTCTCTTTGCTAGATACGGCGTATTTTACCGAAAGGAAAGCGTAAGCACCATAAGGCCAGAAGCGAGGATAAAGAAAAAAGAGAAAAAAAAAGGGAAAAAACCGAACGCGGCAACCTGTTTCATCCCTCTCATTCCATCCCTCTTTCTCCGGCGAGCTGGTCGATTTGAATAAGCCTGCTGAGCCTCGAGCTCCCGCGAGTTGAAAAGCCACACGGGGTGTTTGTCGAATGCCACTTCGTATGCCAGCACTCGCAAAGTACGTTCCTAAGCAGGCGAAGCATTTTCATATTCGGCCGCGTACGCGGGAGCATTGTGTGTGTGAGCGAGTTTTTATGCCAAATATGTATATATCTATATAAAGAGGGGAGAAGGTAGAAATGGAACCGAGAATGCGACGAGTTCTCCTTTTCCGACGAAATCTCGGATTACCATCGCTCTTCGGTCAACCAAAGGCAAGCTTGAAGCACGGCAGTGATAGAGTTTTAACTAGGACCCGGCCGAGACCATCTTTTCTACACAATTACTCCGTATAAAAAATTCCCGTGTATTCTTTTTTATCATTTGGTATCGTTTCTTTGTAATCAGTGTTGGATTATTTGAAAATTAGCTAGATAAAAATATGTTAATTCATCTTAGATAAGATAAAGATGATTTGTTTGAAGTATGTCTAGGTAAAAGATGAAATCATCTAGATAATTTTTAAGACAGCTTATGTAAACACAGTTATAAAAAAATGTAAATTAGAAAAAGGATATAAAAATATATGTAGGTATTTATATTTTTATTTGTAAGTATTTTTATGCGCTATAATTCTAAACGAAAATTATCTGAAAATTATTCTGGATAATTTAGTAAAGATAATACTTTTTTTCATCTAAGATGCAGATATAGATATAGATATACATATTTTTATTATCTATATGAAGATAAGATGACGCCAAAATTTCATCTAGATAATTTTATTTAGATAACAGTAAACACACTGTTTGTAATATATATACCAATATTTTCTTTAAAACAAAATATTTGAAAATTGATCATAAATATGTATTTAATAAACGTATTGATAATAAATTTATATTTAATAAACGTATACCAATAAATAAAGTGTCAGAATGATAATTATATTGATAAATTATACTGATAAATTATGCAGCTGATTACGGTCCAAGTCGCACAAAATTGAATTAATTTTGTATTATTAATCATCGCTCTCGTATATTTGTTGCTATTTTTAAAATTTCGTCATCGCGAAAAGATTGCTCGAATGCGTTAAAGGGATCCTAAACGTCCTTGAAAAGTCTGTTGTTTTTTCTGTTTTATCGACAAAATGTGAGGTTAGATAAACTATAAAACTGTTTATTGGCTATACGGATTGTTTTTTATCTAAAATTAGACCAGGGCGGATTCCAAATGGGTATTTAAACATTCACTTATGTTCCTTTATCAATATGTATCAATACGTATAGCCAATAAATAGATTTATAGTTCTAGTGATCTAACCTCACATTTTGTCGATAAAACAGGAAAAAACAACAAACTTTTCAAACACGTTTAAAATCCCCTTAAGAGATATTTTCCAATGCGCAAAACAGAGTAATTATCTTAAAGGAAAAAAAATAAAATATAAAACTGCAACCTTTAAAGAGATAAACAACGGCTGAAAAAAATTTGACAGATTGCAACGCCAGCGTTGATCATCGTTCAACGTGTAAATTACCGGCGGAAATCCGATGACATACCGAAGAATCCCGGAAATCCAGCTATCGTAAATGCTCGGACTACTTTATCAAGAGTGGGGGGAGAGGGAAAGGGGGAGGGGTGACAATAGCCGGGACGATACCGCTATGGCTGTGCTTGGTAATAATAAATATTGGATTCCAACGGATTTCAATATCACTCCGTTGCACGAATCATCCTTCATTTCGCATTATTGGAACAGTTATGAGAGACTTTTCTTCCCTCCCACCCACGCGGGTCTCTTTCTTTCCCTCGGACTTTCTCTCTCTCTCTCTTTCTCTCTTTCGCTATCGGCATCACCGAAATCCAGTAACCCGGTGGTCCAAGAGCTCCCTTGTTAAATTTTTACGGCCAGCAGTTTTTGCGACGAGCAACGTACGGGGACAAGCGGGATCCGTGTCATCCTTCAGGATCGCCTGGAATTTATGGGGCTCGGCGCATCGATATACATTTATAGAGTATACCGTCGATACATTTAATCGAATATTCGAATAACGGACCAAGAGAGAGTTCGACGACCTTACGCGAACCCACCCTCCGTTATCTCTTCTTCGACGCGTAGAGGAACGTGCTAGTTGATCACTTTCAGGGGTACGAGTATTATTCGACCTACGTGTGTTATTAATCCGAAAGAAAGCGATAATAGTTGATACAATAGGGAAAACGTGACTTTGGATTGGTCGATACGAGGAGCAAATTAATTTTACAGGGATGTGAGATGTGTTGCAGTTTTATATTTTATTTTTTTTCCTTTAAGATAATTACTCTGTTTTGCGCATCGGAAAATAGTTCTTAAAGGGGATTTTAAACGTGTTTGAAAAGTCTGTTGTTTTTTCCTGTTTTATCGACAAAATGTGAGGTTAGATAACTATAACAAAGGGGACCAATCAAATTTTGCGAAAGCCAAATGTGATCATTTTACATTTAATCGGTTGGATTTTTTCGTCGCATTTTGCAAGACGAAATCAGGGAATTTTTGTGGAATTTTTTTATTAGGACTCGAAAAAGTTACTTAAAGTACTTTTTGTAAACTGCTTGATTGACCGATTTAATGATCTATTAGAAATTTTATAATTATATGTTTATATATTCAATGTCTTAGCAACAAGTGTTATGCTTAGATAATTTCAAAATTAGCTAGATGAAGATGAGATGAAAATATTTAAATTCTTTTTAGATAAGATAAAGAAAATTTTGTTTTAGATCTAGATAAAAGATAAAATTATATGGCGATCCATCTAGATAACTTTCAGATAATATTATTTTTAAAACCGCCTATGTAAATACAGTTATAAAAAAATTATAAAAGCGATATAAAAATATATTCATATATTTATATTTATATTTTTATCATTTACTGTTTAAGCTTTATAACTTAGATTATTACTTCGTGCTTAGATAATTTTAAAATTAACTAGATAAAGATAAAATAAAAATATATAAGTTTTTATCGCTCAATGCTCAAGTTCTACCAACTAAATCATATTATCTGAACATTATTTTAGATAATTTAGTAAAGGTAACACTTTTTTCATCTAAGATGCAGATATAGATACTACATATTTTAATTATCTACATAAAGATAAGATGATGTTTTAACTAGAATCTAGATGATCATCTATATAATTTTAGATAACAGCAAACACTGATCTTAAAGAATTAAACGTTAAAAAGGTGCACCGAAATTTGCATCTTAAAATAAACAAAGGGTTTTCTTTGTATCGAAAATCTCTTAAAATATAATCGGGAAATAATGTTTGATGCCCAACAGCTGATATAAAGAAATTGCCAAATGTCAAAAATTCGCAGTTGATCATAAATTGATAAAATGGTGAAAAATTATGCATTGACAAAAGAATTTATTATAAATAAATATTAATATATTAAATAATAATAAAAAAAATGTGTGTTAACTATATAAAGATAAGACCAAAATTTTATCTAGATAATCATATATATAATTTTATTTAGATAGTAACAAACACTGAGTACCCTATAGCAAGTTGACAACACTGTTGTATGTATTTTTAATATCCTATACAGAATCACAGATGTATCATAAAAAGGCGATTTCTAACGAAACTATGAGAGAGAGAGAAACTAATTGGACGCGATAGAGAAATGATGAAGAAAAATAAAAATATTTCCGTCAACGGTGTGCGAATGGAACTCGATATGAAAGAAGGCTCTCGATGATGAAAGGATATCTATCTCCTCGCAACAACGTCTTTCATCTTTCCATGCTCCTCTCCTACAGCGTCTTTTCCCGAAGATGCTGCCTCGCAACGTGGTCAGAGTCGAAGCTGATTGGCCAGAACTCCGTGAAAGGAGAGACTCGATCGAAAAGGACGAGACTTTTTTTCCACCCTCTCTCTTCCTCCCCCGCTAAAGAGAATCTTGTCTCGGTCTGAGATTCGTACTTCCCTCTCTTTTTTTTTCCTTCCTGTGCGGAGCGCAGGAAAGAACCGCGCCGCAAGTCGATAAGTCAAAGCGACCGACATTTTAATTATGGCACACCCGGAAATTGCAAGGTACACGGAAACGAATATAACGCCGCCGATCCTCGTTAATTCTTCGGCCTCTATCTATGACCATCCTCTCGCCATACCTTCCTCTCCAACTTCCTCTGTATTGTCTCTTACTTGCGGAGAAAATACTTGTACAATATGATAGGAATCTACTATTGATCGCAAATTTTTTAACAAATCGGAAAAAATATATACAAAGTGTTTCTAAATAAGTGAAAAATTTTAAGATACGTTTCTTTGTCGAAAACTGAGAGAGTCCAGTAAAATTAGACTTTGACTTCATAAAAATTAGGATCAAGCTGAATTTTTGTGAAGATCTTTATGGGAAGTAAAAAGGGGTAAATTTTAGTTTGCCATTATCTCGAAAACTATCAATTTTTTGAGAAAAATAGTTATTATCAAAATTGTAGCTCATCAAATTCTCTATAAAAAAGGTCATCATACTTTTTTCGTACAACTAATCGTTTTTGAGTAAAACGTGCGGTAAAGTTGCAATATCTGTAGTTTGTAAAAAATACGTACTATTTTCCACATCACCGCGGGGTATTTTTATTTTTTTTATTCGCTTTATATCTTCAAAACGGTTAATTCCAAAAAAGTATAATGACTTTTTTTGTAGGGAATTTTATGAGCTACAATTTTGATAATAACTATGTTTCTCGAAAAATTGATAGTTTTCGAGATAATGTCAAAAAATTTACCTTCCATAAAAAAACGCCGTGGATAAAATTAAGGGTACTTTTCAGGATTTCATTAGAACATCCAAATAAAGGTATCCGCAAAAATTCAGCTTGATCCTAATTTTTATGAAGTTTTGCCCCTTTCAAGTCTAATTTTACTGGAGTAAGAGGGATTTTTCATAAAATCATGTACTCTTATATCCCTCTCTGAGAAAAATGTAACTCTTCAAGGAAGAAAATATAAGAGTATATGTTTATATGAAAAACCCCCATTTTCTAAAATTTTTTACACTTATTTAGAAACACCATATATATATATCTTTTTTCATACAACAAATTTAAAATATTATTTTCTCAAAGAGCTGTCATGTGAGAAAGAAAAAAAAGCGTTTTAACTTTTAAATATTTCTTCCCCTTTCGTCTTTTTTTAGTTGCAGCTGCATTAAACGCTTAAAAGATTCGGGTTTTTTTATACCCCGGTCGCTAAAAATAAATGTCTCCATCTATCTATTTATCTCTTCACGCCGGGCTTTTTTCGCGAAATGAAATGGGATCCGACCATTCTGTTTTTATCAGACTGCGAGATTTGAATTATGATCGTCGCGATATTGGCCACGGATTAATGTTCGATTTCCGTGTCGGGTGCGGTCGTTAATGGACGTGCGAGTGACTCGGAGATATTGGAAAAGTGTGATCGGTGATTCTTTGAGAAAGTTTTTAGCGATAAATATTCGCGCACTTTACGTAAAGGGGTAGAGATAATAATCGAAATTATAAATGCTTTTCTTTCACCATCCACTCGCGTTTATCATTCGCGATGTCTATTTAAATTGTGTAAAAAAAAATTCCCCAAGAATTTCCTGATTTCCTAGATATTTTTCTTCGGAATTTTAAATAAAATTAGAGAACTTTCAAATGTAATTTTTTAAAATAAATTCTTTACTGTTCGCATTTCTTTAATGCCTTTCACTCATATAATCACAAAGAAAAAATAAAGAGTTCGCTTAAATTTCAAATGTTGGATTTGAAAAAGTATTAAAAAGCATTTAATAGCTTTCGTAAGATAAACATTTTTTATTTACATAATTAATTTTTTAATTTAAGAATTATAATAAAGACCCATAATTTATTATGTAGTACATACTTCAAGAATATTATTAAAACATGTTACATATTAAATATATTTTAAACTAATTATTTATCTGTTAAATAAAATGCGGAGTAATATATTTAGGACATTTTTTTAAGAATTTGATACGATTTTATCCAAAATTAATTTTTGGACAACATACAATAAGTTTGGTTTATGTATTATATATTTAATTATAAAAATTATAAGAATTATAAAAATTCTTTAAATAAACAAGTGTCTTGTTTAAAAAAAGATTTATTTTTGCGAATCGCTAACTTGGCTAATTAACAAATTGTTTGCATTATAAGAACAAAATGATCAAAGACACAATAGATTTAAAAAGAAATTCTCAATTCTAATAAAATTCCATGAGAGTTTCCTGATTTTTCAAAGCGAAGAAGAAATCTCTGAGAATTCCAAGTTTTCTGTATTTTCCCAGGAAAAGTAGACGCTCCACTATTGAGAACATTGCAAGAGAAAGAGGAAGAAAGAAAGAAAGTATCGTAACACATTTTATACAAAAATGACACGAGCACTTACAAGAAAGTTTACATCGCCCTCTTGCTCATGCAATCGCTCGTTTCGTGCTCGGCAAAAAGTTGATAATATCGTCTTCTCTAGCTGCCAGCCTCGATAACACAATCGAATCGTAATTACGGTAGCGTGTCTTCGTCCGGACTCAGACTTAAAAGTTACGGCAACTCTCGTGAGCAATCGTCGGAGGATCGTTTAAGCCTAAGTGGTCTAATTTTCAGCCACCAAATGGCCGTCCTCGGATTCCTTAGTACCTCGTTAACCGCTAGTGTGGACGAGGAAGTATGTCTGCGGGGTCTTTATTGGTTTTAGACATCCGCTGAGATCGCGCACGGAGTAGATGATCCGAATAAAGCACAGCACGTATATACTGGGTGGAACCAAAATCTTGATCGCTATTTTAGGAACCTACTCTATCAAAATGAACAAAAAACTCATATAAACAATATATTCAAAAGTGATTTTCTAATTGACCCCTTTCAGGGTGTCCAGCAGACTCATAATGAACAAAATTCCCCGACTTTTTCAGATTTTCCAAAACCAGAAATTAATTTTTTCCCTAACTTTTTAGTATTATTTTTTTCAAATATATAATTTGCATATATCTACATAATAGATCAATTAAATGTTAAGAGAATCCTAAACGTTCTTGAGAAGCCTGTTGTTTTTTTTTCTGTTTTATCGACAAAATGTGAGGTAGGATAAACTATAATATTCGTTCGTGTACACATGAAAATATAGGATGAGTTATTCTTGTTTACTAGGCTTTCAAATTAATATCTAAACATTTACTTATATTATTTATGCAATGTCAAATCCGGCCTGGTCTAATTTCAGGCAAAAAACAATCCGTATAACCAATAAATAGATTTATAGTTTATCTAACATCACATTTTATCAATAAAACAGGAAAAAAACAACAGGTTTCTTAAGGGCGTTTAGGATCCTTTTAAATCATAAAATTCTTGAAATATTTTTGTCAACAATAAAAAGATCCGGAAATAAAAAAAAACAAAAATTAAAATCAATTTATACAATTTGCATTATGTACGATAATCGAAACAAACATGTAACTATAAACTATTTAAATAATCACCTTTCTCTCTATTCAACACATTCAAATAAAATAACACGACGATAAAAATATAAATTAACGAAGTGTACTGGGAGTCGAGGAAACGTTTATTTATTTAATAAAACATTTCAAATTATTAAGACAAATGTAGAATAATGTGAAAAAATCCAGATAAATAGTAAAATTTCCTGACTTTCTCTGACAATTCCAGATTTATAAAATTCCCTGACAATGCCTGGTTTTCCAGATTTCCCTGACTGCTGGACACCCGCCGTGTCTTTGTCCTGCCAGTTTGCATGCTTATAAACAATTTTTTGGAAAATGATTTTTCTTTATTTTACTTGAAAAAAAATTATTAAAAAAATTTTTTTATTTTGTATTGTTGGAAATTAAATAATACTTTGTAATCATATTATTCGAACATGATTGTAACGACATATTTTTGTTTCATCCTATATATATATATATATATATATATATATATATATAAATATATATATTAATAAAACCACGCGCGAAATAATTTCTCTGGCGTAAACTTTTCGATCTCTCGTAAGCGTAAAACGAATCGATATGCCGATGCGATTTGTTTTCAAAAATTTCCATTTAACCGTCCGCTTAAAATTTTCCGATTCGCTGGAGACACGCATGTTTTTCAAAAATAACCGCATCCGGGCGATAAACAAAGCGCTAATAAAATCAATGATGGGCAACCGACTCATTTACGCGGAGTATTATGGATGCTCTTTCCACCCCAGTACCAGACATTATGTCACCGCGAGCGGTTGCGACGTCGTTTTTTTTTTTTCCCGGGAAAATGTTATCCGACGTCCATACGTCTTCGGGATAATGTAAAGAGAGGCGAGGGTCGGTAAGAATAATGCGGGCGTTTTCAGAAGTCGTCGACGGCGAAATGGATTTTCGCGAGTTATCCACGAGATATAGATTATGGGCCGAGCGAGCGAGAGAGAAAGAGAGAGAATGAACGAGAGACGATGGAGTAGATGGAGCCCAGTCGGGATGAAGTCTACGAAACGACGGATGAAAAAGTGCTCGCGATTCGTATAAAGTGATTTTAAGTGAGAGTCAGCTAGCCCCGGTCGAAAGTTCGCCTCGCTCTGAGATATGACGGCAAATATTAAAATCCGCTGGCCGGTCGTCGGGAGGGATTTCACCCTTAAATTTGCCCGCCGCGCGAATCTAAAGGCGAGTGAGTGGTTTTCATCCCTTGCGCGAGAAAATCGTGCGAGGATCTAGGCGAGAAGAAAAATAAGATTCAACTAATGCTTAAACAGTCGAGAGAGAGACTTTCTTATATATTTCAAAAATTAGATGCTGTGATTAAATGATTTTAAAATTAGCTAAAGATGTCCTTATGTCAATAAATGGCACCCAAAGAATTAAATGTTAAAAAGGTGCACCGAAATTTGTCTCCTTAAGGAGAACAAAGGGTTTTCTTTGTATCGGAAACCTCTTAAAATATAAATATCGGGAAATGAAGTTTGACGTCCAACAGCTGATATAAAGAAACTGCCAAATGTCAAAAATTCGCAGTTGATCATAAATTGATAAAATGGTGAAAAATTATGTATTGACAAAAGAATTTATTATAAATAAATATTAATATATTAAATAATAATTTAAAAAATGTGTGTTATCTATATAAAGATAAGACCAAAATTTCATCGAGATAATCATCTATATAATTTTATTTAGATAACAGCAAACACTGAGTACCCTATTGCAAGTTGACAACACTGCTGTACGTATTTTTAATATCCTACAGAGTCACAGATATATAATAAAAAGGCGATTTCTAACGAAACTATGTGAGGGAGAAACTAATTGGACGCTACAGAGAAATGATGAATTGCATTGACAAAAGAATTAATTATGAATAAGTATTAATAAATTGAATATTATATTCAATATTGATGCAAAGTATTTGAACATAATAAACGATGCAACCAATAAGCCGCTCTATTAAAAAAACTGACTTCCACTTTCGGATATTTATATGAGCGTTCCATAAAGCCCGGCGATCACTTATGCAAATTCGATAGAGCGTCGGCGCGTTATCCTAAATTTATCACGGTGACATACGATTACGCCGTTCAGTTTGACAGAAACCGATTGCGTCGTAAAACCAACCGGTTTCAATAACACATACCTCGCCATTCTACACGTACAGTTTATCGCGAGATAGTAATTTACCCCGAAAAAAATAGATGGAGCTAGAAACGCGTGAATCGTCACGTGCCATAAAAATCCCCGGACTGTGTCTTTAGCGACGAAGACGGGAAAAATGTCGGATGGATGTCTCTCGTAGAGAGAGAGAAAGCGACTCGCTGAAATATTCGTTTCTCCTCGGGCGAGGAAAATTTTGTATGTACTTATGGAGTTATGTACTCGCTTCACGTTCGTCGGATGTATCGAGCCAATTTGGGCCTGCGTCTGCAGTCAGATCAACTGCAGCTGGAAATGGGGAGGCAGAAAGGGAGTAGAGTTGAGGAAGTAGGAGAGATCCGGAAGGCGAAGGGAGAGCCGATTTCTACGCCAATATTTGCGAAACATTACGCCACGGCGAAGCGACACACACTCGCGGAATGAGCACTCCTTGCGAAGGACGAGAAGGAGCCGCGTTCTTGACGGGACATCCTTCCTTCGACCCGACTCGCGAATCTCGCGCCGACGTCGAATGGAGTTCGTTTGCTGTAATTTGCATCTGAATCGAGTCGACGCGCGTGCACATACAATTAGATCGATCGACTGCGGTAGGAGCGTTCAAATCTGCTCTCTCCCGAGGGGTAAGAAGTCTCTCCTCTGTGTCGAAGTGGGAAAGAGATGCGCAAAACTTTTAAAATACCTCGAATCTCTCCGAGCTTTAACCCTCGTGCCTTAGAATGCCGCGCAATTCGTCGAACCTTTTGATATCGCGAGCTGTACATACAGTTTTGTACTTGGATGATTTTAAAATTATCTAGATAAAGATAAGATGGAAATATGTAAATTCATCTCAAATAAGATGAAGATGATTTTGAATTTTGATCGCGAGATATATAATACGTACAGTGTTGCACTCAGATGATTTTAAAATTATCTAGATAAAGATAAGATGGAAATATGTAAATTCATCTCAAATAAGATGAAGATGATTTTGAATTTTGATCGCGAGATATATAATACGTACAGTGTTGCACTCAGATGATTTTAAAATTATCTAGATAAAGATAAGATGGAAATATGTAAATTCATCTTAAATAAGATGAAGATGATTTTGAATTTTGATCGCGAGATATATAATACGTACAGTGTTGCACTCAGATGATTTTAAAATTATCTAGATAAAGATAAGATGGAAATATGTAAATTTATCTTAAATAAGATAAAGATGATTTTGAATTTTGATCGCGAGGTATACATACAGTGTTGCACTCAGATGATTTTAAAATTATCTAGATAAAGATAAGATGGAAATATGAAAATTCATCTCAAATAAGATGAAGATGATTTTGAATTTTGATCGCGAGATATATAATACATACAGTGTTGCACTCGGATGATTTTAAAATTATCTAGATAAAGATAAGATGGAAATATGTAAATTTATCTTAAATAAGATAAAGATGATTTTGAATTTTGATCGCGAGGTATACATACAGTGTTGCACTCAGATGATTTTAAAATTATCTAGATAAAGATAAGATGGAAATATGAAAATTCATCTCAAATAAGATGAAGATGATTTTGAATTTTGATCGCGAGATATATAATACATACAGTGTTGCACTCGGATGATTTTAAAATTATCTAGATAAAGATAAGATGGAAATATGTAAATTCATCTCAAATAAGATAAAGATGATTTTGAATTTTGATCGCGAGATATATAATACGTACAGTGTTGCACTCAGATGATTTTAAAATTATCTAGATAAAGATAAGATGGAAATATGTAAATTCATCTTAAATAAGATGAAGATGATTTTGAATTTTGATCGCGAGATATATAATACGTACAGTGTTGCACTCAGATGATTTTAAAATTATCTAGATAAAGATAAGATGGAAATATGTAAATTCATCTCAAATAAGATGAAGATGATTTTGAATTTTGATCGCGAGATATATAATACGTACAGTGTTGCACTCAGATGATTTTAAAATTATCTAGATAAAGATAAGATGGAAATATGTAAATTCATCTCAAATAAGATGAAGATGATTTTGAATTTTGATCGCGAGATATATAATACGTACAGTGTTGCACTCAGATAATTTTAAAATTATCTAGATAAAGATAAGATGGAAATATGTAAATTTATCTTAAATAAGATAAAGATGATTTTGAATTTTGATCGCGAGGTATACATACAGTGTTGCACTCAGATGATTTTAAAATTATCTAGATAAAGATAAGATGGAAATATGAAAATTCATCTCAAATAAGATGAAGATGATTTTGAATTTTGATCGCGAGATATATAATACATACAGTGTTGCACTCAGATGATTTTAAAATTATCTAGATAAAGATAAGATGGAAATATGTAAATTCATCTCAAATAAGATAAAGATGATTTTGAATTTTGATCGCGAGATATACATACAGTGTTGCACTCAGATAATTTTAAAGTTATCTAGCTAAAGATAAGGTGAAAATATGTAAATTCATCTCAAATAAGATGGAGATAATTTTGAATTTAAATATATCTAGATAAAAGATAAAATTATATAGCGATTCATCTAGATAACTTTTAGGTAATTATATTTTTAAAATTGCTTATGTAAACACAGTTATATTAGAAAACGTAAATTATAAAAGAGATATAAAAATATATTCATACTTTTATTTGTAAGCTCTACTATTTAAGTATTTTTATGTACTATGACTGCAAACCAAATTATCTGAATATTATTCTAGATAATTTAATAAAGATAACACCTTTTATCATCTAAAATGCACAGATATAGATAATATCTATTTTTATTATCTATATAAAAATAAGATGACGTCAAAATTTCATCTACATGATCATCTATATAATTTTATTTAGATAATAGCAAACACTTTTTTATACATATACATATAAATTCCCTTGATAAGAGAGCCACCATCTATAAAAATTAAAAGGAATTTAATTTCAAAATTAATGAATTTAATTAAAAGAGAGGATAATGTATTAATGCAATTAAAAAATGCATTTTAAGGAAATGATTGAAAAATTACTTTAAATAGTCGCATTTTTATTTAAGAGACTTGTTTTAATTAAAAGAGAGACTGTATGTATTTTACAGCGCGTATAATTTGTATCCTATTTTTACCTGGCAAATTCCGTATGATTTTGATACCGCAAGAATTTCGGGTTTTATTATTAAATCATCACGAAACGCATCGCTGAATATTTCGAATTTTCTATTTACGACAGTCACGTTGTTTTTCAGTTCAAAATGCATAAAGCACACAATATTCGCGCTGCGTTACGTCGTTATTAAATAATTAAGCGGATTAAACGGTTGTCCTTTTATTTATTTAATAAACTCCGCAAACATACTGGGGTGGAAGAAAGGGAAGAGATACTGAAACGGCTGAAAATGGCAGGATTATACAAACTGAACAATCGTCGGCGAAGAGAGCGAGAACGAAATTTCCTCCCTCTTCGAGAGAGCACAAACTCCACCATTTCTCAATAGTTCGAATCAGCCGCAAACGATGACGTAATTCAACGATAGCGACGATATTACTCGAGGTGTTCGGATACCTCCGGCAACTAACGCGATTACGGGGAGCCGTTTTTGGTTAGCCGCGCGAGATCAGGAATGTCCCCTCCCCTCCCCCCCCCATTCACCCCCCTCCCCCCAACACATCCGCGTTTGTTCCACTCGCGGGCTCGGAGGGATGCGAAGGGCGAAATTTCTTCAGCAAGTCCCTGGCATCTACTTGGAATAATTCGCGTAGTTAGCGCACGGTGCAGTTTATCACGCCGCGGGTGACAACGAGGGGGGGGGGGAGGTAGGGAGGGGAGGGGGTGAGAGAGAGAGAGAGAGAAAGGAACATCCCTCTGTTGTCGCTATACATAGTTCAGTAAGCCGAAACCAAGACCGCATTTACCGAGGAGAAGATCTCGCGTCGGTTTTACACCTGTTTGATACATTAACGCGATTTTAATTTTTCCCGCCTTCGGCCGCCATTTTTATTCCCGACGGCGCGAGCACCGTCTGGATTTTGATTTATTCGATTTTATATGAAATTCAATGCGCATCGAAAATTTTTCCTCTAAGGTCTACCTTGTAGTACCTTATTTTTCAATCTAACGTCTACTTTAAGCGATCTCATCTTTTTTTTTTTTTTTTCACGATTTAATCTGCAGTTTTTGTCGAGAGCTCCTCTTTTTAAATTTCTAAATGGAAACCTGAATTGTTTAACTGCTACTTTATTTAAAGTAAAGTAGAAGCTCATTCTTATATAAATTATAATATATAAATAGTATAGATAAATGTGTTATATATTGTATTATTATATTATTTATATAAGTTATATTTCTTATGCAAATTAAGTTTATCAAAATCGTTTAAAATTTATTAAGAGAGAAGGAAATTGAAGAAGAAAATCTTTGACTTGAGAAATGTTTAATGATACGATAAATAAATGCGATGGGTCAAAACGGTAAAAATAATATCAATTTAATTTTCTTATGAAATTTTAATTTTATAATTGTTTTAATACTATTGATTTTTATTATATACGTATATGTGTAAAAATAACACTTTTTTAAATCAATAAACTATTGTAAAATCTCTGGCATTAAGACATATATAAAAAAAATAATAAAATCATGTGATAAGATTAAATAATAATCAGGCCAATCGTTTCGCGTACTATTACGACGATAAAGAAATCTGATATCGGATGATTTATTGACAGAAATATTAATGGATATATATTATATCATGGATATTTCTGCTCTATTTGACGGATTATTTTCCCGTAATTTCATCCGCTTGATTACGTATTATGTACTAATTTACATTGAACGATTAAATTTGCGATTAACGGATTCTATTGCAACGTTTTCGAAATCCCACATACACGCGAGAAATCGCAGCATTATTAAAAATTAATTGCCCATTCCCCGTGTATTTGCATCGTGTGCGAGAGAGAGAGATAGTATCTTCTATTATGGTGGTAAAATACTCTTTTAGGAAGGTAACGCGACCGCGCTCGCGCACAAGATGCTTTAATAAAAGACCATCAATCACTTTCCATTACGTGTTAGTAGCGCGTATGCCGGGTATGTTTTGTCGCGACGCCAAAGTCGTTTTAATGAAAGATCGTCGGTCTTCCAGATTTCATTCTGGTCGCACGCGCGCGCCTGCTTCATTTTGCCGTATTAAATTCTCGACAAAACGGCGATGCGCGCGACGTTATTTTTCTAACGCTTTCTAACGAAAAATAACTCGGCAATTTTGCCGAGAAATATTCCCTCCCGGATCATACAAATTTCGAAAGATATCGCACATTTAAAGGGATCCTAAACGCCCTTGAGAAGTCTGTTGTTTTTTTCTGTTTTATCGACAAAATGTGAGGTTAGATAAACTACAAATCTATTTATTGGGTATACGGATTGTTTTTTACCTGAAATTAGACCAGGCTGGATTTAGCATTGAATAAAGGAATATAAGTGAATGTTTAGATATCAATTTGGAAGCCTAGTAAACGAAAATAGCTCAATTCAAATTTTCGTGCACACATGAAGTTGATATCTAAATATTCACTTATACTATATTCAAAGGAATATAGTATAAAGGATAAAGATCCAATGCCAAATCCGCCCTGGTCTTATTTATTTGCATGTACAAACTGCCAATAAAAAAAATAGATTTATAGTTTCTCTAACCTCACATTTTGTCGATAAAACAGAAAAAAAATAACAGACTTCTCAAGAACGTGAAGAATCCCCTTAACCCTACTCAATAATTGGTTGTACGTGAATATCCGGAAGAGCTTCAAATGTGAAAGAGGTGTCAGGGAATTTTTCTTTGCTCGAAATAAAATACAGAATATGAAAAGAACTCATAAGAGTCAGGTTAGATTAGATTAGGTTTTAAATTAGATTAGATTTTATGCAATACATTTTTGTTTTTAAATTTTTCTCTAATTATTTTGAACAGTTCAGTCCTTTCCTTGGACCATCTTTAGCAGATGAATTTTTTAACAAGGGAACAGGGAACCTTTTAAACTCCAAAATTTATGAAAAATGGTTAAATGAATTAAAAAATTTTTAGATGTGACAAAAATGATGTCAAGGGATGAAATTATCCTGTAACTGGTTTTTGGTTTTCTCAATACCTATATTTTGAACAATATTCGAAAAATGTTTTATAAAAACAATTTCATACTAAGAATACCTCTATTTAACTATATTAATCAAATTGTGAAAGAAATAATTTTTTTACAGATTTAAAAAATCATTTTTAAAAGTTAAATTAATTGATGTGATATACAAAATCAATAAATTGAAAAGTTTAAGGTTAAACCTTTTCGTATCTAATTTTGTATTTAAATATCACGGACTTTTTAATTTATTATTAAAATACAAATAATCTTTATATTCGAAAACTTTTTAAAATATAATGGAAATTCGATGTCTGCACTGTTATAAAAAAAATTGTCACATGTCGGAAGCGGTGAAAAAAGATGAAAAATTATGCACACTGTTGACAGAAGGGTTAAATCCGCGATCTTCCCTTCTATGTTACGTCGAACTGTTATGGTCTCACGATCGTCTCGACGTCCCGTATGGGAGGAGAAGAAATCGTCTCTTCCAATTTTGTCGGAAAGGTCTGGGTTGCGAAAAGGGGCCTCGAAGAGGCTTTGCCGACGTCCGCAAAGGCCTCTCGGAAAATCGTGGTTCGCGCTAGCGTACCTTGGCAACTTGGAATTTATGTTCCCCATAAATTCATGCGACTTCGCGGACCGTTTTTCCGATCTCGGATCCCGTTTGCCAATCCTTCCCTCTCTCGCCCTCCTTTTACCCTCTTTTTATCCCTTCCACTCTCCTTCCTCGCCGGCCGCATTCCGGCATTCCGCGGCTTCTTTCCTCCCTCCCACTTCCTCCTCTTCCCATTCACGAATCCCTTCTGGCTTGCGGTCAGTTTGCTACTTATTATCAAGTGAAATATCGCGGTCGATTTGTTATCGCGGGAAGTAGTACTTTGCCGGAGAGATCTTACAATTCGTAGCCTTGTTGCGGCGATAAGAACAGAGATCGCGATATTTTATGCCCCCGTAAATACGTCAATTAACATCTTATTAATTAAAACAAATAATTTTTAAAGTATTCAACTAATTAACGATCCAAGAATTAGTAAACAATTGTTCTCGATATAAAAAATATAAGACGCCAATTAACTAAAACAAATAATAACAAAATTCAGCTAAGTAACGGTCCAAGAATTAGAGAACAATTGTTGTCGATATGTCAAAAAATTATGGAGACTCGTTGCGCTTTGAATAATTTTTATACACGAAGTGATGCAATCGAATTAACCAAGAACCAATTAGACGCTCGTTTCACGAAACAGACAAGAGTGCCTAAGGGATCCTAAACATCCTTGAGTTTCAGTTCTGTTTTATCGACAAAATGTGAGGTTAGATTCAACTATAAATCTATTTACTGGCTATACGGATTGTTTTTTTACCTGAAATTAGAGCACTTCGCAATTCTGCAACCTAGATATATGAGACTGTACAGATTGATCAATCTTTTTCCTGTTCAAATTAAAGTACTAATATTAACAAATTGCGAAGTGCTCTAATTTCAGATAAAAAACAATCCGTATAGCCAATAAATAGATAGGCACCCTCAGAGGGTGCCTAATGTTCCGGATGTTCGTTAAACGAGGGATAGAGGCTATCGAGAGTAGTCGATGGCGCGATGGACTCTTACCTGTTCAATTTGCGCGAAAAGAATACGGGAATGAAAGTGCAAGGGCGATAGAGGGACAGTTAATTAGCCTCGTCATCAAAGGAGCTCGATTATGCGGTGCTACGCGACCGCGAGTAGACTACTTTTTTCATTCCCTTGCTCTCTTTCTCTCTCGCAGGGCTTCACTTATACCCCATTAGTCGACGCATATATAAGAGAATATAGCTCGTATACCTGCTCCGGCTGGAAAAAGGGTTGCCGACCTCGATATACAAACCCCCTCATTGTTCATCGCACGTGTACGTGTATGTGTGTGTATACAGGGTGTTTCAAAAGTGGAGGCCATTTTTCGAGGTAATTAAAGACCCAAAAATACGAAAAAATTGGTATGGTCGAAGATTTGGAAGCATTGATTTTGAGACATTTTTTGGTCAAAATTGAAAGAAGAAATGGTTCTTTTAAATCTTGTTACATACATATAATTATAATATAATAAAGTCAATAATTAAACAAATCAAGAGATGCTAAGCTGTACGTGGTGCTAAAGCAGCTCGCAACATTATTGGCTTTATTATGGCATAATTATGTTAATTATGTTACAAAATTTACAAACATTCTTTTCTTTCAATTAAAAAATACTCGAAAATAAAACAATTTTAAATTTTAACATAAAAAAAACATAGATCTGGAAATGCATTGATTTTGAGCTATTTTTATGTTGAAATTTCAAATTATTTTCGAGTTTTCTTGGTCAGAGATAGTTTTCATAAGTCTCGTAACATAATTATAACATAATGAAGTCAATAATTGAACGAATCAAGAGATACTAATTGTAAGCTGTACGTGGTGCTAAAGCAGCCCGTAACTTTTATTATGTTATAATTATGTTAATTACAAAACTTATAAAAATTCTCTTCTTTCAATTTTGATAAAAAAAGCTCAAAAATAAAATAATTTCTTTCAACATAAAAATGACAGGATTATAAAATCAATTCATTTCCGGACCTATTTTGTTTCTGAGTCTCCTGTTACTTTAAAGGGATCCTAAACGTCCTTGAGAAGTCTGTGGTTTCAATTCTGTTTTCTCGACAAAATGTAAGATCAGATTCAACTATAAATCTATTTATTGGCTATACGGATTATTTTTTATCTGAAATTAGAGCACTTCGCAATTTGTTAATATTAATACTTTAATTTGTACAGGAAAAAGATTGATCAATCTGTACAGTCTCATATATCTAGGTTGCAGAATTGTGAAGTGCTCTAATTTCAAGTAAAAAAACAATCCGTATAGCCAGTAAATAGATTTATAGTTAAATCTAACCTCACATTTTGTCGATAAAACAGGCCTGAAACTCAAGGATGTTTAGAATCCCTTAACTCTTGAAACACCCTGTATTGTATATACGTGTATATGTGCATGCAGACGTGTGCTTAAAAGGATGGAACAAATTTCTCGGCGAAGGTGGAACCCCTTTTGGTTGAAGATGCGAGGAAGTTGAATTTTTCGTCGGCCTTCGTCAAAGTGTCGCGTCATCGCTGTCATCATTTGTATACCTTTGCAGCCCCTTTTTGCTCAACCCCGACGAATTATCGGATTATCAATCGAGAACGAGATGTCGTTATTGGCGTTTAATTCTCCACTCTTTCATTTTTTTCTCTCTCTTTCTCTTCGTACAAGGGTGCTTTCGTGTGTCGCGGCCCGTGAAACTTTTCTCTCTCGCGTCGAGTGGCTCCGGTTACAATGTCGCGAGTTTTCGGGCGATTTTACGAGAGTGCCTCGGCATTCCATTCTTTTCCGCGACACAAATTGCGACTCGGCGTTTTGCAACTTTAAATAGATCTCTCTCGCGCAAAGATTTACGCTCGCGCGGCAAACTCTCTTTTTCATTTCGCGCTAGATCCCGGGCCATCTGAAAAGCCGATCTGTATCGATTACTCTTTTCCTCTGTAGTGTATATTTATATCTAAAAAATAAACGAAGACGTCATATTGCGCTGACGCTACGCGTTCTTATCGATGGAAAGTGCTATCGAAGCGTATTATTTAACGAATACGAGAGAGGAAAAGTATTTTATTATAGCGGAAGATAGAGAAAGAGATTAAATTCTCGACAGACAAGTACTCAAACTCGAATCCAGATTTCTTCCGACTCTCTTCTCTCTCTCTCTCTCTCCGATAATCCTCCGTCGAGCTCCCGTCCGTCTCGAATTATTCCGGAGAGAGGAGAGACGCGTAAATTCCGCGCCGGTGACAAAGACGCTTTATATTATTATTTCGAGCTTAATTTCGACTCGCATTATCCTCGCTCGAGTGTCTCCCGATATTATTTCAACTAGCGAAGAAGGCGAAGGCATCGATCTGGGGCGCCCTCTACGTTCCCTCTTTTCCCTTTGCCTTGAGAAAGATTTTCCTCCGGCTTTTATAATGCTAGAGGCTATAGAGAGAGAGACGAGAACACATAAACGAACGAGAGAGAAGAGAGAAAACGCGGAGCTACGAAGAAGACGGAGAGAGGGAAAAGGTTAGGTTAATTAAGGGAAGACTTAACGACGGGGGTTTGTTCATTCGTACTTCTGTCTCCCTTGAACCTCCTCTCCCCTTTGCACCCCATTCGCCGAGGGAGTTTGCCTTGAACTAACGCGGAAAGTTCCGGCGTGGATTTCTGAAATTCTAATTCTCGTTCCTCTAATCTGCGCTATCCTTCTTTTCACCGACGCCGTCGTACGAGCTCGATCATTTCAAGAATGTTGCCGCCCCATCTTCTTACAGAAAGAGAGAGAGAGGATAATTACGTGTAGAGCAATCGGCGCCTCAAAGGAAAAGGAAAATTTGAAAAAAAAAACGGAAGGAATGTAGAAAGAGATAGAGGTGAAAATAATTAAGAGCAATTGGTGACTCAAAGGAAAAATAAAATTTAAAAAAAGATAGATGAAAAAAGATAAAATAAAATTTGAAAAAAAGGAGAGAAAGAAGAATGGGGAATAATTACGTGTAGAGCATTCGGTGACTCAAAGAAAAAATAAAATTTGAATAAAAAAAGAAAGAGGGGGATAATTATGTGTAAGAGCACTCGGTGACTCAAAGAAAAAATAAAAGTTGAAAAAAAGATAGACAGATGGAGAAGGAGGGGATAATTCGTGTAGGAGCACTCGGTGACTCAAAGAAGAAAATAAAATTTGAAAAAAAGAAAGACAGAGAAGGAGGAAGAGAGAGACTCTCCCCGATAAAAAATTGTTTATATATAACAATATAAAATTATATAGAAATATATAAAATTATACATACAATCGCAAAATTATATATGAAATATGTTCATAAATAATTAGATAAAAGTGTTTTTTTAGAAATAATTATCTAAATTTATATATATATATATAATAAATAAGTATTTCTTCATATATATAAATATATATGTTTCATATATAATTTGACATGATTATATATAAATCCTTATAATTTACATATAAATTTATATAATTATGTATAAAAATAGACATATTTCACATACAATATATACAATTATTTATATATAATTATATATAAAAATTTTTTCCCGGATCTGAAATTTTCCTTTTGAAATCCGCCATTGGGAGAGACAATTTTACTATAAATGTTCTCACGCACACAGCTCTTCTATGCTTAAAGCGTCAGTATTTTGGAAGTGAAACCGGGTTTCTCGCGAAACCGCTCCGGAGGAACGACACACATTTCAAAGGATGTTCGCGAAACTGTATTATGCTTCGCGCCGGCGCGTAATATACTTACGCGATTACGATGGATAATAATATTGTGCCCGTATATACTGTAGATACACAGACACACCCACACGTGCACAGTACGCTGTAACACGATGGTGTAACAATACCGGCGCATTAGCGTAATCTATAAGACGGCGCTTCACGCGCGCGTTAGCTTTATATGTGTGTTAATATATCGCCATTGTGCCTGGAACAACTTACGGGTGTAGTCTATCATATAGGTATGTTACATAACAACCACCACCCTTTCGTTTCTTATGTATTGTAATGAGAGAAGCCGCGCGGCCGATTGTAATATACTACTCGCATAATTATCGCTAAATTAATATTCCGATGATTACGTGCTCGAATTTTAAATGAGGATACTTGTAAATGCTGTCGGAGTTTGACGTGTACTTAATCATCTGCCCATTAATTTTCTAAATTGAGTATAACGTAGAGTACATTATGATCTTTCAATGAACATTCTTGTAATACGGCGCGAGATCATCGTGTTGTCTATAAAAAAAAAGAAAGTTTTCCCGGATTTAATAGGATGCTGCCATTCTTCTGTTTTACCGACTTTAAGTTAGGTTAGGTTTACTTTTTATCGAATATACAGATTGAAGAATCTTTTGATACAGACTTTTAATCTCATTTTTATTACTTCTGTATTATTCTTTCATGACATCTCTATTGGGAGCGCCATATTTTGTGCACAAATAAACTGCAGAACTTTTGTATTAAATAAGTATTGTTACGAGCTGATGCAAGAAGCCGATAAACAAACTGTAATTTTTTAATTTTTATCTGTTTCGCGACAATTACTTTAAATGACGATTCGAGGAATAGAATATATAAAAATGCTCATGCTTTTAAAAAATGCATTGATTTTGTTTTTTATAAAAATAATATCTTGACGTAGTTTTATGCGAATAACTCTGTTTCTGTATATAGTATATTGACAGTTATGAATAATTTATTGTTAATTTCTATTAATCTTTAATTTTAAATAATGTGCTAAAGAAGGTTAAAAATAGGCAACCGAAACGTTCGAACTTTTTTTGTCTAATATTTTATGTTAAAAAAATTTTTTTTCAAATAAATATTAATAACGGAACTTAATTAGCTCTTATTGCCTTTTATATGTATATTAATTTTTAAAGAGCTGTTACAAATTATATTAACTTTTATCGTTTTTTGATACGAAATTACAGCGCTGCCCGTTCATTATTATCAGTAATTTAATTGTGGAGAAGGATTTTTCAATCTGTATAGCCAATAAAAAGAAAAGTCCCTAAACTTAAAGTCGGTAAAACAGTCATGGCCAGCATTTCCTTAAGCGGACGAATAAAAAGGACGCGGTGGAGAAAATAACAAGAGCCACACGTCGAGATTTGCCCAACTGCGGTGAGTCGCGTTCATGCAAAGTTAAATGTCGAAGAGCTTAGGTACGTGTTTCTCTCTCCCTCTCGCGGCCGCAATATGCGAGAGGCAGAGATAAAACGAAAGAGACGAGAGCTCGGACATTGCATTGCTCTAACGTAGATAGGGGATAGGTCGTACCCAGAAAAGCCCAGGAAAGTCGGAGCTGGAGGGAAGAAAGAGAGAGAGAGAGGGACGCAATCTAGAAACTCTCGGGAACCAATCTTCTCTGATGAAAATACCTTGTCCTCTGTGAGGTTTGATACCGCACCCGCGGGGGCCAATTTCGTTCGTTACTTTTTGGAATACCGCGAGTACGTTTGAATTGGACGGAGGTCCCCTTGGAAGGCAGATTCCAGGGAAGCATTCGGGAAGGGATACGTGTCGAGGGCGAGCACGTGTCGGGCAAAAAGTAGGGCCAAGGTGGTCGGAAAATGGATTGCCCTTCAGCGCGACGCTTTATTAAAGCCATGAAATCGGCGAGATATATACGGGTCGTGTCCTGTAACGGGAAGTTTTTATTTCGTAATGGGAGATAGATATATGTATGTGTTCTCTCTTTTCTCTCGATTGATTCCAGCAATTTCGCTTTTCGATTGAAATTAGATTTTAGCATAAAGAATTAATTACGTAAAAAAAATAATGGAAACTCTGATGAGAGAGCCGATTTCCTATAGATTTATTTTTATTAAAGGGAGAAATGGATTTTTCCCATTCGCGGAGAAAAAGGTATCTATCGATAAAAATATACGTCCGTTTATTCTGGGATATTCCGTATTTGTTCGTCTTATATGGATATTCTATATATATATATATATATATATATATATATATATATATAGTATAGGGAGTGTTTCGAGTTGAACATTTCGCAAACACTAGTCGGGTGCACACACCCGACTATTACTAGAAAGGGTTAGATCGCCCGAGGGATAAGCCGGGAAAAATTCTACGCCGGTCTTCCCGGAATCTGCACTGCGACACTTACACTCTCGCCACCTTTCTCTCTACCCTTTTTCTCTCTTCAACCCCTTTTTTTCCTTCTCGTTCTCCTTCACCATTTTACTCCACAACCTCCGGACGACGGCGAGGAGAGACGCGAGATCCGCGCGAAAGACGGATTCCGGTATCGAAGGGATCGGGAGCAGGATTTCTCAGGTTATATTCCCGCCGCGAGCTATCCCGAGATTCGAAGGTACACCTCCGTTATACCTTCGCCCGCTTTGAACGGGGCTTCCCCGTGAAAGTTACACCTTCTCGCGTGTACGAGACGTGTACTTTCTGATCAACTTGCACGAGGCAGATACTCCGGATTCGCACGCATACATCTCTCGGGAATAAAGAAAACGCATATTTAATCCCCCCGGATATTACTTTAAGCCGCGAAGAGGGTGGAGGGTGGTAGTGAAATCATCGACATTTTTTTTAGTTCCCCCAGGCAGTCTCGCCCTTCTTATCCTTCGCCAGAAGCAGGAACACGAATATCGTATCTCGTCTATCCGTTCTTAAGGTCCTTAAAGGGATGCTGACTGTGTTCGTTTTTATCGATTACTTTTATTTAATTCTTTATTGGTTGTACAGAATAAAAAATCCATTACTTGAATTAAAGTATTCATAATGATAAATCTGGGCTACTATATGTGTATTTAAAAAGAAACCAAGGAAATTAAATAATTACAGCTGTCTTATCTAATGCAAAAGACCGATTGGATAATTGTTATTTTATTTAGCTTTCTTGTTTTTATTTTATACACATGTATAATAGCCCAGATTTGTTATTTTAAAGTATTCATAATATTTTTTATTCTTTTAATAAATTTTTTATTCTTTTAATAAAGGATTTTTCATTCTGTATAGCCAATAAAATAGTTAAATAAAAATATTGAATAGACACAGCCAGCATCCCCAATTATTTTTTACGATTATTTTTCTGCACCCTTTTCTTTTTATAGCTTGAATTGAATAATAAATATTTTTCTACGATTAAAAGTACATATAGAAACAAAGTTGGAACCTGTCGATTTTATGTCAGAAACAAACAAAATTAAAAAATTAAAAATTTCTTTTGTTGCTAACATAAAATCGATAGGTTCCAAATTTGTTTCCACATGTACCTTAATCGTGAAAAAGCATTTATTATTCTATTCAATCAATTTTTGTCGGTAAAACAAGGCGTTAAGATCCTCCGAAGAAAATCCTCGAGGATGACGTTTGGTGACCACGTGTCACGAAATGTCATGCGCGCGCGCGCGCGGAACCGGCGAGACGCGTTCGCGATTGGCTCATGCATTTTTCAACAATCGTAACGTTTGTTTGATCAGGCGTGCACTCTTCCTCCCTCCTTTTCGGGATCGCACTTTTCGCGGAGTTTTGCGACAGACGAGTACGTGCTGCGAAAATGCGAACGCGCATGTGTATGTGTGTTTAAATAGGTAGACGCGGATAGTAAACGCGGCCCTCGGTCGCAAGTTCGAGACGAGAGAACGAGAGATCGATCGGATAACATGCCACCCTCTCTCTCCTCTTCCCCTCCCTTTGCCCTCCCGCGAAATAGCGACCCTTTAGTACTCTTCGTGTCGCGCATTCGATCTCATCGTCGCGAATCGTTTCTTCGAGCTTGATCGATTTCTCGAGAGCGCGAAACCCGCCATTTCTCTCTTTGCCTTTCCATCCAATGTTCGCGAAAAAGAGAGTATATATAACGCGGGTTTTAAGCTTCCTCTTTAGAGCCGCGGAAAATTAGAGGGATGATCTGTTTGTGTATTATTTATTTTGTATTATTTATTTTGTTTACAATTGATACTGTGTAAAAACGATTTAAATGTATATATAAGCTTCAATAAAAATTTCCTTTTTATAAAACCTTTTGTTTTATACGTACAACTTCACATTTATAACTCTATTATTGCTCTCGGTTTTTTGTACATATGTTTAAAAATGAATATGTTATATATTTTTGTAAGCTTTCGATGAGACGTATCTTGTTTTTGTACCGCACAAAAATCTATTGAAAAATATAAAACACAATTGATGAAAACGCGATATTTAAAAATAGAAGCAAAACAATCGCGAATTTAAAACTAAAAATATAAGTTGAACAGAAAATTATATAGCCAAATAAAACTCTTCAATTAAAGTAAACCTCGCAACACAATTGCGGGCTTAATTTACTATTTTCGCTTGTTACTGATTTTATTTAAAACATTTTTCAATGAAAGTCTATTGTATAAAATATAAAAAGACACGTGAAACCGAAAATATGGCGCAACCGAACTATCGTTTATGAAGAGAAATTACAAATATGTCCAGTTGTACAACATACATACATGTGCGAGAACGCAGCGAGAGAAATCGGGAATCACGATGATAAATGCAATTTTTTTTGAGGTCGCTGGTACTCACCGATCACGGTCAAATTGTATCGGAAGCTGCGCGTCTGACCCTTCCGGAAATCCACTCTGCATCGGTATGTCGCCGCGTCGTGCCGCTTTATATCGTCGATCACCAGAACCGCCGGGCTCGGGAAAGTGGTTCGGAAAAAGGCCCGTGGACCGAAAACGCCGGCGTCCGATGAATGGTGCGCCTTCGTCACTGGTTTATCTCGCGCGTCAATCCTGTAACGAGAGAGAAGGGATCTTCTGTTAGAAACTTTTTAACATCAATTTAAAAAATGTAACCACGTGTGACAAACACAATATTTGTTCTTTGAACAATTTTTCAAATTGAGAGCTTGGTTTTTCATATTTTATTTGTCTACGCCATTTATATTTATTCTTTTCATGCACATATTTTTTACTTATTATTATATGTATAAAATATATTGTATTTACATTATATTTATAGTCATACATATTTTATTATTCAATTTTATTTGCAGTATATTGATTTATAAAAAAATATATTAAGTAAAAGATATATTATACTTATACTATACAATATTTATAGTTATATATATATATATATATTTTTTTTTTATTATTCAATTTTAATATTTATATGCATTCAAAATAAGGGTCCGCATAATTTTTGAGAAACTCCCGACAATTTAAAAAAAGTTTATACAAAATGCAGTTAAAAAAAAATTGTTTCTATAAAAAAATCAATATGAAACTTTGAATTATTTAAATAAAACTACCACTATATTTTTTTTTATATAAATCGAATCACAATATTCTATATAAAAAGTTATAAAAATAGATTGGTCAAGAAATAAATATTTTATATACATGTATATTTAATTATGAAAAAAATATATATTGTACTTAAATTATATTAATATTTATACATGTGTTAAAATTTCTGCATTTTTTTTACGTTACATAGATTCTTAATTTTGAAGTTAACGTTCTATTCAAGCTCGCACCATTGAACTCCGAAATAATCTTTTTCCCATTCGAATGTAAGAAAATTATCAGGAATTTTCCGATACATACGGAAAATGCAATCGCAATTTCCGGCCAGTAAAAATTCAAGCCCCACGCGAAGAGATCTCTCGCTGATGCGGAAAATATAGAGTATCGCGCGCTAAATAAGGGAAGGGCTCGTTTGAAAGTTTGCGCGTGGGAAAAAAAATTTCACGTTGCAATTCATTGAACGGCCGCATCGAAGCGCGATAGTATCGACTATTACCCGCTTACGAGTTCGATATAATTATTTCAAATCGATGGAATAATTATCGTGCGCGCAGGGAATGGAACGCAGGCAGTCCGGCGATAACGCAATTAAATCGCAGCTCCGCGCGTTATCCGATATTTTGAACGGACACCGCTCATTTCCGTTTCATCGATATCGCGTAGATATCGCGCGAGCATAGTTAAAGAAAAATAATAAAAAAGATCGGGGACGGTCGATCGGCGCGCCGATCGAATCGCGGCGCTCCGGCTGATTACAATGGATAATTGGAAAATATAATCAAGCCGCCGCGATCGGTCTAATCTATGCTATTTACGTTATATTACAGTTTAATGCTCGCGCGAACGCATGCGCGTTTCGCCAAATTGAGAGAGTAAATTATGGATGGTTGAATAAAATTCTAATAACTGCGAGTTTCTGTCTGTTTCTTATATCTAGAATATATCCCGGGACAAAAATTTTTATATATAATTATATATAAATAATTGGATAATTATACGTATATAATCGTAAAATTATATCCCAAGTAGCAAACTGACGTCATTAAACGTCAAACTGATGTCATTGGCGTCCGATAACGTCAAAATGTATACTTGTTATCTGGGATGTGAAATATGTTTATTTTTATACAATATTATATAAATTTATATATAAATTAAGAGTCCATATATAATCATGTCAAATTATATATAAAACATATATGATATATATTGATATATATATATATATATATATATATATATATATAAAGAAATATTTATTATATATATATAAATTTATACAATTATATATAAAAAGCACTTTTATCTAATTATGTATAGACACATTTAATATATAATTTTGCGATTATATGGATAATTTGATATATTTCTATATAATTTTATATTGTTATATATAAAAAAATTTTTCCCAGGATAGGGTGAAATAAGTGTGAAAAATTTTTGAAGATTCTTCATCAAAAATTAAAAGGTGTCTTTCATATAAACATATACTCCTAGATCTCTCTCTGAGGAAGAAGTACACTCTTGTAAAGAAGAAGGCGAAAATTAGGTTTTTGTTTGGACAAATTAAAAAAATGAAATTTATGAATATTTTCTACTAGTAAAAAGGATATTAAAAATTTTTTAATCCTCTTGCGTATCGTTATATGGAGATGAAACTAACAATTTCTATTTAATTTGTCATTAGAAATTTTTAACGGATCGGAATGCGATCATTTAAAAAATATGCGTTAAAAAATTTGATTTTTTAAAAACTTTTTTATTTGTTTTATTTCTTTCGTAAAACCAATAGTTTGCAAGAAAAAAATAAAAATACATCGCACACATGCACGACTAAATAACGTAGGTTTCGGATTACAAGTTGAATTTTAGAATAAAAAAGGATAAATAAAACAAAATAATAATAAATGATAGAAAAAATGGAATAGAAGCAAAATTCGGGAAAAAAAATATAAATTTAATTTTCACCTTTCCTTTGGAGAAATATAACTCTTCAGGAAGGGACAGGAGTATATTTTATATGAAAACCCTTTCTTAAATTTTGACAAAGAATCATCTTCTAAAATTTATCTTATTTAGACTCATTCAGTATAAATGGTAAAAAGATTTTTGTGTCCTTTTTTCTGCAAAACCGTGTAATAATAACGATACAATAACGATGTACGAAATAAATTTAGCGAAATGACAGGGAATCGGAGGAAGCAACTACAAATGAAATAAAATTGAGAGAAAATGTTCCGTATAGTGTTGATTTTTGCAACCCCTGCTCTTCGCCTGTTTCGCAATAATTCCGAAATGAGATTTTATACGAGAGAGCACGTTCAACGATTCCCGTTTGACATTAACTGCAATTATATGCTCGCGTAATATAGTAACTATATATTAATGGAAACGTAAAATATTTCCCCGCGGCGGCCTCGGTATATCGGGTTTCGTTTGACGTAAATGCAATGTCAAAAGCTCCCGCTAGCGAAATTACCGTATTTTATTAACGAAAGTGGCGATAGTATGCTTTACACGAAATTTGCGATCAACGCGGAAGAGTAGAGTTATTATTATTATTGTCAATCTGTATTCACAAGCCGAAAGCAAGCGAGGGTTTACTTATATCGTCATAGAATACCGCATCACCGCTATGAATAACATTACATTGATATAACATGACATTGTAATTATTAAATAAAAGGATACATACGGTTCTCTCGACAAAAGATTAGTTTCAATTATAACTGTAATTAGTAATTATGTTTCACAATGTGCATTATTAGATGTATGGACGCGAATATTCAATTATACAAGTATATTAAAGTATAGAGATCAATTATTCAATAGACGATTAATGCATCGCGGAGCTTAGCCTTAATTTAATTACTCGATTCTATGATTCGATTATTTCAACGCGCGTTCTCAATCTGAATGATATTTAGGCGAAAAGTCAAATAATAAATAATCGGATGAAATATATTTGTGATTATAAGTATTGCTGAAATATTTTAGGTACTATGACATACATAAATACGCAATATTTAATACTTAATATTTAATATTTTAATTATATAAGTATTTTAAAATGCAGAGATTATTGTTATATTGAATATTCTGCGTATAATCTGCATTTTCATAAATAATTAATCTATATTTTAATTTTATTATTTTTATCGATCTACATAATTCGGGTTGAGAACGCATAATAAAATAATCGAATCGCAGAATCGAATATATCATATAACAATAAGCTTTGTGATACATCAATCAGTTTAATAAAAAATTAATTAAATTTAAAATTCTTGTATAATTTAATATTTCGCGTATATGTGATATAACGTAAAATATTTTCACAATACTTAGAGTCAAATATTTTATATTACTATACAATCATATATTTTATATTTTTATTATATTAAATATTTTTATATTTTGTCCTGTGCTTTATTATTTTATTTTTTGACGATTCAAATATATTTATAATTTAAATTGAGAACGCGCAATAAAAATATCGAATCGCATAGGATCGATAAATAAAATAAATAAAATAAGCTCCGTGATATATATAGCTCCGTAATCAGCTTTTACTTGTTATAATTTAATATTTTCGCGATAAATATATATCTTACTTGAGGTAAAATAAATTGCGATCTCGATATAAAATTATACATGTGACTTTTAACTCATATTGCTTCCAAATCTGTGAATAAAATTGTACAAAGAGTTTTATTTGTTTAAAGGGATGCTGACCATGTCTGTTTTACCGACTTTGAGTTCAAGGACTTTTCTTTTTATTGGCTATACAGATTAAAAAATCTTTCTCCACAATTAAACTACTGATAATAATGAACGGGGAACGCTGTAATTTCGTATAAAAAACAATAAAATTAAAAAATTACAGTTTTTTATCGGCCTCTTGCATCAGCTCATAACAATATTTATTTAATACAAAAGTTCTGCAGTTTATTTGTGCACAAAATATGGCGCTCCCAATAGAGATGACATGAAAGAATAATACAAAAGTAATAAAAATGAGATTAAAAGCCTGTATCAAAAGATTTTTCAATCTGTATATTCAATAAAAAGTGAACCTAACCTAACTTAAAGTCGGTAAAACAGAACTACGGCAGCATTTCCTTAATGTTAGGTAGATTTTTTGCTTCAATTGTGGTTTACATATAACAGCACGAGAATCATCATTCTTTTTCCTTGGAACGCGCGCATAACACGATAATGGGATGCAGTGAATGCGGTGGGAATAAGAAACAAGCGACTTCGCGGAGGCGAAAGGGGGCGAGAAGATATAAGGGATGAGACGCAATAAGGAAATGCGTCTCTCTCTATCTCTCTCTCTCTCTCTGTTCTCTTTATGCGCTCCGGGCGGAGGACCTTTACGCTTCGCAGACGGCACTCTCGATTCACGTCGACGTGGCGCCGGGGTAATACGGAATCGATGTCTGTTTTATGAAACGTTTTATCTTGCCGCGCAGCCAGCTTTCCAATATTTCGTTCGACTCTCTCGTCCGCCTCGTTCGCGATCTTTGCCCTCGTACTATCGTTTCCTATATTCTCTCACCGTTATTCCTTCTCGCTTCATCACGTAAACCATTCTTTCCCTGTATTCCGCTTCGATTACATCTTTCCGAAAATGATATATATTTTTTTTTATTTAAGCCAGTATATACGCGAGGTTTCGAGGAACTCGACGTCTTTTCGAAATGCAGCTACGATGAATTTTTTTAAAGAATAACGCGAATAAATTTCGGTTCCCAGATGTAATATCTGTTTTCTCGATGCTTATCAATAAAATGATAAAATATCTTCCACAAAAATGTGATAGCATTATTGGTATTTTTTAATATAAGAAAGAGTTATCCTGTATGTTTCTTTTTCTTTGAGATAAATACACGATTCCGACTTTTAAATTGCATTATCACGTCACAATTTTGAGAAAGTTTCAATTAAAAAAAATTAATAAAGGATAATTTTAGTGTGTGTAGCATTATAGTTTTATGAAATGTTGAGATTTTAAAAAGAAATGTGCTGTGTTGATAAATAGGATATTTAAATTTTTTAAGATTAAATACGGGAAAAAACTACGATTATTAAAAATATATCAAATAATCTTCGATTATATTTATTGAAATATTTAAGATTTTTAGATTAACTAGATATAAATTTGATGTCAATAATGAAATATTTAAAATGTATACATAAATTCTGCAAAAATCTGAACATTCTTCAATTTTAATATTAATCCCATTTATATTAATTGTTTTAAAATTAATCAAATGTATATTAATTTAAAAAACGTTGAATAAAAATAAAGTTTTAAATATATTTGATAGATGCTCAATATATAATCTTAAATTTATTTTTTAACAAGCTACTACACTTTATTTTTAATTGCAACAAAACTTCTTTAACATAGTTATAACATAAAATACATGAAAATTAAATTGATTATATTAATTATACTGTAATACTATAAAATATAAAACAATATTAAATAATAATATATAAAAGTGATATATATAAGTAATATATAAAATATCTATTTTTACAACTTCGATCACAAATTTCTCAAAATTATTACGTGATACCAATTTAAAATACAGAACAATATCTAACATAAAAAATTACAGAAAATATATCTTTTTTTTTTGTCGAACCGTGATATCAGCTAAAAAGATTAAGAACCACGGCTTTAAAAAACGAGGAGCTAAAGAATAGTCGTGCAACAAATACCCCTATACGTGTAGACAGATAATATGTATCCAAAATTCGCAAATAGTATATTCCTAGTCGCTAATAGATTTCGTTCACGACATATAATATTGACCGAGAGAAAGAGAAAGAGAGAGAACGTTTCCCCGTGTTTAAGGAATCCATCTTCTTACCGACACGCATAATTGGAAACGCGCGGCATCGTTTCATATATATATTTAGGTCGGCTAATTTCGGAGCACAAAGTCGAATTCACATTCCCAATATTCCGCCCTAATCCACGGTTTCGTGTATACGAATCGTTTCTTCTCTCTCTCTCTCTGCGGGCGTATTTTCCCTCAACCCCTATCCCGCGCTGACGTCACGCCCTGCAAACCCTCGTAAAAATGATAAATGCCCCAGCAAAGGGTAAATAGCAACGGAATAAATGTAGCCGTCCGTTAGCGGCTGCTTTACATAGCGTGCAAGAAAATTACATGTTTCTAAATATTTATTGGCGCATTAATTTCGTCATGCGTGTCTTTAACCCTCGCGCGATAGAGAGGCTTGGGAAGGAGAAAATGGGGGTTTCAAAATAATTCCGATCGTTGTTTACGCGTCCGGGATGAAAGTGTCGTCCGGGAAACCCTTTTACGTTTTCCAGATTACATGAATTTCGAAGAGGGCTTCACTCTCTCTCTCTCTCTCTCTCTCTCTCTGAGAGTGCTTTTTAATATTTTGCTCCGCTTTCATCCGCACTCTCTCTCTCTCTCTTTGTGTATGCGTATGTGAGTCTAACCCCAGTCTTCCTTTGCGTATCCTTTTCTCCATCCCCCGCATTTGGGACAAAGAGTAAATAGCGAGAGAATAAATGCATGACACCCGGTTTACGAGGATACGCGAGTGCCTGCACAATAAAAATTCTCTTTCTTCTCTTAATTCAGCTCTGTACAGCTCTGTGTTAATTTCTTTTCGCGGGGAAGCCGGTACTTTTCTTCTCCGGTATTTTACGATCAACCGGTTAAATTATCTAAACCTTTGTAGCGCTTTTATGGCCGTCTTCATCAAGTCGACGAGGCTGTTAACATAGTAATAAGTAAACGCGGTACCTTTTTCGAGGGAAACCTTTTTACACTATAACGTGCAAATTATGCTTCTAATGTATCTTTTAAAGTAAGTCTATTTTTCAAAAATTGTACAAATACGATCCATTATTTCCAAATGCAATTATTGACATCGCTCCAATTTTTCTATTAAAAAAAAAAATATATATATATATATATATGTATATATAAAAAAATATATATATATAATATATATAAAAAATATATATATATATATATATTATATACTATTTTAGCTTTTATTCGATTTTTTATCGATCTATATAAAATAATTTGAGAACACGTAATAAAATAATCGAATCATCAAAATAATCATAGAATCGAATATGTAATATAGCAATAGCTACGTGATACAATCGTTTAATAAATAATTAATTGTACTTTAATATCTTTGTACAATTTAATATTCCGCGTATGTATTATATGTTATGTCAAATATTTTATATTATTATACAATTATATATCATATTTTATATTATCATATATAATTATATATTTTATATTATATCAAATATTATTTCATCCTACGCTTTATTATTTTACTTTTCGACAATATAAATATGGGTAATTTGTATTGAGAACACGCGTAGTAAAAATATCGAATTGCAGGATTGATAAATATAAAATAAATAAAATAAAGAAGCTCCGTGATACATTAATCATCTAACAAATAATATATTTTTATTATATTATATCAAATATTATTTCATCCTATGCTTTATTATTTTACTTTTCGACAATCTAAATACGGGTAGTTTGAATTGAGAACACGTAGTAAAAATATTGAATTACAGGATTGATAAATATAAAATAAATAAAATAAAGAAGCTCCGTAATACATTAATCATCTAACAAATAATGTCTATACTTGTTATAATTTAATATTTCCGCGATGAATATATATAATCTCTTAATACTTACAATAATGTAGAATTAAATTGGGATTCCAATATAAAATTATATGTGAATTTTAAATCATATTGTTTCCGAATCTGTGAATAATTATGTAAAGAGTTTTGTTCATTTAATGTGAACGTAGACTTTTTTGCTTCAATTGTGGTTTACATATAATAACAGAAAAATCATTATTCCTTTTTCTTGAAACGCGCGCATAACACAATAATGAGATTATATATGTATATATATTACATTATTTTATGTATCAGTTATATATTATTATTATTTTATTATTGTTCTTTCATTGATTGCAGAGTCTTCGTCTTTATTCGCGAATAAAGATTTCTAATATGGCGTGTTTTATTGATTAATTAGTAGTGAAATAGCATAAAGATAAATAACAACCGAATAAAAATGTATACACAATCATCTACGTGATTTTCCCTGCGAATTAACCGCGAGACATAACCGCAAAAAAATATGTTATTTTAGCGACATTGCAATTTGAAAATACTCGCGAAATTTCTCTTGCTTGTTTCACAATTAATATTAATGTCGCAATAGCACATTTATGGATATAGGAAAAATACCTTCTTACATAAACTGAAGCAGTATCAATCGAATATCATGTTTGATAACAAATTGAAGTTCGGTCCAGCATGTCGAAATAAATACAGAGATTATTGACGGAAAAATATTAGCACTTACTATCTGGACTATTTCGTGTCGCGCGCAGAATGTGAGACTGACTATGCGTGACGAATTCCGCATTTCTCTTATCTTCTCGGTTCGTACGGAACCACTGTGCCGCGCTGTGGCCTCTGTCAAGGGTGACAACTAATTGAAGGTCGGCGGGACGCGTCACGTGGTCGCGTCACGTGGTCGCGCCTCTAATTTCGCTCGCCACACTAGAGGGCACGCTTTGCTCGGCGCAAAAAAATCGCAATGCTCTTCACACTCTTCGCTATATTCTTCGTGCTATAAACATTGCCTCGCATGTCTGTACTCTCATCCCGCGTTAATTTTCTGGTAAGTAAATTGTAATCACTCGTTATCGAGAGACTTAAACCTTCATCAAATATCATTGAATATATATATATATGCACCTATAAAAATATCATTAATTACACGCAAGAAGTGATATATATCTCGTGTTTCAATCAGTAACTTTTTGTTTCTCGTGTTAAACAAGCATTTATTTAAGTTAAGCTTTAAATAGCATTATTAAAGAGAAAGAAAAGAGAGAAAATAAATTAATATGGAATTATTATAAAATATCTCAATTATTATGTGTGTTAAGCTCTTGAGAAAAATATTCCATTGTTTATATTACTAAAATTTCATATTATATTTATGATTTTAATCAAGCTTTTCTACGCGCTCTATATAAATTCATTCGGAAAATATTTTATCATTTATATCTGGAGGAATAATATATCGATAATGTTACACCATATTTACTACGTTAATATTTATAAACATAACATTATGTATTATGTAAATGCATGTATATGCACGTATTTCGTTATATATATTTAAAATCGATATCAAAGTCGATTTAAAATTAAAGAGGCGCGTCTCTCTTTTCACTAATTTATTTAATCAATTTGAACAAGAGAAACTTAGAGATATTATATAAATTTTTAAGAAATATTATATAGATATTTATATAAAACCTATAAAAGTTTTTATATTAAACAATTTTTTTAATTTATAAAAAATTTTATTATATATTTATATATAATTTATTATTGCTATGCATCAAAATATAAAATTCGGCGCATCTAATAATAATCCCTGACCTATTGCTTTGTGAAAGAGACGGAAAAATGGCACGACACAATACAACTAGAAATTCTCTTTCGACTTGCGCGTAAAAAAAATCTTTATTCGCAGAATACAAAATAATAACAATAATAATCAAGTTTTGACTTTATCCGGTCAGAGTACCGAAAGAAATAGAATTACGCGGAAAGATGCAATCTCTCGCGGGTATTAAATTTAAAATTCCGCAAAATCTTTCTTTCTCTCTTCAAAATCAAAAGTCGCGTCCTCATTGTTTTCGAGTGGTGTAGCTGAAGAGCAAAGCACCGCGTTCATCAAGAGAATATAAAGCGTATTTTCCCTGCAATTCGGGAGTGACAAGGAGTACGTTTGTTACGAGCTAAACTCAACGATTGCTATTTGTGTTCTCGCATCCATGGCTGTCGTCGACAATGTCTCTTGTCGGGAGTTGAACCCCGTCGAACATTTCCAGCTTTGTACCATATATGTGCATACATATAGGATGTATATTTATGTATTCTACAACAGTCTTTTTTTGTTTTCCAGCCTTTTTAGTAATGTTTAAGCATGCAATTTATACAATTAGCACTTAACACATAATTTTTTTCTTCAAACAATTGTATTTTCTTTACACTAATTAATTCTTCTTATGGGCATGAAAAGTATTGAGTTAAAGTTATTGAAAAAGGGGAATATTTTATACTTTAATTTTATATCAACTAGGAAATATCTCATAAAATATTCCTTTTTCAATAACTTTATTTCAATACTTTTATGCAGAAAACAATGAGAGGAATTAATTCATTCATTCATGTAAAAGAAACATTATTGTTTGAAGAAAAAAATATGTAACTACTAATCGTAAATTACATGCTTAAATTAAAAAGATATGAAAAAATCTTTCACTAGATAGTTTATTATTAGATCTTCCTAACATATAGGCTATAAAATTCGGCGCGTCCAATAATAATTTTTTGAAATAATAATTAATTTGAACGCTGCTATAATTTAAATTTGATATTTGTATGTTACAGATAACGCGTAAAATTCGGGAGTGCCGTTAAAAGTATCGCGCGTACAAGTGCGGGAGTGCTGTTAAAAATATTGCGTGTACGAGTGCGGGAGTGTCGTTAAAAGTATCGCGCGTATCAATCAACAAATTTTATAAATCCCGAGAGAAGGAGGAGGCCCAGGACAGGCATCGGGCACCGGTGAAACAACTCTAAGGTGAGTACATCATCATTTGTATATTAATTATTACAAATCATATTAATTTAGCTCATTTATTTGAAATTTGAGCAAGAGAAATCTTGAAATATTATATAAATTTTTAAGAAATATTATATAGATATTTATATAAAACCTATAATATTTTATTAAAAAATTTTTTTAATTTATAAAATAATTTTATTATATGTTTATATATAATTTATTATTGCTATGCATCAAAATATGAAGTTCGGCGCATCTAATAATAATTTTTTGATGTAGTAAATAATTTGAACGCTGCTATAATTTAGATTTTATATTTGTATTTTACAGACAATGCAGCTCGAACATCAATTACTCCGCTGTTGGTGAGTGAGATAAATTTTTATTTCATTTTGAGATAACAAATTTGTAGATCGTAGTTGTAGATTATAGATTGTAGATAGATTAGTTATCTTAAAATGGATAGACTAACATTAATTAGATGAAACTTACTTAGATTGGACTTTTGATAGATACCTTTAATATACATAATTAAAGCAGTATTACATATAAATGTAAATTAAAGTATTAATTAAAGAAAAGTATAAAGAATTTAAATTCAGATTTCATTAATTTATTTAATTTAAATAACACGCGTGTGATTTTATTAATTGCACAGTAACAATTATGTTATACTATATAAAAATAACTTAACATACATTGATTATCCTAATTTTTTTAGTCCATCCATCTATGTAGTGTGACATATGAAAATACTTTACCTTGATTGATGTACATCTAAGTTATCGATCAATTAAATAATAAATAATTAATGTTTTTTAATAAATTGTATTTTTATTATAAATTTATTATCACTTTTTTATTATAATACAATCATATTATTATATATTATTAGAAAAATAAATTAATTATTACATAATTAGTTACTTATTATAAATTTTAATTAATATTTAATTATTATAAATATTATTAAAAAATATCAATGAAAAAATTTGATCTATGACTCGCCGTTATGTTAGTTAAATTAAATTCAACGATGACAAACGATCGTGATTTCTTACGATCATATACGAGCGTAAAATTACGCTCATTCACTGGCGATAATAATTAGCCGGAAGGAATTTCTCTCCTTCATTGAGATCTCAGAGATTAAGGTTAAAGTTACATCTCCGACGAGATGTAGACAGAAGGATTGTGGCCAATAAAGGTAGATTTACTGACCTGAAAAATAGCTGATTTAATTGTGTGAATAACGTTACAAAGTTGAAAAACTTGTGTTAAATTTAACAGATTTTATAACATGTCCCAAATAATTCACAGAAATTTTTGTGTTAATTTAACATAATATAAATATGTTAAATGGAGACACAAATACTGTGACAATATTTTAACACAAAATAAATTAAAAACTTCAAATAATTTAAAATAAATTTTGTGTAAAACTAACATAGTTTTAATGTAAAAACTAATGAAAAATATGTGAATTTTAGATTTTATCATCCCTACTTATAAAATAAAAAATTAACATTTTTTTCTGCAAATTTTAACAGATAAACCTTGTTACTAATAGAACAGAATATATTTAAATATTGTGTAAAATTAAAAATAAATGCACATTGTGTTATTTTTACATTTTTTTCAGTTGTTTTAATAATTTAACATTTCAATTCAATTAACAACAGCAATATGTTAAATTAATACATAAATGTGTTAAATATTTAACACAAAAATTTTAATGGGGACCGTTTTTAAGAAAACAGAAAAAAAAGTTTGTTAAATTAACAAATATTTAGTTCAATACGTTCAAATGAATCATTTATTTGAAACAAATAAATATTTATTTGTTTTGGAAAGAATTTTCTTATATCAAATAAGTATTTTTATATCAAAGAAATATTCATTTGTCTCAAATAAATGATTTATTTAAACGTATTGAACTAAATATTTGTTAATTTAATAAACTTTTCTTTTCAGTACGAAGAAACGACATATTTTCTGTGTATATATGTATAAAATATGGATAAATAATGTTCGATCTTAGGTCTATTTAATATATTTAATGTTCTTTTTAAATGTTTTTCACTTTAATGAAATAACACATTTTTTCAAATACATTCTACGTGCACTAGAGGGCCGCGATCCTCGGCGCGGCGAATTTCAGTAGTAATGACTGCGCGCAGTCAGACATATCGGGTCGGACCGCGTGTTGTTGCGGTAGTGACGCTATCGTGACGTACTACTGCCGATCCTGACCCGCATCACTGTTTTACATTTCCGTCCCTCTCGTTCGTCCTCTTGTCCTTTTCTCCCCCACTCCTAGGATTCTCCCGCAATAAATCATTGATGGAAATGAAACATTAAACGTCGCCCCTATATTCGTAAAACGATCTCGTTATTGTTACGGGAGACCGACATTTCGAATTATCGCGAACGGATAGTTGAAAGTTTGCATAATAAAAGAATATAGATATTTTTATTTTTTTTTTTATTTTTAGCAAAGCGAAACGTTCGTTACGAGGAATATACACGTAAAGATATTTCGGTATGTTTGCTTGTGGAGGAGGTTAAAGTCAAAAGAGTAGAGTTTGGAAACGATGAAAATATTTTATGGAGAGAGAGAGAGAGAGACGAGTTTTTTGGGAGCACAAATTTGCCTTTTCGTTAATTTATCGCTTCCATTTGCTTTCATTCCTCGCGCGCCCGGAGTTATTTTAGAGGACTATAAATATAAATATACAAATGTGGATATTGGGTTGAGAAATCAAGCGGAGAGGATTGAAATTTATTGACCAATCAATTTGGAAATATTTGGACGATGACAGTTTTGACAACAGAACGACACGCAAATTGCTACGCGCGCGTTGATGCGTTATAGAATTTATTTTTCGCCGCTGTACTATATTTGCGAAAGGTTAACGACTGTAATCACTTTGATGAATTTGAGTGATACAAAACGATATTACAAACGCGTCAAGCGTACGCACCGTTGTTTGACCATCGCGTTTTCCGGTGCGATTATCGCGTGATGAAATCATGAGGCTCTCTCTTCTCGCGCCTCACATAAACACACTCGCGATAGGATTTGTCGGTGTGTTTCTGTTGGCCTGTGATCAATTCGCGAATTATTTCCCGCGGTTCACGGCCGACAATAACGTATTACTCGCGGCAGAGCGGACTGTATTTTCCGCGCAAATGAAATTCCGTTTACAATTGCTCGCCGGATTTTCTTAAAAGACTTATCGGAACACAAAATTCAATCAGATTTCGAGTCACCGCGATGTATCGTCGTTTCAGTAAGCGACAAAATTTTTCCATCTCGAAGCAAGACAAGAAGCTGATAAACTGACAATGGAAATTTGCATATTTAGAAATTTTTAATTACTGTCAACAAAAATGATCTCTTATATCTTTTTAAGATTCATAAAATATTTTTTTATTATTTTTTAAAAATGTTATCAATGTGGTCATATAAATAGAAGTATTCTTACCATGAAACTTTTATATAAAACATCTTTTGATCTCTCGAATATTTTTATCGTGATTTTTAAAAAATAATTTTCTTCAAAGATTAAACAAGTTTAATTAATTATTTGATATTTCGAATATTTTTCGAAATATATCGAAAGAAACAAAAAGCTGTTATTATATATAAGATTTTCACTCCTTAGAATTGCTTTTAGGTCGCAAATAAAATTCTAAATTCTTCTATTTATCCTTCCTACATAATATAAAATTTCATCAAAATTAGCATTCTCCGATTTTCTTGTTTCAAGTTCTTGCCTCTCGACGAATTAAAAGCGATCATCAAGTTGGAAAGAGAGATTGAAAACGCGATACTCGACGAAGTTCGCTCTTCCCTTTGACGTTCTTATCGACGCGCGATTATCCCGCGGCCGGAAAATTTCGCCGGCAAAGATTGTTTCTCATATTACGTGCCTTCAAAGGACACACCGCAGTTTTGTTTCATTTTCCTTTACACGCGAGCGCGAAATTAAGCCGCTTGTAGCGATTTGTCTCAGCAGGCGAAACCGGGATGAAACTAGTCTTGAAAGAGCGAGGGAGAAAAAATTTAATCGCGGCGTTTGCGTTATATTCGCGTGACCTTTTTCTCTAATTGGCGATACTTTCTTGCCACCCGTAAGCTTTCCTCTCCGAAATGGCGGGAAAAAAAGAACACGCGTCGGAGCACCGTTAGGACGCCGTTAGGACCGATTATTTTGTCCTAACGTTTTTAGGTTAGAACCGATTATTTCGAAATAATCGGTCCTAACCTAAAAACGTTAGGACAAAATAATCGGTCCTAACGACGTCCTTAGGTTAGGACCGATTATTCCGAAATAATTGGTCCTAACCTAAAATCGCTCACGTCAAATGCTCGCGTTTCGTGCTCGCGTCGCATATTCGCGAGTTCTGCACATTCTTTCGCGCTTAATGCACGTCGATGCTCGAATAGTCCGTGTATCTCGCCCACTTTTCATCTCCCGCTCCCTGAAAGCGTCGCTCTTTCTCTCGCCCAGGAACTCTATTGAAGAGTTCTCGGAACTTTATGGCCCCCGGTAATGCTTGTCCTTAGTGGCGCGCGGACGGCCGGCCGCGATAATTTCGGGTCGATAACGAAATTCAATATTTCTGCGGTAATAGCCCCGTGTAGTGGCAGTTCTGGCGACCGGTAATGCGGGGCGCAATTCGCCCGCATAAGTTCCCCTCCGGTGTGTGTTAATATTTAGGGTTACTACTCGTGAGCACGCCACGGGAGAGTGCATCACGCACTTTCGTGTGCGCGGCCGCCTTTATTCGTGCTTTATACCAGACCGGCTCGGTCGCGTTTTGTCGCTTTTTCCGAGCCTCTCCAGGTTTCGACCGAAATTTATCGAGCCTGCGGGAGGTACGATAGATCTTTCTCTCGCTGAAGGAAATCCAGTAAAAAGTGCTCGTATATGTGTGTGTGTGTGTGTGTGCCTGTCGGGTCGACTCCAATTTTTGTAAAATTTTTAACCTTTGAAATTATGAATCTTAAAATTAAGGATAAAAAAGAGGCAAGCACAGTATATACAAAAATATGTAACTAAGATTCTTGCGAACAGTTAACATCTATTTATTATGTGCTTACTTTGTCAGTCTTGCATTGTTCATCAAAACAAGCGTTAACATTGTCGGTTGTTTGCATAGAAGTTGATTTACTGTTTTAAATTTGATGTACTTGAAAAGGGCTGCAATGACAGCCGAAACGTTATATTTCAAATAATTATTTATAATAAATTATCGCCAGTCTGGTCGACTTTAAACGTTGAGGAGTGGTTTTTTTTTTTTAAATATGTAAGGTTGCATAAGTAATAAGTGTAAAATGTATGTATTTTTATTATTTATCGTGTAATTTTACATTTATTATTTATTATATAATTTTTACATATTTTTATGTAATATATTTTTTTACAATAATGTGCGATAAATTTATTATGAACTAATAAATTAAGCAAATATATTTTTAAAAATTTTGATAAAAAATTTATAAGATTAGTGTCTTAAATGCATAATTAGTTTCTTAACATTCTTCGAATTTAATGTCGATTCCAATTTTGTACAATTTTGAATAATAAAGTAATGAATATCAAATTATGATCTGTCAAACTTATGAATTATGAAAATTATATCTTGACGCGTTGAAAGAAGCTTCTCATTCATTTCTTATTTGCAAAGCGAGGATTTTCTCGCGAAAACGAGAATTTACCGAAATATTCGAAGATCGCATTGACAAAGGACCTTTGTTGGAATAATAACTCGAGCAATTAACAGCGGCTTCGCGTTTAAATTCGACGACCTCGTCGAAAACCATGGGCAAGTTAATACATCACGTTTTTTTTTTTCAACGTTGCTTCCTGCCACGTCACGATGCTTTGTTTTCACGGCTAAACATTGTTATGCAGATGGGACCAGACGGCATTGTTGTTTTGGCTGGACGTCCGCGCGCAGCCATGGGAGCCATTCTCATGATAATTTTTGGAGATTATTTTTCGTAATTTCTCACGGAATACGTTCAACATCCCCCTTTTCTCCTCCTCCGGCCTTCAGTGCGAAATAAGCGCGATTGCCCCTAGCGTTCCTTTAATTTTCTTCTCCCGTATTATCTCATTGCGTTTTCAGCCAAATTAACCCGTCTACCTGTGCCTATTATATGAAAACATATGTATGATAGATATATACGTGTGTATATCGCGTATAAATTTGCATTGCAATTGAATACTACAGTGATTACCTTTGCAGAATTTCCAAGCTATCTTTCATCATCGTTACATAATGATGATAAGTTGTTTTAAAAATATTTTTAGTCTCTTTTTTTTCTCTCTCTCTCTCTCTCTCTTCATATTTATATGTATAAACACTTTCAAAATCATAAATATATCTCTTCCTATTATTTTAATTTATTATTTCAAATTATTTTTATTAATTGTTTCAAAAATATAAATATCTTATGTATTTTTTATTTTTTATATTTATTTTTATATATATATTTTTGTAATATTTAATCAAAGTAATTTGAAAAAATTAATTAAAATATATTTTATTATTGTGTTTTTAAAATTTAAGGAGCCGACTTAATATTCTTATTATTGTTAAAATATATTTTGTTATTTTTTATATATATATTTTGCTGAGAGAGGCAACGAAATATATATAACAAGCTTTCAAAATCATAAAGCCTGCTAAAATTACTTACTAGGGGGGAACATAAACGTGTATTAAGATCTTGTTTGCGAAAGAGAAAACAAGAGTTTACAGGTTCGAACCACGCAAGATTCGCTCAAATTTCGCATTTTCTCCGCAATCCCCAAATTTCTTGGTGTCATTTCTTCGCGCTTCGAAGGCTCTCCTTCGTGAAACGGTCGACTATATATGTGAATATCGCCGGACTAAATTCGCTCGCTGTTAAACGCTAGGATGAAAGCAGTAATTACATGCGCGTCACAAAAACACGGCGTGTCACCGTGACACGGCGGCCATTGTATTAACGCCATAATGCCGTCGTATACCGTGGTTCCCATTATTTCAAATTGATGATTAATTATAAGTATAATTATATAATAATAATAATAATAATAATAACAATAATAATAGCATCGGGAATAGCAGTAATAAATAAAGAGTGCGCGTCGAGAGACGTCAAAGGACGTCGTTTGTGAGCGATTGTAAGCGTAAATTATTCGCTCGCGACGGCGAGAGAAAAAAAGAATAATGACAGAATGTATACGGCAGTGTTGTGCTTACAATTAGATGATTTAAAAATTAGCCAGATAAAGATGAGATAAATATATGTAAATTTATTTTAGATAAAATGAAGATAATTTTGTTTCAAATATATCTAAATAAAAGATAAAATTATATAACAATTTATCTAAATAAAGTGATAAATATAAGGCCAACTTATCGAGCTGAATATTCGAGATGTTCAGTCAACTACCATTTATTACATGTATAAATTATAAAACTACAGTCATTATATTAAAACTAACGCAAATTACAATCATTCTATAAACGTTTCGACCGCACGCGGTCTTCTTCAGTATAATTATTGAAATATAAATTCTTACAATTCACATAATATCGAAATTTAATTATAGTTATTCAGAATCAAGAGTTTTTGAGTAATTAACGCGTGTTTCAATCCGTCCTGTCCAACAATGTTCGCCTCGATATGATCCCTGATTTTGTTCAGATCTCGGATAGTTTCATCGTTAATATGCGAGAAATTAACCCGTTCCGTAGGCGCTATCATCGTTCTTCTTGATAATTTTGCTACTTATTAACAGTTATTAAGGATGACACATAACAAACCAACAATACAGAAAGACAGCTCATTTTATACATGTAATAAATGGTAGTTGACTGAACATCTCGAATATTCAGCTCGATAAGTTGGCCTTATATTTATCACTTTGTTTTCAATATACGAGCGACAATTGTATTAATTTATCTAAATAATTTTCTAAATAATAATTTTTAATTTTTAAGGTATAAAAATATATGTATTTTCAAATTTTTATTTATAAGTTTTTATCACTTACTCCTTAAGTTCTACTATTTAAGTATTTTTATATGTGCTATGATTCTAAATCAAAATTATCTGAAAATTATTCTAAATAATTTAATAAAGATAATACCTTTCTCATCTAAGATGCAAATATAAATAATACATATTTTTATTATCTATATAAAGATTAGATGCCAAAGTTTCATCTAGATGATCATCTATATAATTTTATTTAGATAACAGCAAATACAGCATATACGGTGTATCATAAACACCTATCTGTATCGCGAACACGTCTTTAACCGTTTCTCGTAAGGGTGTACATCCGATCGAACACAGGTTACTCGAGAAAATGACAGAGTGTAACAAAAGAGTTCCCTTTCCGAATATGTCGGAGTGTCTATTGTGTCCAATAGAGACGCGACATTTCGTCTAAAGCTGTCTGATAACCTGGAATACCTGTGTATATATATATGTATGCCCCGTCCTCGATGAGCAGCGAAACACAATTACGTCCTATCTCTCTCTCTCAGCCCGTTCATTGAATTTCGCCCTATTATAGCAAAGGTGATTTATAGAATTATACGGCGAGTGCACGACGCGAGGAAGTGACGTTTGACTTTGTCTCCTTCCGACACACGACGCTTTTTCTCATCTCGCCGGAAATTCACGAGGCGTGAATCATTTTCCAAAATATTGCAGAGTGTAACTAAATACTTCTGTATTTGCCTTCCAATAACGAGAGTTTCTGGCTCAATTTGGAGACGATTTTTCCTCAGCGAAAATGTCGAGACGCTGATAAGTTATAAGTGATTAAAAGAAAACTAAATTCTATGGAGTTAAACTATTAACAAAACTACATTTTTCAGTTCAAATTCAGATAGAGTTTATTTTAATAGAATTTTAAATTAAGATTTAATTATAAAGATACATAAGGCCAAAAATTGAGAACTTGCAAAAAATGATGATTTTTTTCTCGACATTTTCACCGAGGAAAAATCGTCTCCAAATTGGCCAGAAAATCTATTATTGGAAAGAAAACACGGAAGAGTTTAGTTACACTTTTAAACAAAATCTCGTGCGTGCGTATAATGACAAGGATGCTTCTGGCTTTAGAAATCTGTATTCACACATACGTGCGTCTTTATTTATATGCAAATGCGAGAGTGGCAAGAAAAGCGCGAAAAGAGAAGTAGCGGAGAAAAAATTATATTCGATCCGGTGGCGTGATATAAAAACAAAATAAGCGTAGGGGAAGCAATAACAAAAATCAATAATGCGATTTGAGAGAAATCGAATATTCGGAGTCGGTTTCGCCTCTAATTATAAAGAAACATCTTTGTGGGAGGAAAACGAGAAACTCCGCTGCTTCGTTCTCTAATGGCTCTGCGTTTAGTGTGTTAGCGTGTTAGTGTGTGTTAGCGTGTGTTAGTGTGTTAGTGTGTCTTACTGTGTTTGATATAATTTGACTTTGCGGAGAGAGATAGAGCAGGCCGCGGAAAATAGAGCAAAACCGTAGAAATACGCGTTTATAAACGGCAATAAAAAGATTACAGTCGGCAAACATTCGTTTCACCCTATTAGCCAAATTGCCGCTCCACCGATCCCATTCGAGCGAAATGGCGGAATCAGGGTCGCTACGAACGAACGATGAATTAATTTCGCCGAGCGGCGCGAGCGCCGGCTATATCGAAGTTGATTTTCAACAGCGGAAACACACGGGCGCGCGTTTTGGAAACGAATTTCGCCGCTGTCAATTCCGAAAGACAGTCCCTTCCCTCACCTCCGATATACACGGGTGCGTTCCCCCACTGTTGAAATCGAGTCTGCGCGACCGATAACAACTACTGTGTGTATATGTATGTGTATATATATCGCGGTGCCTATGCTTGCACTTTGCCGATTGACGTTCCAACTTTCCCAATTGTCGACGAGATGATAAACCAATCCCCCTCGCGGACCCAATTGTGCGCCCAGTTGGCCGGACGGTTCAATATGATTCGATACGTTACAGGCGATTCCAATGATAACTTGTAGTCGAGCGCGCGAGAGAGAGAGAGCGAGTTCAATCTTGACGTTCTCGATCACCAGAGGTGACCTTATCGCGCCCGTCCCCTACAATGCGCTACCGAAATAGAGAATGCAACGTATTGTTATGTGAAAAGATCCAGTTGCTCCTTTATTCTTTTTGGATCCCCTTTAACCCTTCTATGCTTAATTTTCATTAATGTATTTAAATATTAATCATGTATGCAGTGTTGTGCTTAGATGATTTTAAAATTTACTAGATACTGTTTACTATTATCTAAATAAAATGATATATAGATGATCTAGATAAAATTTTGGTGTTATCTTATTTTTATATATATAATAAAAATATGTATTATCTATATCTGCATCTTAGATTTAAAAAAAGTGTTATCTTTATTAAATTATTTAGATTAATATTCAGATAATTTGGTTTAGAATCATAAAACATAAAAATACTTAAATAGGAGAACTTGAGTTAAATAGCAAAACTTACAAATAAAAATATAAATATATTTTATATTCCTTTCATAATTTATATTTTTTTATAACTGTGTGAGTGTTTATATAAGTACTTTTAAAAAAATTAAACAAATCAAATATAGTAGGCCAACTGAACGAGCAAATAAATAAGGTGTAAAAATTTATTAATAGTTAAATAATTAAATTAACATTCCGTTACAGAATCGATATAAATTGTAAACGTTTCGACTGCACTACAGTCTTTATCAATACATAAAAGTTAAATATTAAAATACAAAGTTAAATGTTAAAAATACAAAGTTAGTTAAATATTAAAATATAAAATTAAAACGATTCTTCGCTGTTGACCAATAGATATGCAAGGCGATTGGTCTGAGATGCCAAGTTATGCGACATTTAAACATGATTATCGTTTTAACAAGTTCCTTTTTCCCGATATTTCAAGTGTGTGTTGCGAAGTCTGAATAACAAATGTCCTAGTACTTTTAAATATAATATTAGTTAAAAGTTATCTAGATGAATTGCCATATAATTTTATCTTTTAGCTAGAGATTATTCGCAAATATTTTTTAGCGATAGAAATCTATATTTTATTAATAAGAGGTTTTACTGATGTTTTAATCATATTATTATTAATATTAATAGGTTTTATTTTGATATTATTTTGATACAAATAATTATATATACTATAAAGAATAATTTATCTTGTTTTAATTTAATTACAATTGTGTTTGACATTTACACAGAGTGTTTTTGAACAAGCGTCAACATTTTGAAGTTTGAAGAAGAAAAATGACATGTTTATTAAATATTAAAATATAATTTTCAGTATTCAGTGCGTTATAAATATAAGGTTACTTCTTCAAATAAATTATAAAATCAGCAAACATATTTTTTGATAATCTAAATACATCTCTAGAGTAATTTCTTTTTGTACGTCAAAAATTTTACTTTCGAAAAACTCTTTAAAAATTAGAAGATTAGAAAATTAAAATAACGTCTTTTCTCTTCTTTATATAATTCAGTGTTTTCATTTAATTTGAATTAAAGAATATAAATTTAGAGATAAACTTTTGCTGGATTATCTACAAAAATAACTTAAAAAGTTTTCTAAAGAAAGACTCTTCCGTCAAAAAACTTCCTTTAAAAATTGTCAGATCGTAATGTAAATCACGGTTTATAACATATTAACCTTTCTGTCAATGAACCGGATATCATGTCATTTACAAATTTTTTAAAATAAAAATATGAATACATATATTTTTTTATTTCTCTTATAATTTATACTTTTTATAACTGCGTTTACATAAGCGGTCTTAAAAATTATTATTTACAAAATTATATAGATAAATTGCTATATAATTTTATCTTTTATCTAGATATATTTAAAACAAAATCATCTTCATTTTATTTAAGATAAATTTATATATTTTTATCTCATCTTTAGCTAAATCATCTAAGCACAACACTGGCGTTCATACACCTTCGAAGAAATAGGGACGTATCGCGTAGAATTTTGTCACGAAAAATAAGTAACAGTATCGATACAGATCTGTCAAAATTATTTTTCAATTTTTCTACATTATTTTTAGACGAATCAAGAATCAGAAATATATTTTTTCTTCAATAGATATTAGTTAACTATAGTCAGTATTTGCTGTTATCTAAACAAAATTATATAGATGATCATCTAGATGAAACTTTGACATCATCTTATCTTTATAAAAATATCTTTATCAAATTATCTAGAATAATTTTCAGAAATTTTGGTTTAGAATCATAACATATAAAAATAATTTATAAATAATAATTTATAAATATAAATACATACATATATTTTTATATCCCTTTTATCTTTTATAATTTACATTTTTTTTATAATTGTGTTTACATAAGCAATCTTAAAAATTATATTATTTCGAAAATTATCTAGATAAACCGCCATATAATTTAATCTTTTATCTAAATATATTTAAAACAAAATTATCTTCACCTTTATCTAACAACAAGATAAATTTACATTCTATTTTTATCTCATCTGTATCTAGCTAATTTTAAAATCATCTAAGCACAATACTGATTAGCGACGTATTATTTCTTCAAAGAATGTGTAAGATTGTTATATAACCAATTATAAATAAATATTATCGTATCGTGACCAATATTCTTTGTTTCTCCCGCTTCTCAGCCATATTTCTCTCCGTTTCATCTTTGTCATTTTTACTCTATCAGCTGACACTCGCCGGCCGCGAGATGGGGCTCTCCGTTTCTCTCCACGTTGTTCTTTCCATATATTTTTATATCCCTTTTATCTTTTATCATTTACATTTTTTTTTATAATTGTGTTTACATAAGCAATCTTAAAAATTATATTATCCCGAAAATCGTCTAGATGAACCGCCATATAATTTAATCTTTTATCTAAATATATTTAAAACAAAATTATCTTCACCTTTATCTAACAACAAGATAAATTTATATTCTATTTTTATCTCATCTGTATCTAGCTAATTTTAAAATCATCTAAGCACAATACTGATTAGCGACGTATTATTTCTTCAAAGAATGTGTAAGATTGTTATATAACCAATTATAAATAAATATTATCGTATCGTGACCAATATTCTTTGTTTCTCCCGCTTCTCAGCCATATTTCTCTCCGTTTCATCTTTGTCATTCCTACTCTATCAGCTGACACTCGCCGGCCGCGAGATGGGGCTCTCCGCGTTGTTCTTTCCATCTCGATTCACCGTCGCGCTTCCATTCGACCATCCTTCTCTGATTTAGGCCGTAGAGCGGCTCGTTAACTGATTGAGGGTGATTGACGCTCTGGCTGAATACTAGACAAGCCCAGGAGCTGTTATTTACAGCCCGATCCTGCACAATAATTGCCGGCATCCTCGCTTTCACCCTCCCATTTTCTCTCCCTCTCCTTTCTCCTCTTCGCGTCTATCTCCAGCGTTAGTTATTCCGTGCGAACGAATCGGCTTATCGGCTTCAACTCATTGGGACCGATTTTGAAACTCTTGTAGCAGAGTTGTATATATTTCAAACGAGATATTCATCGACAGCGAACTTAATGATCGTCAACGATTATAGAGATAAAATTACTCCCGATTCACGAGATAGTGTTTGCCATTCGTTACTTTGAGATAAAATAATAAGTTGCAGGAAGAATCGGTTTTTAACAAGTCCTAAACATCGTCCTTTTTATCGATAAAACATTATTTTTGCGCACCCTTTCCTTTTTATTGGTTGAATAGAATAACAAATGCTCTCTTCCACGGTTAAAGTACATAATGCATTTTTAATTTTTTAAATTAAAAATTTGTTTAATATAAAATCAGTAGGTTTGCGCTTTGTTTCTACATATGTACTTTAATCGTGGAAAAATCATTGATTATTCTATAAAAAGAAAAGGGTGCGCAAGAATAATGTTTTATCGAGAAAAGGACGGTGTTTAGGATCCCCTTAATCATAACCTCGAGTTTCAAAAAATCAGCAAATATTATTGCAATATGACACGTGACGTGGGCAGCTGTCAAAAAAATAAATTGCCGGTTTTTCTCGGTGTAGGGTCTCATTTCTCGGAACCGAAAGGAGAATCGGTGGTCGGATATATAAGTATACTATAGATACGATCCGCGACGAAAGTGGGCTCGCACAAAAGACGTCACGTCCGGCATACAGTTTGTCCCCGGGAAGGCGGGGATCGATTCTGAAGGGGTGAAATAGGGGGGTTAAGTGTGCAGCTCGCTGAAGAAAGAGAGAGAGAGAGAGAGAGAGAGGAGTCCTCGCAAGAAATATACTCCGTGGGCTCGGGCACGAATCACGTTCGTGGCCGGCCATCCCCCATCGCGGCTCCTGTCATCTTAATCCCCCGGATCCTTTTTACACGGCTTTCTCATTCGCATCCTTCTGTGTACCCGAGCTTGTGGACTTTAGTGCCCGGGGGTGCGCGCTGGGACCACCTTTCCTCTTATCCACTTGAATTACGGCGAGGCACGTCCGCTCCTAGTGGGTCCTGGCTCCAAGCTGGACACACCTCGACCATGTTTCACGCGGAGAGGCAAAATTCGCCGAATGATCGGCCCGTAAAAAAATAAAACCTCGCGCGCGCTCGCCTCGTTAGATCGTATATCTCCCTTTTCTTCTTCCTCGATTTCTTCACTCGAACGCGAAACACCGGAAAGAGAAATTTATCGAGACCGTTTAATTAATCATAGTCAGTGCTTAGATGATTTTGAGATTAGCTAGATAAAGATGAGATAAAAATATGTAAATGCATCTTAGATAAGATGGAGATGATTTTATTTTAAATATATATTTAGATATAAAAGATTAAATTATATATGGCGATTCATCTAGATAATTTTCTAGATAATATAATTTTTAAGACTGCTTATGTAAACACAATTCTAAAAAAATTTTAATTTTAAAATTAACTAGATGAGATAAAAATATGTAAATGCATCTTAGGTAGAACGAAGATAATTTTGTTTTAAATAATTATATATTTTAGATAAAAGATTAAATTATATGGCAATTTATCTAGATAATTTTTTATAATATAATTTTTAAGACTGCTTATGTAAACAATTATAAAAAAATATAAATCATACAAGGGATATAATAATATATGTATGTATGTATTCATATTTTTATTTATAAATTATTTCCATGTGCTATGATTCTAAACCAAAATTTCTGAAAATTATTCTAGATAACTTAGTAAAGAGACATTTTATTATCTATATAAAGATAATATGACGTCAAAGTTTTATCTAGATGATCTATATAATTTTATTTATATAGATAACTAATATCTATTGAAGTGAAAAAATATATTTCTGATATTCTTGATTCGTCTAAAAATAATATAGAAAAATTGAAAAATAATTTTGACAGATCTATATCGATGCAGTTACCTATTTTTCGTGACAAAATTCTACGCGATTCGTCTCTATTTCCTCGAAGGTGTACGAACGCTCGTCCCAAAATTGAGGAAGCGGTTAGTTGATTTCGGGGATGGTCGACTTTCGCTAGACGAAAATGTCTAGCGCGGTTACCGAATGGGAATGGTTAGTTTCAGTGACGTCACGTACGACGGAGACGGTGTCGCAATCAGATCGGACCGATCAGTCAGCTGATAAAGATTTAGGAGATAGATTTTATCCCCGGTCGGATGCCGCGTTCACACGTAACTAGAGTCGAACAATAGCTGGTCGACGGTGTCGAGCACGTTTCCGTGAACACGAACTATGGTATCTTCCGATTGTATGACTCGCACCAGGATTTCTCCTGGCAGAAAGAAGGAATTCTCGATCATCCTTCCTCGGGTCAGGACCAAGTCTCACGTCTCCTAGCGATTATCATTACGTCCGACATTATATCTTTATATTCGTTCAAATTATTTTCGCCTCCACGTGCGTTCATAGCAGAGCTATAAATAAAATATCCCGAGCTATTTTCCTTCTTTACTATATTTTTGTAAAAGAAAAAAAAAACAAACAGATCTAGAATCATGGTAGAAGAAAATATACTGTCCTAGTAACTAAATTTTGCCATGGACAAATGAAACATTGAAATTAAGATCGTTATTTCGAAATAAATTTGTGACGGAGATCGTTTATAGAACGTTATTTATTGCGAGAGAAGTTTAATCAGTTCGCTGACATTTTCCTTTTATATCATCCATATTTTATAAATTTATGATTCGCTGAAATGCCGCCGTGCGATACGAAGCATTGATTAAGCGGCTTTCTATCTTTAGTTTTTCCTTCGTTCATCTTTTTCACGTCACTTTTTTTCTCGTCGCTTCGTTAAGATGCGACCTGCGAGCCTAATAGAAGCTAGCGTCTCTCAAAGGAATCACCAACTAAGATGGTTTGCCGTTATAATGAAATTGCTGCGAGCAACTCTGGGCGTGGCGTTATCTATTAAAGAAACTATTACATTTTTCCTGCATTAGATAAAGCGTTGCCATTGATTATGATATAAACACATTATATATTATCATTATCATTGTGATTATAATTATTATTATTATTATCATTTTCATTATTATTATTATTATTACTATTATTATTATTATTATCATATATGTTATTAAATACGTAATCATATATATATATATATATATATATATATATATATGCAGTGTTGTGTTTACAATTAAATAATTTTAAATCTGGCTAGATATAAAGATGAGATAAAAATATATAAATTTATCTTAGATAAAATGAAGATGATTTTATTTTAAATACAGGGTGATTCAAACAAAACAACCTGATGTCCTGGAAATATCATTCCTGAACGAATTCTGAGACAATTTTTCCTCAACGAAAATGTCGAGAAAAGTCATCATTTTTTTGCATGTTCCCAATTTTTGCTATCATATATCTTCGTAATTAAACCTTAAATTAAAATTCTATTAAAGTATAAACTCTTAATAAGATTAATAAAAGAATGTAATTTTATTAATATTTTATTTCCACAGGGCTTAGTTTGCAAAAAAACCTTTTATTTTCAAACGTTTATAACTCAAAAATTATTGATGTCTCGACTTTTTCGTTCAGGAAAAATTATCTCAGAATTCATTCACAAATATGATATTTCTAGGACATCAAGTTGTTTTATATATTTTTAGATTGTTATTTATACATTTTTATCGCTTACTGCTTAAGTTCTATTATTTAAATATTTTATGTACTATGATTCTAAACCAAAATTATCTGAAAATTATTCTCATAATTTGGTAAAGACAATATTTTTAACATTACATATTTACATATTTTTATTATCTATATAAAGATAAGATGATGACAAAGTTTCATCTAAATAGATAATCATCTATATATAATTTTATTTAGACGACAGCAAACACTATATATATGTTATTAAATTATATACTTACATATATTTATCGTAATTAATGACAATATTTTAACGTAATGTAGGAAAAATAAAATAAAAAATTTTTCCAATAAAAATTGAAGCGTGCACCAACTTTGTTGAGAGGAAACTGACATTTCTACATCCATTAATAATAATAATTCACGGCGTCATGAATTCTTAATTATTTTGTAGTCTCTGTGACCGCCGACGCCACTTATTAACTTCGGTTACGTAGTAGTTTCGTAAATTCTGCTTATCTCAGTAGGTCTGGGACTGACTTGAAACTCGAATGTCGACTGCGGGAGATAGCGCGGAATTGTTCGGTCCTTTAAGCGTGCTGCATGTTCACGGCGGCGGTTGGAAGTTGCTAGATGCTCCCAAAATGTCGGGGCCAAGGGATGGCCGCAGTTTCTGTTTTGATGCGTCAAGAAGCGCGGTACGGAATTGTGCTTCGGGTTGCGCCAAAGTTGAATCTCCGCAGTGCCCGTTTTGCTTCAAAAGCTCCCGCCGACTTCTATGTATACGTATATGTACATGTATACATGTAGAAGGAGGCGGAATACTGATCGAAAATCACGTTTGCGGAAACTGCTGTGTCGACTTCTGTGAGCGGTCTTTACTTTTATATATGTATATAGGACGTAACTAAACAAATATATACATGCAATACATCATTAAATTCTCTGGTCAATTTGAACTGGTCAAAGCACCAATAAATTTTAATTTATAAATTACTTAAAAAGGCGAGCTTCTCATAAACTAAACTGTGCAGAATTTAAATATTAACAAAATAGAATTTTAATTTAAGACTTAAGGGAATGCTGACCATGACTGTTTTACCGATTTTGAGTTCAAGGGCTTTTCCTTTTATTGGCTATACAGATTGAAAAATCTTTCTTCACAATTAAAGTACTGATAATAATGAACGGGGAGCGCTGTAATTTCGTATAAAAAAACAATAAAAGTTAAAAAATTAGTTTTTTTATCGAACTCTTGCATCAGCTCGTAACAATATTTATTTAATACAAAAGTTCTGCATTTTATTTGTGCACAAAATATGACGCTCCCAATAGAGATGACATGAAAGAATAATACAGAAGTAATAGAAATGAGATTAAAAGTCTGTATTAAAATATTCTTCAATCTGTATATTCAATAAAAAATGAACTTAACCTAACCTAACTTAAAGTTGGTAAAACAGAACAACGGCAGCATCCCCTTAATTAAAATATAATAAAAATAAGATATAATAAAATATATAAATAAAATATATATAAAAAATATATAATAGTGACGTCCCCCAATATTTTTGCTGAGGAAAAATTGTTTCCAAATTGACCAGAGAATTTGACGTGCTGCATATGTTTTTCTTTTTCAGTTACACTCTGTATATATTTCGCGAGAGATGTTTCTTGCGCATTTTTTCTTCTTTTTTTAAGCAACGTTATTCGATTTTTGTACGTCCTTTTGATTTTTCGAGCACAATAGACGCGAATAAAGTTGGAGCATGAGCGTTAAACGTTAAATCGTTAAATTTCTCGGTCTGGTCGGCTGGATAATTCTTAGAAACCGGAATAAAATAATTAGCGAGTGGCATGAAGTTTTAATAAGACCCGGTGATGACGCGGTGCAAAAAGTAAAACGCTGTCGTATTAACTCAGACTGCTATCGTAATCTTTAAACGCGAAGTTCAACCTGCAAGACTCCCCACCTTCTCGTTTTCTCTTTCTCTTTCTCGGAGACAATTTCTTCGTTTAAGAGCAATGTTGCGTTCTTGGTATTGTAGTTCGCGAGAGACAAAGATACTCGACGAAGATGCGAAGTAAAATCCCACGTTAAGGAAGCAAAGGAGGAAAGTTGCCAAAGTTTCGAGCAGTTTCCAGTATTTGCTGCCATGTTTCAGCGTACTCGTTTCACGGACGCTTGTTCCTGTTTGCAGAGTTATAAATTGAGTGTGTTTAGCTAGATGGAGAATGATATTTTTCCGCAGCGTCGAATGTCGTCGTTTCCTCAACGGGTCGGGTAAGATTACGGGCCCTTCCATTACGGGAAGATTGAAATTGATTCTTTACGCGCTACGTTCTTCTCCGGATCGGTTATCGCTGGAATATTACAGTTATTTCGACGTTATTTTTTCACATAATCGTAAAATTTACACACGATTCACACGGATTCGCGGAAAACTAAATTTTTCTCTCGCGTATTTGCGACATATTTTTGTACAGGGTTCGCACCTGTAGCATTATTTGAGTTTGCGGGAAAAATGTAACTTTGTGTGTACTGTAATTCAAAATCATAGTCAACTTAATAATTAAAAAAGCATATTAATTACTTTGTTAAGTACATTTTAAATCTTTTTCTTTATAAAATTTTCCATTTTTAAAATTTTTGCCCATTTCTAGACGATAATTAAAAATGCATTTTTATTGACTCAGTTTTTATTACAAGCTTTTATCATATTTTTATTCTAATAAAATTAACTTCATATTCCACTTAAAAAAACTAAATTCAAAATTGCATCAGACGACTTAATAATTAAAAAACCATATTAATTAGTTTCTTGAATATATTTAAAAAGAGTTTTTCTCTCTGTATGAAATTTTCCATTTTTTAATTTTTATATATTTTTAGATGATAATTAAAAATGCATTTTTATCTACTCAATTTTTATCATATTTTAATAAAATTAAACTTTCTCAGAAAAACTATATACATATATATGTATTATACTCTATCCATTTAAAAAAATGTTGGAGGGATCCTCTTTGTTCCCTTAAAAATTCTCTATAAATTCGCATTTAATTTAAAGTAAAAAATTTCAAGTCGATATTTAATAAGAAAGCGAAGAAAGCTTGTAATATTTTATTCGCGACACTCAGTATACAAATATTTGCAAGCATAGTAAAACGTGCTTGTGATTACACATTTCATTGCTATACATATATATTTAAAGTTCCCTCGAAAAGGTAGTATGTTTCTCTCTTCAATGCGAAAAGTTTCGCTTGAATTAGACAAAGTGGCCAGTTAATTAAAGACGCAGGTATTTCGTTTGACTTTGCCTCATACTCTGTAATTACACCGTCACGCCGAGGCGCGTCTTTGTCGCGAAGCAGAAACTTCAAAGTGAAAGTATCGAAACTGCGCGGACCGTCACGTGTATTAACATTATTCGCGAATTTCCGCAGTGATCTCGCTGTGAGGAATCCTGTTACGTGCTTCTCGTTCTTTACGAATCTCGCGAAACGTGATGTATATATGGATCGCGAACCGTTTTCATTTCAGCCGAGCGTTTTTGCGTCCTAAAATATGTAGGAATTTGTCCGCGGTCGACCCGTGCCAGCGAGTTACATATACAAGGTATGCTAACCTTACCGTACTATACGAGTTTACAGGAGACTCCAAAGATTATTTGGAGACGATTTTTCCTCAGCGAAAATGTGGAGGAAGGTCATCATTTCTTTAATGTTCACAATTTTTGAAATCATGTATTTTTGTAACAAAGCCTTAAATGGATGCTGCCGTAGTTCTGTTTTACCGACTTTAAGTTAGGTTAGGTTCACTTTTTATTGAATATACAGATTGAAGAATCTTTTGATACAGGCTTTTAATTTCATTTTTATTACTTCTGTATTATTCTTTCATGTTATCTCTATTGGGAGTGCCATATTTTGTGCACAAATAAACTGCAGAACTTTTGTATTAAATAAGTATTGTTATGAGGTGATGCAAGAGGCTGATAAAAAACTGTAATTTTTTAACTTTTATTGTTTTTTGTACGAAATTACAGCGTTCCCCGTTTATTATTATCAGTACTTTAATTGTGGAAAAGTATTTTTCAATCTGTATAGCCAATAAAAAAAGCCCTTGAATTTAAAGTCGGTAAAACAGACATGGTTAGCAGCCCCTTAAATTAAAATTCTATTAAAGTAAACTTTACCTGAAATAACTAAAAAATATAGTTTTGTTAATAATTTATTTTCACAAAGCGTAGTTTACAAAAAAGCTTTTATTTTCAATCGTTTATAACTCCAAAATTATTGGTGCCTGGACATTTCCGCTAATGAAAAATCGTCTCCAAATTACTTCAGGAATTTCCCATTAACGTGTCGTACAGTAAGTCTGGGACACCCTGTATTTTCCGGAAGTGGGAGAGAATTTGAGGTAAAGGAAGAGACAGGTATATGGGAGAGAGAGAAGAGCCGTATTTCGAGAAATCAATGTGACATACGAGCTCGCAGTTCATCGCCGTGAGAGATCAAGTTCATCTCGTCCTCGTGAGAGCGTCGAATGAGGTCGCAACCCTCCCCCGACCTCTAAAGGGAGGTCAGAGAGACGAGGGAAACCTTATTATGCGCCCCTCTATCTCTCTCTCTCTCTATCTCTCTCCTCTTCCTTTCTGCGTTTCACGCGAATCCTGCAAAGTGGCGAGGATGGCGTCAACCGAATAACCAGACCGTAAACCACGGTGGGGAGGGGGGACGCTGGGGGTCCCGTTTACGTCACCCGTAAACCCGGGGCCGTCCTGCCGGATTTCGACGAGCAAACACACTCGGCGGCTACGGCGCCTCGTAAAGCCAACGAATCCACGGAGCTGACGCACCGTTTTCGCGTGGCGTTCCTCGGGGACGAGCTAGCTCGTACGTTTCACCTCCGCAAGAGAGAGCAAGAGAGAGAGAGAGAGAGAGAGAGAGAGAGAGAGAGAGAGAGAGAGAGAGAGAGAGAGAGAGAGAGAGAGAGAGAGAATTTCTACCCTACGAGAAAGCTCCGGAGCGGTCGAGCGTTTTTCTCCCTGGAAATCGCGTCGCGAATCGAGCTTCCTCTCTCCCTCTCCTTCTATCAGCAGAAGGATCCTTCTCCCCTTCTTCTGCCTCCTTCCTTTCTACGAGAGATACAGGTGTAACAAAGAGATCGGGACACTCGATTATTTCCGAAACATGACGTTTTACAAAAAAAATTTTGTACAAAAGTTGTAGGATTCAAAGTGATTTTATATCAGTTTGACCTTGGATGGCGTCGCCAGGGTCAGGGCAAGATTACCTTAAATTCTTTTATTACATATTCTTGTAGCTTATCTCGAGAGCTTTCTAAAATACTATAATTAAGTTATTTTTTATCAAGTATTTTGCGAGTTAGCCTTGAAGTTTAGTCCCAATGTCTGGACATAAAATATAAAATATAATTTGCAACATATTTTTTCTTCAAGGCTTCAAAGCTCATAACTCGTAAAATACTTAACGAAAAATAACTTAATTGTAGTGTTTTGGAAAGCTCTCGAGATAAGCTACAAGAATATGTAATAAAAACCAGGAGGTTTCATTAATAGTATATTGTGTATCAAGTGCGGAAAGTTGACAATTGGTCACGAGTGCGCTGAAGCCGTGGGCAATGACTTTGAACGCGGCTCAGCCGTAGGCAATGGCTTTGAATGCGGCTTATTCACTCACCGCGTCGCCGCTAGATGGCGGCGTGGGAAATCGGCCGCTTTCCGCACAGAAAACGCGCACACAAAGTGCCACTTTGCCTGCACGTGTAATACAAAAAAATTTAAGATTCCGACCTTGGCAACGCCATCCAAGATCAAACTGCTAAAATCATCAAAAAGATGTTTGCAAAAAAATCTCATGTTTCCGAAATAAAATCGAATGTCCCGTTTCGTTACATCCCGTATAAATGCATCGCTACATCTGTAGCGGATAAATATTTAATGCGCTACACAGGCCGCGGAAATCCGGAGAAATTCAAGGAGAAGGAGAGGACGCGAGAGAAATTAAGCGGAATATTTGCCCTTGGGAGATTAACTCTGAATGACGAGATTTTCCGCGGCGGTAGATACACGCAGCAGAATTACCGTCTCCTTCTTAACGTTCTTCTCTCCCGCGAAGAAGAAGAAACAGCAGCGGAGGCTGACGCTTCTTCGTCTTTCCCGAGGACGCGCGCGGATTTGACCTTTTCTTTTTGGGGGGCGAAAGAGAGGGTGGAAAGTCCGCCTCGCGGACCATCGCGCGTCCAACTCTTTTGCTGCCGGTTTGCTAAGCTTCCGCGCTTCTCTGCGGCGGAATACGTTTATCCCAGACCTACCCTTTCCGCAGACCTCCGCCGGAGCTTTCCCTTATATCTCTCCTCTAAGCCGCAAGCGACTACGCAAGCGCGCATTTGCGAAATTACCGCGGCAAACGTTGGCCACGCCGTCTGTAAGCTGGATTACTTTGGAGAATACGACAGAGTACGCCCGAGCTGATCAGTTTTTCGCTCGAGAACGCCCGGGATATTCCACTATAATCCGAGGTATGCATCAAGTTAGCGGATAATATATCAACGTGGAGCTTGAATGCGCGTCGCGGCGCGAGCGAAGGAATACAAAATATCCGTACAACACGAGAGGTCGAATTTCTTTTCCCTTTTTTTTCCCTTGCCACTGCATAACGGGGAGAGCTGAATTATTTCTCTCGCGAGAAAAAGAAAGAGAGAATCATGAGTTAATAGCGAAATATATCTCTTCTTTACATCGAGCGACTGGACTGATGGTTCCGGAGTGTTTCAAATTTCTTCCCTTTTACACGGATTTCTCGAATACGCTTTCAATGTGTCTAACGTAGCGTGAATTATTTCGGAATAAATTTCGAATGTAATTTCGATAAGGCGTTTCCTATATTTGTTTATAGCACCCTTATTCAATCTTTATTGAATTTATGGGCGTTCGTAGAATTTTTTCTAGAAGGGGGCATAAATTTCCTTTTTTTTTTTTTTTTAATTTTTGTTCTTTCTTAATTCTTTAAATTTTTTTTTTTATTTTATTTTATTTTTATTTTTTAATATTAAATATGCAAATAAATTTTAGTGTTTATTCAAAGGAGAGCGAATTAATTTTTTTGCTGATTCCAAGGGGGAACAAAGTGCCCCCTTTTACCACCCTCTGAAAAAATTCGATCGTATATTTCTCGAATCGCGCGGGTGGAATTATTAATCGAGATCTCGCTAAATAAAAATTTCGACATATATTTTTTCTTCTTTTTTTTTACGACGTAATGGCGTCGATAACGCGCGACGACGTAACGCGCAATTGATTTCCGCGAAAATCCATCGAACGTAACAGGCGTTCGACCTCCGAGGGAGGTCCTTATTACTATTCGCGGAGGAGACGGTAAATTCTTTTCTCGAGACGACGTCACACGCGTTGAACCGATTCAGCGCCGTCGACACGCGATGTTACCTCGTCGTGTACCTAACCTAAGAGCGCGCCATTATTACGGGCAGAGGTTTTCCCCCAACTGGAGAGTGGAAAACGACAAGGTTTCTACCTCTAAATGCGCGACATTACTGCGTGTCATTAAGCATAACAATACGATCTCTTAATGCCGCTGGCAATTTTGTAACTACGTTGTCGATATGAAGGCTCGACGACACGAGAGAAAGAGAAAAAGAGAGAATTGAATAATTATGTACAAGAGCAATCGGTGACTCAAAGCGAAAAATAAAATTTGAAAAAAGAGCGGAGAAAAAGATAGAGAGAATTTTTTAGAGAGCATAATTTGCATAATTCCTCGTGAATTATTGTTCGAAAATTTGCTTGACAATTTTTGTAAGCTAACAATGCCTATTATTTAAGCGACGAGAACTCCGCACGCATCGCTTTTTCTTCTAGCTAGGCGCGTTTCCGCTTTAACAGGGTGCCGTGACGACACGACGAGGATGCTGTTTGACATTCGTGACGATCTCTCGTTTGTCGAAAATCTTTCAAGAGCTTCTTCCACAAGTTTATCGCAACGTATTCGCTCGGTAGAACACTCACTGACAGATTGTCACCTCGAATATACATATATTCGATATATACATATATATATATATATATATATATATATATATTTGTGTATATATATATATATATTATGATAATAATATTTATTATAAATATAAAAATTTATATTTAATAATATTAATAATGATATTTATAATAAATATTTATTATCATAAAATATTTATTATAAAATTTGTAGAAAAATTAATACATTATTTCTTTAATTTTTATATTACATAAATATAAATATAAAAACATACATATATATATATATTTAACAAAAATTTATATAGGTATATACGTGTATATAATAGAAATTTTTACGATATAAATGTTTCTAAAATATTTATTATAGAATTTTTGTAGATAAATTATTTAATTCGTTGAATACAAATAAAATAATTTTTTTTATCATAAATTTCTGCAAAAAAGCAAAGATCTGTTGTGTGCAAGCATCTTATAAAAAGATATAAACTAATACGGATGAGATAAATTATTTTCCGGATTTGAAATAGTTTAAAAATCATTATTTTCCGTAAGAGAGAAAGAATTATCGTTCTCGATGGTATAAGAAAATGAATGCACTTAAGTAAGATATTTGGCTGGAACGACGTATGTGGGTTAATTCTGCGTGATGCGTAAAGTCTGCTGGTGACGTAAGCGGATTATGGCCTTAAAGGGGGAGTAAAGTTGAGAATTTACGGACATTTACGTCCCACAAAATCCAGCCTTCCACGGCCTGGGTCCGATCTACGACCCACGGGCGGATATGCGGTCGAGCAAGACAAAATAAAGCCGCCTTTCTCGTGTAAGATTATGCGGCGAATAGGTACTTTGCATAAAAATATCGCCATGATCGATCTATAATTTCAAGATACCAGATTTACGTCGATCGTTTCTGTTGCGTTGCTCGAAATAATTAGATCGCTTCTTAAATTGTTTTATAAATTCTTTTTGGTAATTATTTTAATCAATATTTTTAATGAATAATTTATCAAAAATAATTCTATAATCGCGTGTTTCTCGTTTTAATATATATTTATAAACACACGCGATATTTTGATCTTCTCTTACTCACAAAGTTCTGCACCGATAAGGTACTCAATGATTCAGAATGCTGCCTGCTGCTATTTTCGATGACTGTGTACATGTTACATGATCTATGATGTCGGAAAGCGAGCCAATCATGGCGATATTCTCCTATGCGACTTCCGTTTGCGGAGGTGAGTGTCAATCTCATTTCGGAAACTTGGCGCTTAGGTTGATATCGGCAGATGCGGCATCGCCGAGCGAAATTGATTGATTAGAAAACTTCCCTCTATGTTAATATTTGTAGGCAATATCGTCAGCTCTATATATACATATATACAAACTCGGAAACTCATTACTGCGCTGCTTCATTTTCATCATCCGCCGCGCGAATTCGCTTGTTTATCACTAACTTATTTATTCGTAAAAACAAAATTAGATTTTTCACCTAATTCTTTTGCGTTACGTAACACAACTTGACGTTTTAATTAATTTATATATTTACTTTTTATTTAACATATATATATATATATATATATATATATTGTATATACATATATGCGTGTATGTGTATTAAATAAAAAGTAATTATGTATATTGATTAGAAAAGTATACATATATATTAAATTAAAAAATATTAGGAATATTGAAAAAAGAGAAATATAAAAAAATTATATCGGTATAATTGTATAGGTACATATATTTATATCTATATTAAATTTGAAAAAATCGCATTTTCTTCCCGTAACAAGTAACCTATTCGGGGGAAATAATGAATCGCCCGGATACGTCCTCTTTATTTACGAGAGAAATTCTTCGTAGCTTGCGAACGTGCTCCGGGCGTCGTGTTCCGCAACAGCCGTCCAATTAAATACCGAAGGAAAGGATTAGCAAGGCGTGAATAACTCGGGGGAAAAGGGAGAAGAGGTCGGCGGCGTTTTACAATGCAATAAGGGCGGAGAGCGAGAAAGGGCGGTCCATTAAATCAGTGTGCATCGATTACGTTTATTGTGCCGCGTAAATATGTCCACGGTTTTCCCCGGAAATGCGACAAGAAGAGGGAAGGACTGCCACCCCACAAAATCGTTGTTACTCGAAAAAAGTCACCCCTTCCTCCTCGCAAAGTTGAGCCCGATATTACAGTATAAGTAAGAACAGTAAGTACACTCTGTATCAGTGCCTTTGATCTTTATGGCAACCATCCGCCATATTGTTGATTGTGCGAGTGCGCTTTAATTTGAATAACAGAAACTGCTTAATAACTATTACTTTTCAAACACTGACGATATATATTATAACATGTAACTAATTACAATATAATATACAAGTGATGTATTTAGTTATAATTTGTAATATGTAATGAATACGTACCTTTCTGGATCTTTCGGAAATCAGAACAAAGTTTCCTTCAATCCCATTTTTCCATTACTGATGCTACAGCAATTTTTAAATATACACCGATAATCACTTGTTTTACTCATTTCCTTATTTCAAAAATATTTTGAATAAGTAAATTAAAATAAATGCAATATAACACAACGCGCATCTAACCTAATTCATGCGAACACATGTTATGTCAAGCAGACGACAATCGCCATGTTTTTGATTGTGCAAGTCGCCATATTTATTTACCAACTTTTTGGAGGAGTGTACCTACTGTTCTCACTTATACTGTGCCGATATAAACACACTCGTGCCACAATTTCGAATTCTTTCCACGCGAGTGTCGGTGTTTTACGACGTTTTCTCGAGCGTCTTATTAATAGCCGCCTAATTCGTTTCACGCTGTATAGGTTATGTCAAGCAGACGACAATCGCCATGTTTTTGATTGTGCAAGTCGCCATATTTATTTACCAACTTTTTGGAGAAGTGTACCTACTGTTCTCACTTATACTGTGCCGATATAAACACACTCGTGCCACAATTTCGAATTCTTTCCACGCGAGTGTCGGTGTTTTACGACGTTTTCTCGAGCGTCTTACTAATAGCCACCTAATTCGTTTCACGCTGTATAGGTTATAGTCAAGCAGACGACAATCGCCATGTTTTTGATTGTGCAAGTCGCCATATTTATTTACCAACTTTTTGGAGGAGTGTACCTACTGTTCTCACTTATACTGTGCCGATATAAACACACTTGTGCCACAATTTCGAATTCTTTCCACGCGAGTGTCGGTGTTTTACGACGTTTTCTCGAGCGTCTTACTAATAGCCACCTAATTCGTTTCACGCTGTATATTCTCGCGTTGTTTCCTCCTTCTCCCTCTCCTAAGAGAAAACAGAAGGACTTTCTAAGAAACTAGCAACCCGGGAGTCCTCTCTCTCTCGCGATGCTTTATTTCTCCCTCGCGCTTTCACCACCTTTTCGCTAATCTTTCGTGTTTTCTGCTCCCTCTTCTCACTACGTTTTTTTTCTTCGACACTAGTGGTTTTACTTTTGCGTCGACTCTTTCTCTCCTTATCGCACATGCTTATCGTGCCTTTTTTGCCCTCTCCTTCTCCCCACGATACCGAACCACCCACTCTCCCTCTTCACATTCTGACTTTTTCCATCTATTTTTCGTCATCTTGCTAGATATACTCTTTCGCCTTTTCTCTCGCGTTCTCTTCTCCTTTTTCCTACGTATTTGCTTCGGCGTGTTTTATCTTGCATGTTCTACCTCGTTACTTTAGAAGCGACTTGATTGCGTACTCGTATATTATACTTGTTATGCAAGCACCACGTGTTTGATAAAAACATATCTTTTAAACATTCGTGTTCGGATTTCCAGCGTCTGTGTTCTTTCACGGTACATGATATGCTTTATCCCTATATATTTTAAATATTTTTAATATTTATGCTTTTTGATGAATTCCATTCGCCATCTCTTTATAAGTGAAAATTAAATTTTGGGTTACTTGATAAGTGGGTTTACTGGAAAAATGATCAGAAATAGAAATAAACAAAATTTATATATTTTAAACATTTGGATTTCTAGATCATGTCTATGTCTTTTAACATAGTTTTCAATAAGTATTCTATATTTTTCAATAAGTATTCTAAATTTACGCTCTTTGATGGATTGACAATTGATAAACTTGATAAGGTTTTTTTGGAAAAATTTCAAAAATAAAATTGACATATTTTATACATTTGTATTCAGATTTCTAGATAATGTCTACATCAACTTTATTTTTATATTTGAACATAAATATTCTAAATTTACGCGTTTTGATGAATTCTATTCGCGATAAATAAAAATCAAATTTCAGGTGACAAGTACGCTTTCTAGAAAAATTTCAAAAATAAAAATAAACAAAATTTTCAATATGCATTCGTATTTGTCGATGTACAGAGTGTTCTAGAAAATTGCTGAAACTAATCAGCTGTCATTTTTTAATGCATGCAGTTATTGAAAAAACAAAAATTGTGTTGGAAAAAGGAAAGTCTACAGCTTTTCATGGATATATATATATATATAATAATATTTCATAGGCAAGCTGTATATAGATGATAAGATCCCATATCAACCAGATCCCGACGTTACTGTCGATTATTGCCGAGTATAATCATCGTTTAATTTCGTAACCGCTTCGTTTCGTGGAAGTCCGCAATAAGTCCACCGATATTTTTTTCTCCTTTTTTTCGCTAACTCTTTCAACGTCTCGTTGCAGCGGAGGCCGTGCAACTGGCGTTTAATTGCGAAACGTTTCGGCCCATAATACGAGACGATGAATCAACGCGGTTCGCGGACTCTATCCTGTTTAATTACAAAATATCCCGCGGTATCCCAGGCCTCCGCATCTCGTCTCTTTCTCCCTCTTAGCGTCTCTCTGTGCATTATTTTTTTTTTTCGACCCGCTGTACCGTCTCTCTTTCGCTCGCGAAATTTCCGACGCCGTTTTTCGAACTCTCGTCAGCGATAAATACGCTAAACGAGGGAAGCGCGGGAAAAATTAATGTAACGCAATTTGCGCGATTCGCATTCGTTCCGTTGATTTCCACGCTTGACGCGAACGTAACGTCGTTACGTCATCGCGAGCGACTATGATCGTTATTTACTGGACCGCGAGAAATTATCGTACACAAGATGCACGCGTCAGCGGCATCGGAAACGCGCTGACGAGGGCGAGGTCTAATTAGTTGTTGTTGCGAGAGAAAAAAAACTAACGACGTATGGTATACGCGATATATCGATATTATTTTTCTCCATGATTTTTTTCTCGCGCGTTCATTCAATATTCATGTCAATAAAAAAAACCTATGAGGGATTTTCGGTGCCAAAGAGCTATCAATTTATTAGTCTCTGTCTCTCGTTTTTTTTTTTTTTTATTTTTTTTTTTTTTTTAGCAGATATCCCTCAAATATCGGCGCTTTCGCGGTATAACGCAGCCGGATACCGGTAACTTGCGGATTCCCAGTGTACAAGCTTTCATTGTCAGCGCAAAGTTTCTATTACTGCTTTCTACCGTGTGAAACTTTGTTGTCTCATATTCGAAATGACAAAGTGGTGCCGTGCGCATCTCGACGCGGCGATATATCGGACGAGACTCGGGATATATGTACGTATGTACTTGCATTGTGTGTAAAAAGTTTCCCTCTCGTGCAAGTAAGATGCGCGCATGAGATAGCTTAAGCTCGAGAAAAAATTATAGAAAAGAAAGAGACACATGTAACTCTCGATAACAGGGAGAATTTATTTTCCGCATCTTCTCGAAGATAATTTTCTTGAAATTACAATCTGACTGAGTAATGCATTTTTATATGTATATATGCATATTTGTGTGTAACAAGTTTATCTCATACATGTAAAGGACCGTCTTTAAGATTCGTAAGATTTTCTGTTCTCTTTATTTTACTAATAAATTTTTTAATAAGTATTTTTAATATTTTAATCTTGTTTTTTTAGAGATAAAGAATTGCAAAATATCAAGTTACATTTTTATTATTTTTACAAAATGGTTAAAATCAATTAATAAAGACAATCGATGAATAACAATGAAAACTTCATTTTTTGGCGAAAAAATTTTTATTCGATTTTTTTATTTTATCGGAGGAATATTTTCAAAAATATTACATGAAAACTATTTCAGCTCCTCCTCCTCCACATAAAATAGCATAAAAAAATTCTGACCTTTCCCCTCCGTCTCAAAAGCTTTACATATTTTAGAGATGAACTTTAAAATACGTGTAAAAGATAAATGCATTAAAAAAATTATAGAAAAAAAAGAAACACATTAATATATAACTCTTGATATAAGAAAGAATTAGTTACGCAACTCGAGGATGGTTTTCTCGAAATTATAATCTGCCGGAGTGATGCATTTTTGCATAAAGCCGACCACACATATACATATGCACGTTTCTCTTGCATCGCAACTCTTCGGCGACTTTTATGCAAAACAATTGTGAAACGCAAAGCTATTCCGCGAAATAGAAATTGCCTTTCTGCAGGGCATTCTCGCGTGCCATGAAATTGTTTGCACATAAAGAATAAAACTTAAATAATTCCTCTCTCTCTTTCTCTCTCAATCACGAGAGTATTCACGATTGTCCTCGATTTAAATACGATTATTCGGGAGAAAGAAGAGCTTCCCGCTCGCAGATTGCGATATATATATATATATATATATATATATATATATATATATATTTAATATTCCGTATACTTGATCGCGAACTACTTTGCTCGTTGGGCGACATTAAACGACTTTTTCGCACTATATCGACGCTCTATAACGACAAAAGGGAAGCGGAAACGCTCCGTGTAATCAGGAACGCTCGCTTCAATTGAACGCCGACGTTTCATCGTTGCGACAATTCGTCGCCCAGTTCTCGACGAGGGTTTTCTAGTGGCGGACTGAAACTCCATTAACAGAAAACGCCTACATATATATATGTATATATATATATATATATATACATATATATACACATACAGGGTGTCCCAGATTTACCGTACCACACATTAATGGGAGATTTCTGAAGCAATTTGGAGACGATTTTTTCTCAGCGAAAATGTCCCGGCACCAATAATTTTCAAATTATAAAGATTGAAAACAAAAGCTTTTTTGTAAATTAAACCTTGTAAAAATAAATTATTAACAAAACTACATTTTTTAGTTAATTTTAGGTAAAGTTTAGTTTAATACAATTTTAATTTAAGGCTTAGTTACAAAGATACATGCGGAATCGATATTGAGGCATGAAACAGCAAAAATTAGTTGCCTGACAGCGCTCCCCATTTATTATTATTAGTACTTTTATTGTGTGAAGGATTTTTTAATCTATTTATTCAATAAAAAGTGAACCTAATCTAACTTAAAGTCGGTAAAACAGAACAACGGCAGCATCCCTTTAAAAATAAAAGCTTTTTTTGTAAACTAAGCCTTGTGGAAATAAATTATTAACAAAACTATATTTTTTAGTTAATTTTAGGTAAAGTTTAGTTTAATAGAATTTTAATTTAAGGCTTAGTTACAAAGATACATGATTTCAAAAATTGGGAACATTAAAAAGATTCGTACTTGAATTAATTATGTATGTATATTTGCGTGCGGAATCGATATCGAGGCATGAAACAGCAAAAATTAGTTGCCTGACAGCGCTCCCCATTTATTATTATTAGTACTTTTATTGTGAAGGATTTTTTAATCTATTTATTCAATAAAAAGTGAACCTAACCTAACTTAAAGTCGGTAAAACAGAACAACGGCAGCATTCCTTTAAAAATAAAAGCTTTTTTTGTAAACTAAGCCTTGTGAAAATAAGAGTTTTAACAAAACTACATTTTTCAGTTAATTTCAGGTAACGTTTACTTTAATAGAATTTTAATTTAAGGCTTAGTTACAAAGATACACGATTTCAAAAATTGAGAATATTAAAAAAATAATGATTTTCTCGACATTTTCACTGAGGAAAAATCGTCTCCAAATCGCCTCAGGAATCCCCTATTAACGTGTGATACGGTAGGTCTGGGACACCCTGTGTATATATATATATATGTGAAACGTCGTCGCCTGTTTTGCGCGCACGCTTAAAGCTTTGCCGGTGAAAGCTCTAAGCCTCATTCCCGTCAGATAACTCCTACTGGCGTGCAAAAGTGAAAAGTAAAAGCGGGAGAGAAAGAGAGGGAAACATGTGTGTGGAAGCCGCTTGCCGCTGCACCGGAAATATGCTGAATATTTTCCGAGGATATGTCGGATTTATACAATTCCACGTCAGTTATTGCCTTTAAGGGCGCGCCACGATATTTTACATCGGATCTTAAGAGAGAGAGAGAGAGAGAGAGAGAGAAAAGAGGCTTACCCATCTGTGCAATTTCTTCGGTTTTCTATTTTGCAACCTGTCACCCGACATTCGTAAAGTAAATGCAGGAATGTAGTCTTCGAAGAGCAAAAAGAGAGAGAGAGAGGGAGAATCGATAAAGCAAACTATCTCACCTTTTGACATGTTCAATCTGGCTGCGTGGAAATGAGAGTCTGTTAAATTAAATTCAGCGCACGATAGAATTTTATAGTACTTCGCGAGTTTGGTCTGGAATTATTAATCCGCCGAATCCGATAAAAAAAAGGAAAAAAAGAGGAAGGAGCGCGAAAATTTGCAAAATGTCCGCGCTCTCGCGTGAGAGTAAAAATCGATGCAAACATGCACATCGACGTTCTTGAATGTTAGCAGACTCATGATGTGAACTCTCTCTCTCTCTCTCAATAAAGTTTCATTACATATATATAACGCTAACTTTGGTAAAAATTCATCGCAACATTCCTCTCTCTCGCCGCAACGCACCAGATAAAAGAAAAAGCAGACTACTGCTTCATGTTCATCTGTTTTCTATTACAAAGAATTCGTATTTAAATAATGTTACATTGTATGATTATTTCAGATAGATTTAAATGTGTGCAAAAAATTGTATTCCAGGCAATCAAATCTCATCTCGCATTGTTCTTCTCGCTGAACAAATTTAGTTTTACAATTAATTATACTTTTATTTATAGCTCTAATTAAACTTATGAACTTAATTAAACTTACTTAATTTTGCAATATTGCAATACAATTAATAATTCTACACGTATCATTATAATAATGTAATTTAACAGAAAAATGAATCATTATTATTAGAATAGTTCTTTCAATGTTAAATACACAATTCTGAATTTCAAATTACTTCATCATGTTATAGTTTTGAGAAATTTGTTGCTAAAAATATAATTATTATATAAAATATTCACATGATCAATTATGATATTCTTTGTAAAAAAAAGTTACAAACTTCGTTAAATATTTTATTAACATTTTTCAATTGTATTTTAATTCAGATTTAAAAATGACAATTTGAACTATCATTAGATAGTATTTAAAAATTTCAAGTTTAAATAAACAATTTAAAAACATTTTTTTATTAATGTGTTGTAATTAATAAAATCTGTCTTTTAAACAAAATTTTAAATTTCACATGAATTTTTCATTCATAAATTTTAACGTAGATACTATAAATTTTTTCATGTGTTTAGTAATCCTGAGACTACTTAGCATCTACATAAATATTATAGATGGCTGCATAAATAAAATTTTTATGCATTTCTTGACAAATATAGAATGTACTTTTTTAATATTATTAATGAATATACAACTGAAAAAATTACTTTATTTAAAATTATTACAAAAAAATTAAATTTCAACGTTTTAACATTTTTAAATTAATATAATTTATTAATACATTATTGAAGTGTCTCAAGATACTTTAATAAAATTCAACCAAGTGTATTTAATATATAATACATCTAAATAAATAAAACACTTTATAATACCATATTATTCCATCTGATTAATATCCGATTATCATTATAAGAATTTTTAAGAAGAAAAATTCTCTTTAGCGTGTACATATAGTCGAATTTTTTACACCTATAAAAATATGCATAAACATTTTCGCGAAAGAAATCTGAAAATTTAAGTTCACGAGACGGTGGCCATTTATATACATAAATATAGAGTGTCTCGCAAGCTTTGCGTCGAAAAAATTCAAAGTCTACATATTCCAGATACACCCACGTACACCCACACATAAACTGTATATCATTAATGTAATATACATTTTTGCATGCTGGTCGTAGAGATCCGGTAATATTATACGCGGTCGCTCGAATATTCAACGACGGTCGCGTCGTTGCGGCGCGGCTACGGCTATGCATACCGGATATACGTTATAGATCGTAGACGAGTCGAGGGCTGGCGTTGGTAAAGGGGGGACATAGCACGGTGTTCAATTCGTAGGATAGTTAAGGGCACTGACGTAACTACTGCGGCTAATGAGGCATAAACAACCGAGGGTGCTAGACCACCGTCTCTCCTTCGAAAACCCGTCCTTTCTCTCTCGCCTGGTGTCTCCGCACCGAGCTATCCTCGTTTGTTTTAGTGGCCGTCTATAGTTTAGTCACTGTTCCCGTAAACTAATAATATCGGTGCCGCAGAACGGTCCTTTCGTGCGGTCAGCCTCGAATTTATGGTCGCCAACCTTCGAAGCCGGGGGTTCCAACCCGGGCCCCAGAAACGATCCGCGTTCCGTTTCACGGTAAAACATTCACGGTTCGCCACGTTCGTCCCGAAACCGAACCGGACTGACATTTGCGACCCGGTCAATTTTAGGGGTGCTTTCTACGAGCTGCCCCCCTTTATAGAGTCTTCTATATCGCGTTGCACGCGCTTGCTTTTGCGGAGGGAGACAACTGCTACGGGAAGGATATTCGATCGGTATCAATTGACGTCAATGCTATTCTGTTTCAAAATAGAAAATGTAGACAGAATCGCCATCGAATGCGAAACCTCGCTGTTTCACTCGATGGGTGTTTGGATATAAGATAGAGCACAGAGAAAGAAAGAGAGAGAGAGAAGAGCGAAACCCTTTATTAAGTGGATGATGACTGTTTTATCGACCTTGAGTTCGAGGGCTTTTCTTTTTATTGGCTATACTGATTAAAAAATTCTTCTCCATAATTAAAGTACTGATAATAATGAACTGGGAGCGCTGCAATTTTGTATAAAAAACAATAAAAGTTAAAAAATTACAGTTTTTTATCGGCCTCTTGCATCAGCTCATAACAATACTTATTTAATACAAAAGGTCTGCAGTTCATTTGTGCACAAAATATGACGCTCCCAATAGAGATGACATGAAAGAATAATACAGAAGTAATAAAAGTGAGATTAAAAGCCTGTATCAAAAGATTCTTCAATCTGTATATTCAATAAAAAGTGAACCTAACCTAACTTAAAGTCGGTAAAGTCGGACAACGGCAGCATCTCCTTAATCCTTCTGTGAATGAATGGCTACCCAAAGCAATTTCAAGGGCTGATTTTTTAATAATGATATAAACTACAGTTTAACTAACGTGTCCTTAATTTATAAGTCTGGCTTTATTAGTTATTCGTTCTTTTTTTTTCGTCAATTGTTGAAGATAGAGTTAAGTCTTATTGTTAGTTAAACTTAAATTAGTTTACTTGTTGCGTAACACGATGCAAACAAAACGTTATTAAACTATCGAAATTAAACTTAACTAAAATTCAGAAACAATGTTTTCCAAAAGAGCGTAAATTAAATTATAAGAAATTAAGAATAAAAAAAGAATGTTAGAACATGAACTTGAATTTAAGAAAAAATTATTGAATTATAGAAATTAATATAACCTAATAAAAACATTTTATTTTATTATTAAAATTTATATTTTTTCACATAAAAATTTATTTCTGTTTCTTATTAATAAAAAGATAGTTGGTTTTAAAGATTTTTTTATTATCATTATTGCACATGAGTAAAAAATATAAATAATACAAAGGTTTTTATATTTCTATTTTTATTATGAATATTAAAGTTAATTAATCAAAATTTTGCAATAAACTCTCTTAAATTTCGAAATGATTTGATCTGATATTAATCATTTTTTCTCTTAATATATCTTAAAATGTCTTTCTTTATCGTTATTTCAATAAATTCTTTACTAAGCATTATAAAAAAATTTAACACTTTTATATATAATAAATAATGAGTTTTTAAGAATGAAAATAAAACAATCTATTATATAATGCTTTTTAGAAATTTATTTTATACAATATTTAAATCATCCTTTTTTTACGGTTTAACTTATCTTAGTTTTAAACTATCCTTTAAATTAATCCATATATCGAAAAACAATAAAATGAGTAGAATTTAAATTTCAGTCGTAAGTTTAAATTAATATTGAAAAACTGCTCCTATATATTAAAAATGTATCAGAACTTTTTTCTGCTTGAAACAAAATACAGTGCAACGTGTCAGATGCAGTATCCGGTCTATCCATACATTAATGAAAAGGCGAGAAATTATGCATTGACAAAAGGGTTAAAAACGGAAAATAGAATTAAGAGGGAAATAATCGATCATTCGAGTATCTCGGTCGATTGACTTGCAAATTTTTGCGACTCCCAGCCCTTCTCTCCCGTGTACTTTTTATATGTCGCAACAAATATCTGTCTAACTTCGCGAAGCGACCTTTATTCCGCACGGAAACTGGCGTTAACAATCAGAATTGTATTCGCGTCACGAGATGCCGAAAAGTGGCATCAATCTTATTCCGCGCTTTCCGAGTCACGCGCGGCACAATATTGTGTATATTCTCGTTTAAGATTAATGCTCTTTTTTTTACTCCGCGCGATTCCAATCAGCCGGTTATTCTCTTATTATAGCATGCGACACGCAACAAGTTCGCGTGAACAGACGGCACGAGACTTAATTTTTGAGACACCATGAGCGATGAGTTATAGCATCAAATGGTGTATTTTCTTACGCAGGATTCGATATCGTGATTAGAAACTTAAACGTCTTTGCACATTTCTAATTCTCGAAAAAAAATATATAACAATAATAAAAATATATTGAATTATTATATTTTTTTCATATATTGTATATATTATATTTTTTTAATTATTGTATTGAATTATTATTTAATAAAAATATATATACACATTTTTATGTCTTTAATTCTGGAGAAAAAAAATTAAAAAAAAATATTTTTAATAAATATACATATATATAATATATATAAACTTTCTCGAAAATTAAAAATGTATTAAAGACGCTTACAAATTTTTAATCATGCTATATCGAATCCTGTGTAAAAAAAATGTATATATATATATATATAACGGCAAAAATTTTATCAAATATTATGTACATGTATTTATAGTTTTTTCCGTCTCTTTCTCTCTTAATTATTTTGTCGCAAATATTGACGGCATAAATTGCGCGATGCAATTCGAAAGCATTACCGCGTTGCATATAAACGCAATTCACCGTAGAAGCCTAGGTAAGTTAAAACCACTAAATTATGCATGCGACGTGACAATGTAAACAGCGAGGATGAGTATCGTAAAGAGCGTTGGGAGAGATATTCCTGCGGGAGAGAGACGGAGAATAATGCGGGGGAGGAGGGAGGAAGGGAGCAAATATACAACGCGAAGAAAAGTATTATTTACAGACAACGCGAAGCTTCATGTCGATGAAATTATTAAAGAGAAATTATTTTCTTCGAGAGAATAAATCCGCTCTGATATTTCAATCCTTCCGGTCAATGAACCGGGTACCAGTGTTGTGCTTGGATGATTTTAAAATTAGCTAGATAAAGATGAGATAAAAATATCTTAGATAAGATGACTTTGTTTTAAATATATCTAGATAAAAAAATAAAATTATATGGCAATTTATTTAGATAATAACTTTTAAGACTGCTTACGTAAACACAGTTATAAAAAAATGTTAATTAATAAAAGGAATGTAAAAATACATGTATTCATATTTTTTTATAAATATTATGTATAAATATGATTATTTATATTTTATAAATTTTTATCGCTTACTACTTAAGCTCGCTTTCTACTATTTAAGTATTTTTATGTGTTATAATTCTAAATCAAAATTATCTGAAATTATTCTAGATAATTTAGTAAAGATAATACTTTTTTCATCTAAAATGTAGATATAGCTAATACATATTTTTATTATCTATATAAAAATAAAATGGCGCCAAATCATCTCATCATTTCATCTAGATGATCATCTATAATTTTATTTAGACAACTTTTTTCATCTAAAATGCAGATATAGCTAATACATATTTTTATTATCTATATAAAGATAAGATGACGCCAAATCACCTCATCATTTCATCTAGATGATCCTCTATAATTTTATTTAGATAACATATTATCTATATAAAGATAAGATGACGCCAAATCTCCCATCCATTGATAAAAAATTATAGACCTATATCTAATAAATAAAAAATTAATTAAATATATTGACAGATAGCGATCCTAAAAGCTTCCTTCTACGTCGAGGAAAAAAAAATCTCCGATGTCCATCAAAGTGAGAGAGATCGTAATCTTTAACGTTCTCGCAGGAGAGACTGTAGCCTTTGCGTTCTTTTTAAAGCACGTATCCTCGGATTTAACGGCAGTCATTACCGATCGTCCCGCGCACTAATTTCCGAGAATATTGCCGGTTACGGGGCATTATTCGCCGTAAAGTGAAATACTTCAGAGGATTTTTCCCGACCCCCCGATAAGCTCCAACCGGTGATAATTACGTAGCGCGAGCTTTGTTTACTCCGCGCGGGAAGATGAAGATGCGCGTCATGAAAAAAAAAAAAAAAAAAAAAAAAAAGAAGGGACCACAAGAGAGAGAAAGTAAGAGCGTGAGATCAGCGGGCGTAATTCTAACGGGTTTAAGAGGGTAGTTTTTAAAGCTCGTCGACCGGTTAGGGATCGGCGAACGAGTGCGGGAGAAAGAAAGGTTCTGGGTGCATGTGCGATAGAGAGAACGAGAACGAATTGCACAGAAGGGCGGAAGGGCCATCCCTCTTTGGGAAAGGGGTGAGTCGAGAGAGAAAGCGTACTTGTTCGCGTTTCAAAGTAATTTCGTTAAACGCTGGTGAAAGCGCTCGAGCTGCGAAAAGAAGGCTCCCGTTGTTTAAATGTATAGTATATAGTCTTTCTTCTTCTTTTTTTTTTTTTTTACATCTTTGTTCGTCCGGCGAACTTTAGAACACGGCGAGAGCGACGAAATGAGGGAGAATCGATCGTCGGGGAGAAACGTCATCTTCCCGGTCTCGTGACATATTTGTCCCGCTCGTCTGTGAAAACGCGGCGGAATTTAAACGGCGTGCCATTTATCTGTATCGAACAGCGGTTTCATGGATCGTTGAACAACGCTGAAGCGTCACTCGCTTGGAAACGACATTGCTCGATGATAAGAAGGAATATAAGTTAATGATATTATTCATAGTTATGTTTTCTAGTTTAATATATAATTTATTTAATATATGGATATATATATATATATATATATATTATTTTATATTAAAAATACACACACATTGAATTATAACATTATTTATTTATCTTATTATATTTTTCGTATATTTATTTATTTTATTTATTATATTTTATAATATATTATTTTCTGTATATTATGAAATAATATAATATAATATTCTATAATATATTATTTTGTATATTATATTTTATTATAATATTATAATAATATAACTTATATGATATAATTATCGCATATATAATGTATTTAATATATATATATATATATATATATACATATATATATATATATATATATATATATGGATATATATTATTTTTTATATTAAAAACACACATTGAATTATAATATTATTAATTTATCTTATTAGATTTTTCATATATTTATTTATTTTATTTATTATATTTTATAATATATTATTTTCTTTATATTATATTTTATTATAATATTATATAATATAACATGTATGATATAATTATCGCATAAAAAAATTTAGACAAAATTGTTTTCTTCCTTTGATATCGCAATCACATATTTTTTAATGAACATATAAGTATATATATATATATATATATATATATTAGAGAATTATTTTAAAAATTATATATCACCTTTTCAATTTTTTATAATGTCTATGCTTGCTATTTTCTTTCTTTCTTCCTTCCAAAGTTAATCGATGCATTTTTAACATGTGCATAACAAATCAATTTACATTAGTATAAAAAGTAATTTAAAAGTGAGCGAGTAATGCATGAAATTTTGCTCCGGTATTTCGTTACGAGATACTCGAGAAACAATTCCATCAATGGTCGATTAAATATACGGCCGTTGGAACTTTCATCTACCGAAATCTCCAACAATTTTGCACGCAATAAAATCCACTTCCGTAAATGAATAGCGCGCTGTATAATATCTTCGCTCTTCGCAATCTACCGCTCAGATCGACTCACATAAGTGCATATATATGCATGTACATGTATATATATTATTACATATATTCTGTTACATATATACGTATATTACTTATTCTGCCAATAATCGTTATGAGGATCAATTAATTAACCGATCACCAATTACCTCAATTACGAGTCCACTTATGCGTTCATATAAGGTCGATAGCATCCTGACGAATTGGATTATTTCCGCAAAATTGTATTAATTTTTCCATGTACTAGTTATTGTATCATCCACAAATTGTCAACCACTTTTCGCGACTGCGAAGGATTTAATAAGTCTGTGTTAAACGAAACGAATCTCTTTTTCTCTCAATTTATGGACATTCGACATGGCAGGTCGACACGTTACATAACTGCATGCGAAGATTGCGGAAAACGCGTATTCGCTGTATACCTCGCCTATAAACCGGAAGTGTCGTAAACGCGACAATAGCCGACGCATTACGCGCCTCTTGTGTACACCTTACGCACGTCGAATCGATTCGCTCCCCTTTTCCCCCTTTTTAGATTTCACAACACGTTCCGTAACATATAATAACAAAGAGAGCAACCAGTACGTGCAAAAGACCATACATATATTTATACATCCGCCTCTATATTTTTATTTTTTATTTTTTACAATTTTTTATAGCCTCCTTCCGTGCCCCCTCAATAATAATCTATGTATTTTATATATATATATATATATATATATATATATGTGTGTATATAAAATTGAGTTTTTATTTTTTTAATATTAATATTTATTAATATCTTTTTGATTAGTGAAAAATATCCTTAGTTTCATTTTTTAATTTGTTTGAAATTTGAGAAAAAATTAAAACCTAATTTAAGAACCCCTCTTAATTTTTCGCACTTAGTTAGATACACCCTGATTATTCTTTGCCGAAAATTAAGGGAGGTTCTTAAATTAAGTTAGTAAGGTTTTTCAATTAAGTATATTTGTATCATGAATTATATATATATATATATATATATATATATATATATTAAGTATATATAAGTAATATATAGTATATATTAAGTATATATAAGTATAATATAGTATAGTAAGTATACGTTAATTATATATATATCTATCTTATTCTATTATAAGTAAGTTTCTTACAGTAATATATATAGTCTCATATAGTATCTTATAATTTTATACTTATCTATATACTATATAATATAGTATAGTAAGTAAAGTAATATATATATATATATCTACTTATATTACTTATACTATACTATACTATATTCTTTAAAGGATATAATATATACTTATCTATACTATAACTATATATATATAGACTATATATACTAGATTAGTAGATATATACTTTAGATATATATATATATAAATATATATATATATATATATATATATATATATATATATATATATATATATAAATAAATTATTTTTTCTCAAATTTCAGACAAATTAAAAAATGAAACTTGGTGGATATTTTCCACTAAAAAGGGATATTTACTAATACTTAAAAAAAAAATTTAATTTTTACCTTATAACATTAGGATACAAGGATACAAACCCCACTCAATTTTCGACAAAGAATAATCTCCTAAAATGTTTCGCACTTATTTAAACACACCCTGTACATACCTCCGCATGTATATCTTTTACATTTTACATCTTTTCACGAGACCCCCGATTTATTTCGCCCCCGAGAATCATGGAGGGAGACATTTGTCCCGTTTTATTCGCGCGACTCCGCGTTTATATCGTTGACGTGTCGATAAATTTCTCTCGAATCATGGCGACCAACCGGGAATTCGCATCCCGCGACGGGGTAAATCGTTAGAAATTTATTCAGAAGGGAAAGGTCCCTCTCTCTCTCTCTCTCTCCTGGCCGCGCCAGGAGGCTCCAAGTTATTCCCGACGGTGCGGGCTAAAGCCGACGCGTAAAATTCACGCCATCCTTTACATAACTGGATTCAATCGGAAGGCGTTTTCCTCGCCCGAGCGCGAGTTCGCGAATGCACATCGATGAGGTTCCTCTCTGTTCGCGCGCGAACGGGGGTGGAAGTGAAAAGGGGTGGTCTCACGCATTGAATGAAGCGAAGGAACGAGGGAATGTGGATTCAATGCGCGCACTCGCGACACGTTTCCTCTATACTGCTTGTCCTCCATTCGCGGAAAAGTTAAGTCGAACGTAAACACAGAAAGGCGTCGCAAACTTGGAAAATCGCTTTAACATCTCGTTGGCGGGAAAATTAATTAGCGGTTATAACCTTCTCCGGTTAGGGGTATTTTAGCGAGAATTGCTTTTTACCGTTTCACCGTCGCCGGAGAAAAGGTCGATAAATTATTTTACGTTCAGACTAGATAAAAAAAAAAAAAAAAAAAAATGCCCGCAGACGCGTTACAGAAAATCGATTCACACACATATACATTTATAGGAGGGAAGCTTTCGAATATAAATTTAATCGAGAAATATATATATATATATATATATATATTATTCCAGCAATTCGTATCATACAAACAAAAATTGATTAGATTCGAAACGATAGTTTGATGACGAAACAAATTTTCTCTCGTATGACACAAAGAACATTGCGTTGGTTAATAGAAAATATTTCTCTCCCCCTTCTCCTCCCTCTCATCCGTAAAATTACAATATAATACGAATTGTTCTCGCGTTGGGAAAAAAGGGAATTTATTCCAAAAAGTATTCAAAAATGCATTTTCTCTCTGTACGCGGTAGCTTTTTAGAGATACATTTGAAGACAGATCTTCGTTTCAGCCATTGATACAAAAGCAATGATAGGATGAGATGGTAACGAAATGTCTTTATAAAGTTTTAATGCTAGTTTGCTAAATGTAATTTCTCTCTTTCAAAAAGAAAAGAGAATGCAGAAGAGAAAGAGACACGCGGAATAATATTCCTTCTAAACAGTAATTGCTGTTATCTAAATAAAATTATACAGATGATCATCTAGATAAAATTTTAGCGTCATCTTATCTTTATATAGATAATAAAAATATGATAATAAAAAAGTCATCTTTATTAATTGATTTAGAGTCAATAGCACATAAAACTACATGAATAAATTTTTATTATCCCTTTTATATAATTTATATTTTTTTTATAATTTATATTAGCGTCTTAAAAATAATATTGTCTGGAAATTAGATGAATCGCCATATATAATGTTATCTTTTATCTAGACATATTTAAAACAAAATCATCTTCATCTTATTCAAGATAAATTTTTATCTAATCTTTATTTAGCTAATTTTCCAATCGTCTAAGCACAACACTGCTTCTAAAGTACTGATTGAATTGTAACCTTCGCCCACGTAAAGTTAAACAAGAGAACGGGAACATTACTTTTTTTACCTTTTCTATTTTACATACATACATACGGACAGTACATAGGCATTGGGGTGTGTTTGCATTGTCAAATTTTTTCTCCGTATTATATTTTTATGCCTTTACAGAGCGGGAGTGTAGATATCGGCAAACGAACATTTTGCATAGTTATAACTTAGGTTTGTCCGTGTCGATGCGCAAAATTATTTCAATTTTACGTATTTCTCCGTATTTATATATATCGCGAATTTAACAGACGCGGAACATTATTTGTATTTCCCTAGAGTTTCGAGCATCCCACCTTTGCCTATACACACGTATGTGTCTTTCCGCATGTGTGTGTGTATGTGGATGCGGGTGTGCAAACCACCGCCGACCATAAGGAAGTTACGAGGCTTAGAGACGCGAGCTTATATAACGCAAGTTCACATCCGTAACAAGCTTATAAACGCCCGGGCGCTCGACGTTCGTAAGGGCAGATAATTGCGCCCTTAAAACAAACGTTCTCGAGAATGTGTCGCAAATACAACAGACTATAAACAAGGGAACATTCCCCGGGATTTCAAAGAGCCCCCCATTCTTATGGCATCTGCCCCCTGGAATCGATAAAAAATTAAGCATTTGTTCTCCCTTTAAAAAAAACGCCAGAATTTATTTGCATATTTGAGGGAATGCTGACCATAACTGTTTTACCGACTTTGAATTCAAGGGCTTTCCTTTTTATTGGCTATACAGATTGAAAAATCCTTCTCCACAATTAAAGTACTGATAATAATGAACGGGGAGCGCTGTAATTTTGTATAAAAAAACAATAAAAGTTAAAAAATGACAGTTTGTTTATCGGCCTCTTGCATCAGCTCGTAACAATACTTATTTAATACAAAAGTTCTGCAGTTTATTTGTGCACAAAATATGGCACTCCTAATAGAGATGACATGAAAGAATAATACAGAATAATAAAAATGAGATTAAAAGCCTATATCAAAAGATTATTATTAATCTGTATAAAAAGTGAACCTAACCTAACTTAAAGTCGGTAAAACAGAGAACGGCAGCACCCCTTTAATATAAAAAAGAAATAAAATAAAATTATTATATTTTAATTCTGAAAGTAACAATTTGAATCATGCTTTCTTCCCTCTGAAAAAAATTCTGCAAACGCTTTTGCGATTCCCTTTCGCTTTTCTCCATTTTCATTCCCTAAACCCCGCGTTCGCGTTCAAGAACTGAAGTTTAACGTGACAAATGTTGATTCAACCGACCGCCATTCACTTGGGCAGGAAGGCACTTATGATTGTGTGAAATATTATTTCATCCTTCTTGTCCTGCGCTTTAACGGAGAAAGATACAGACGTACGAAAACGGAACAAAAGCGCCGGACGGATGGGCCGCCAATATTTTCAGTAGTAACATTCGATGTCTGGAGCATCTCGAGTTGTGGAAGCGAAAAGAGAAGAAAGAAAAACCGGGCGTTTACGATATATATAAGGGGAGACGAGAGAGATCATCGTTTCCCGGCCTCTGAATGGGTCAAAGAAGTAGAAAGACACGTGTGAAAAATGATACAGAGATGGCGAGAGACAGAAAATATATATACGTATAATCTGTATATGGCAGATAGTTGATTTATTCAACTGGAAATGGAACTAGAGTGACCAGGCTTGATGTTGCGATCCTTGCTGTTCTCGAAACTATAATAATTCGGGTCATATTTAATCGATGTAATATTGTAACAAGCATAATGTTATGCTTATTGTTAGACGATTTTAAAATTAGCTAGATAAAGATGAGATAAAAATATGTAAATTTATCTTAGATAAGGTAAAGATGATTTTGTTTTAAATTCATCTAGATAAAAAATAAAATTATATGGCGATTCATCTAGATAATAATTTTTAAGACTGCTTATGTAAACATAGTTATAAAAAAATGTTAATTATAATAGGAATATAAAAATATATGTATTTATATTTTTATTTATAATTTTTATCGCTTACTATATAATTTTATTTAAATAACAGCAAACACTGGTAACAAGCGAATAAAACAAGAAAGAGAGTCGTTCAAAATGATCATTAAATCCCCCCTTTTTGGGCAAAAACATTTTGACTTAAGTAAGATATCATTAAAAAAATTTTCAAAAGTAGATCATTATTTGTGAATAAATTTTTATTATAGATGGTACGAATATTTTCTGGACTCATCATTACGCAAATGATATAAATTATTTATGATGCAACAATCTACAATATAAGTTTTGTCTAAAAATTCAGTGAATAAAAGTGATATAAAAATATGGTACAATTTTTGACATTAATTAGATTTTGAATAGAAAATAATAAATTTTTATTATTTTATTGATTCAAAATGATTTCTCATGATAGCATGATAAATATACATATATATTTGTAATAAGTAAAAAATTAGCTTAATATGATTTTTTCATATTTTTTAAATTTTTATTCAAAAATGGAATGTTTCCAAAAATGAATGTCACTCTTTGATTGCCTTCTTTTTCATGACAAAATCAAATTTGATGTAGAATAATGTAGACGCGTGAAAAAAAATAGACAATCGATTACTCGAGGGAAATTATATTATTTGATAGAAAAAAGACTTATATATTAAATGTTACTCTCATATGATCGAGTACTCGTGTACGCGAAAATTGGCTTTGAAATAGATCCCAATCAGGGAAAGAGATGCTTTAAAACGTCTCGTCTAATGCGGGCAAAAAGTAAAAAGAAACATGCAGATGCATCAATTTTCCATCCCCTCTGACAGATATTTTTTCATGTATTATCCGCTTTTAGCGGATACTACACGAAGAATAACACTGTCGAAAATCAAAAATATCCGCGCGGAGATTTCTACCGGTTGTTTGTCGGCTTGAAATTCGATTTGATCATCTCGAGTAAAAAAAAAAGAAAAGAAAAATGCTGTTTAGGTTTGGCCGTTAATGACGGTAGCGTATTGTTAGCCAGTATGAAATGGAATATTGATGGAACATCTACTCTCCGTTTTGGCGGGAGCAAGAAAGAGAGAGACAGCATGACTTGGCCGCGTATTTTCTACACACGTGGCAGAGTAGTGCTTTTAAAATCGCCCTCGGATTCTCTGTTCGTTTGATAATAAGAGAAAAAGAGAGAGAGAGAGAGAGAGAAAAAACACCGATGTACACTTCCGCCATTACGCTATCAGTGGCGCCCCCTCTTTTCCTAACCTAACCTAATCTCTTTTCGTCCCACTCTCGCGCTCTCTGTGCGGCTGGAGATTAATCGTGTAACGACATCAGGGCACTTAATCGCTCCTGGTTCGCGGAAAATCCCCGGTCTTCTCGCAAGTAGTAATAGCAGTATCTAGTAGTAGCAGCAGCTGCACTCTTGTCAGACACGGATCTCGCCTCGCCACTATCGACAAAGCTCCCATTGTCCCAGTTAGGCCAGAATTACTGATGTATGTCGTTCTACAGGAGAATAGCACATATAGGGAGGGGGAGAATGATGATGAGGGTTCGGGGAAAGAGGAAATGTGCAACGCGTGTACAAGCGAAGCCGTTGCCAATATTCGCGAGAGAACAAAAGGACCGCGCTTACGGCCTAATTGGCAGGACGTCGAGATTATCGAGTGACCATCTCGAGTTAATTCGACATTGAAATTTACATTTTGCCCTGTCCCGACGCAGAGAGAGAGAGAGAGAGAAAGAGAGTTTACGTTCCGACACTTCTAATTAAAACGGGAATTCTTAACGTGTCTTAACTTATCTCTCGAAAGCTGGACAGTTTCTCTTCGGAGAGCTAAACTCCTTGGATATCGAAGGATCTTGGAAGAGGCTACAACTGGAGTATCGTTAAATTCCTTGTATCGTTTTGCAAATGTGACGCCAATTACTAACTTGCGCTAATTTGAGTGTCAGAGATAGAGATATTAATCCTTTTGCCAATGTATAATTTGTGTATCTTTTCGTTTATATATATATACATATCATAGGCATTTTTAATATATAATTGCATTGAAAATTTTTTTATAGCTGTTGAACATCGAATTTTTGCTCGATATATTTTAAGAGATTTTTCCGAATATAAAAAAGGCCTATTATATATTTTTTGGGGTGAAGAAAAGTTTTGACATATTTTTGGCATTTGAAGCTGCTATGCAGGAATCCGTCATTGAGAGAAAATTAAATCAACTTTTCTACAAGCTATAAATATACCCGAATTAAATGATATATACCTTTTAATAAAAATTTTATATGTACGGAGCGAATTTTTTCTTAGAATTTTCTCTGAAAATCATGGTCATCGTGAGATAATATGAAAGAATTTTATAAGAGTTTCTCTGATTAATATTTAACACAATAAAAAATATTAATATGTACATACATAGTAAAATTATTCGAATATACTTTATATCTTATTTGTATAAATATTAATCAGAGACTTTTATATAAAATTCTTCCAATACTATATTGCCTCACAATTACCATATGATTTTCAGGGTAAAGTTTAAAAGAAAATTCTCTTTGTACTGAAAAAATTTCATGCACTTTTACATGGAAATTACTTGTTCAAAACTAAAAAAATTACCTAATTATATCACTAATTAATTTTTCCATATTTTTAAAATAAAAAAACATTAAATATATGTAAAAGTATATATAAAATATAGGTACAAAATTATTTTTATGCAAAAATCAGTTGTAATTTTAAAAGTATTTTTACTTTATTAAAACTTTATTTTATAAGTATTTGACGAAAAAAGACTCAGCATAATCATGTAATTTTACTCAAATATTTTTTTCAGTGTGTATATACATATAACGTATAAAGAAATTTGCTTTTGATATGCAAATCATCAACTCTTCTGTGCATAATTTTTCATCAATCTGTAGATGCCCGGTATAATTTATTCTTTTGACATATTGCATTGCGACAATGTTTTTATAACTGCTGAACATCGAACATTCTTTGCCGTATGTTTTAGAGGTATTTTCGAGTACAAAGGCTCTTTGTATTTTTTTTCGAACGAAGAAAAGTTTCTTCGACACATTTTTAACATTTAAATCTTGTAAGGGCTTTTCTTTTTATTGGCTACACAGATTGAAAAATCCTTTTCTACAATTAAAGTACTGATAATAATGAACAGAGAGCGCTGTAATTTTGTATAAAAAACAATTTTGTATAAAAGTTAAAAAATTAGTTTTTTTATCGGCCTCTTGCATCACCTCATAATAATATTTGTTTAATACAAAAGTTCTGCAATTTATTTGTACACAAAATATGATGCTCCCAATAGAGAGGATATGAAAGAATAATACAGAAATAATAAAAATGAGATTAGAAGCCTGTATCAAAAGATTCTTCGATCTGTATGTTCAATAAAAAACAAACCTAACCTAACTTAAAGTCGGTAAAACAGAACAACGGCAGCATCCTTTAACGAAGAATCTCATATCGCGCCTCGATCTTAAAACGAACACGTGTCGGCGCGTGTCCTTAATACAGCGAGTTCGCTGGACTGTTATCGCGGGACGTTTAACGCGTTAAAGTTAACAGACACTGCGAGCCGAATAGATAATCCGCGACGTTAAGTCGGGCTCTTTTGGAGGGCGAAACTCTCGATGAAGATCGTAGCGAGAATACGAGCGGGGGCGCGTTTCCGGAATAAGGGAAGGAGAAAAGAGAGAAAGAGAGAGAACAGAAGTCTGGAATCTCCCGGAAAATTGTGCAATCGTTTCCCTGACAGCCCGTGCACCCAATAATCGTCACTGCCGACGGTGATCATAACAGTTACACAAGTCCTCCGCTCTCCGATTCGCTATAACATTATTATGGGAGTTCGACGGTGTTCCCGAGGGGACCGAGCCTCGGGAAACGACTCATCGATATGAACCGCACACGTGTTGCGAGCGGTATTTTTGGGATAAATCCGCAACGCGCGGAATTCCGTCGGTTTATTACGCGGGACTTTAATTCACCCCGAAGTAGAATTTTTTTCCCTCCACTGATAAATAATAGGGACACTTGATATTCGCCGCTTGTAATTTTTTAGGCGTGACGCGACACGGCGTTTTAAAATCAGAGAAGCATTTTTGCAACGAGAGAGGAAAAAAAGGATAAGAATTTTTCGCGTAGAAAATTCTCGCGTGCGGATTCTTCCTTTTTCAACGCAAAAGCAAAGGCTGAAAAGAGAATCGAAAAACGGGGGAGCTAGTTTTGAAATAAAAATCTCGCGCGCGGAAATTTTCCGCGAGACAGATTTTCCACAGATCCTCAGCCAGCCAGCGTCATTTCCGCTCGAAACCTTTTGGAAAGTACCGGCTTATCCCGCGATCATCCGGTTTCCGCGTTCCTCTCTCTCTCTCTCGTCTAAAACCGAGAGAGAAAGAGCAAAAGAGAGAGAGACGAGAGACACACCGCGTAACGTCGCTCGAATTCATTTCACGCGTTATAATCTTTAATTAAAGCGAGTTTTCCGCCGCGCATAATGCGAGGTCATTAGACGATGCCGCGGGTTGCCTCTCGCCCATCTTCGCCCTGCTTCCCCATCTCTCGGCCCGCCGTTTTGTCTCCATCTTGTGCCCCAGGTTTGCGGGAGCGTTTAAAGCGAGCGTCGTCGTCGTCGTTAAAAATTACGAGCCCGCGGTATCCTACGACGTTACCTCGTAACGTTTCCCGCGTCGCTTGATGCAGTCTCCATTAACCCCGTTTTCAGGGTACCCGGATACTCGCGAGTGTGCCTGCCTCCCTTCCTCTTCTCCGAGTCTTTTGGAAGCGGCGCGATCGTACAGGAGTTCGTTCCCCACTTACGACATAATAGAATTTTTTCCATAATTTATTTCCTTCCGAGAGAGGATCCGTAAGAGGACACGTTATTACGGTATCGTTGATTATGAAAGATCGGCGCCGCGTCTCGAGTAGATTTTCCGGAACACTCTGAATAATGTATTCTCTTAAACTGAATCTGCAAGAGAGTGTCATCGATTGAATCAGCGACACGCGAAATTTCACCAAAGATCGGTGAATATTTCCTCATTGATCAGTCAAAGTGACTTAAACTTGTTCCTCCTAATCTCAAATCTGTTACTTCATTGTGGTAGATTTTATTGAAAATTATTAATAAATAATTTATACACATTTGCAAAATATAATTTTTGTATTACACGAGCAGGCAAAGTGGCACTTTGTGTGCGTGTTTTCTGTACGAAAAGCGGCCGATTTCCCACGCCGCCATCTAGCGGCGACGCGGTGAGTGAATAAGCCGCGATCAAAGCCATTGCCTACGGCTGAGCCGCGTTCAAAGTCATTGCCCACGGCTGAAGTCGTGGACAATGACTTTGAACACGGCTATTCCCGCACCGTGCTACCGCAAGATGGCGGCGTGCGATTGGTCACCTCGCGCACAGAAAACGCGCACAAAGCCACTTTGCCTGCACTTGTAATACAAAATAGTATGTGTATCGCCTTCAGCTCGTGCGTCCATCCCCTGCACTCGTGACCAATTGTCAACTTTCCGCACTTGATATATAACATACTATTCTATTCATCTTGAATTGCATTTCAATATATTAAAGCATTTTTATTTTATTTATCTCAAACTGCAATTTGTTTAAAGAAGAATAAAAACACGTATAATTAATATTTAAAAATTATATATACAGCATGTATCTTAATAAGTGCAAAAAATTTTAGGAGATTCTTTATCAAAAATTAAGGGGGGGTTTTTTAAAAATTGAAAAATAAAACTTAGTTGATATTTTCGTTTTGTTTTTTAATTTGTTTGAAATTTAAGAAAAAAAATAACTTAATGTTTACCTCCCTCTTTAGAAAAGTGCAACTGCTCAGGGAAGGAATACATGTTTTTATAAAAAAGAGTATATGCTTTTATTTAAAAAACCCTCTTTAATTTTCGACAAAGAATCATTTTCTAATTTTTTTCGCACTTAAGATACACCTTGAATATTAAAGTTTTTTTACATTTATCTTGAACTAAAATTTTTTTTAAAAAAGCATTCAGACACATACATACATGCATATCTGGAATGGGACATTTGTAATTAATATTTAAAAATTCAATTATATGTATAAATTATATTATATTTTTTCAATTTCAAGAAAAGTAATAAATCCACGAAAAATTAACGAGACTTTTGGCTGAACTCAGATATTTCCTTAATAAAAAAATATATATATCTCATATATTATTACATTGAAAAAAAATTATTAAATTAATGAATATTTATTTCAACACTGCCTAACAAATTATTTATTTGAAACAAATAAATATTTATGCGTTTTGAAAGATTTTCTTATATCAAATAAATATTACTAGTTTTAAATGAATGATTTAATAGGTAGTATTGTCATAAATATTTATTCGAATTCAATAAATTTGTTTTCAGTGCATATACATTTCAAAATATCAGTATAATGGAAACAATCACAATCACTGATTCTTCCAATGAGACTGATTTGCAGTGCTATATATTTGCAAGTGATACCATCAGCGACTATTCATCGCTTTTCAGTGCCAATATACCGATTCCATTTAGAAGATTGTACAAGCTCCGAACTCCGTCACGTGACTCGATTAGGATTGAAAAAGCGAGAAGGGCGGTCGAACCTCCCTCGTGCCGATTCATCGCGTTACATCATCTCGTCGACGTCGATCCTCTTAGCAATCAAGCTGTTTAATGTGTAACTTGCGTCTCTGTCGCTACGCGAAACAATCTCTCGACCCTTCTTCGGCATCCGATAACCGGAGAGATGCAAGATCTTACCGCTGCTGCCAAGTAATTCCGTTACCACCGTTTCTGTTTCTCGCATTCGTCCTCGTTCGAGGGATGAATCCCGAACATCCGCTTACGTTTCCCGAACGACGACGCGCCTCCATTAGGAGGGAACGATCGTTCCCTCCATCTTCCCACGTGACATATCGCTCGTCATCCAAACGTGACGCGTTCGCCTTTCGTCGAGACGTGATGCACTCGAGAGAGCGAGTGCAGGCTTTCCCGCGATCGTCCTCGGGAAAGGAGATAGAGACCCTCGTCATCATCGTCGTCGTCGACGTCGGGAGAGGACGAGAAGACTTTAAGGAAGCCGAGGAAGAGCGAACGAAGGCGCGGTAATGGAGGATGTTTGCGAGGGAGTAGTTAGGTCGGGTGGATAAAGGGGTTTTATTATGTCTGAGGACGAGTCACGCGAGTAGGGTAGATAACGGAGATATACCGTGAGGTATACAACGACAAAAAGTAGGTGGGTACTTTTCTACCCGAGGACTAGTCACGAAGGCGCGCGCGAGCGCGATATAAAAAGTTAGGTTAGGTTTTATTATGTCTCGGATGAAAGAGACAGAGAGAGAGAGAGAGAGAGAGAGACCTTACGCACGTGGTTTGCCGCCGTGGGGATAAAGCTTTTATTATTCGTCTATTGTTTGACGGACTTCGCGAGATTGTGTCCCAGCAGCTCTGGATTAAAGCTCTTCTCTCCGCGCCATCTTGGTTATTTATCAATCTTTCCTCTCCTTGGATTTTTTCCAGGAGAGGGCAGTGATTACATTTTTCTTGTTTCTTTCTTAATTTTGTTCAAATTTTATTTATACTTATTCAAAAGAAGAACAAAGCTTTTTTACTGATTCCATGGATGGAACATACGAGCAGTATTTGCTGTTATCTAAGTAAAATTACAGATAATGACCTAGATAAAACTTTGGCGTCATCTTATCTTTATATTGTAGATGATAAAAATATGTATTATCTATATCTGCATCTTAGATGAAAAAAGTGGCATCTCTACTAAATTTTCTAGAATCCAGAATAATGTTCAGATAATTTAGTTTAGAACCATAAAAATACTTAAACGATAAAAATTTATAAATAAAGTATAAATATATTTTGATATCTCTTTCATAAGTTACATTTTAACAAGCGATTTTAAAAATAATATTATCTGTAAATGATCTAGAATCACCACATAATTTTAGCTTTTATCTAGATATATTTAAAACAAAATTATTTTTATTTTATCTAAGGATGAATTTACATATTTTCGTTTCATCTTCATTCGAGACAAAATCATTGCACAATCTTTTATTAATAATTTTCATATATAAATCCCAGGAAAAAATTTTTTATATATAATTATATATAAATAATTATATAATTAGACATATAATCGTAAAATTATATGTGAAATATGTCTATTTTTATACATAATTATATATAAAAAGTACTTTTATCTAATTATGTACCTATGGACATATTTCATATATAATTATGCGATTATATATAATTTTATATTGTTATATATAAAAAATTTTTTCCCGGCATATTAAAAAAAAATAAATACTGCTATTTTATTTATCGCATTAGACATCTCCCGATTTTTTCGCTTGAGATAAATATTTCTCCATTTCCGATGTTTCTGTAATTCTTCTCGGCTGTCCGAAAAACATCGACGGCAAATATTACTGTCCCACGGCATCGATTGATTCGACCTATCCACCCCTTTGCGCAACGTTCGCGCAACGTCGCATCCATCAACCCCTTCGGGGTCCATAAATAAATTACGTTCGCGTGACATTTACCGGCAACCCCGTCTTTTCTTCGTCTGCACTTTCACGGCTTCTTTCGACGGTCTCCAAGCATAAAGGGGAGGTTTCTCCTTCCCCTTAAGGAAACGAAAACGTGGCGCAGCACGCGGTCAAAGAGTTTTTCCCAGGAACGCGCGGACGCTGATGTAAGGAGCAAAATAAAGGGCCGGAGAAGAAAGAAGGAGGAAAAACGCAATATATATATATATATATTTGTAGAAAAACACGTAGGAAAGCAAACCGAACGAAATCGTACTCCTTAAAGTCTCCTTTTGCAGTATTGCCGAGTGTGTCCAGTCTTTTGACCGGCCATCCGATAAGGAGATCCCGGCGTTCGTTTTTACTCGACGACGAAAATGCGGCTCCCCAGAGTATCCGGTTGAACCGCGGAGTGATCGCGGGCGCAAAAAAAAAAAAAAAAAAAAAAAAAAAAACAAATGACTCCGCGATATTTTCCAGTCACAATCGCGATAGAACGCGGAACCCGCGTTTTTCGCGATTCGATACACCCTTGGCGACTTTATTATACACGCGAATGTCTTTCACCGGGAATTTTATACCCCAACTTGCACGCAAGATCTTGCAAAGAAGTGGAAAATAATTTTGAGATACTCAAAGAGCGAAAAGGGTCAGTCTGAATTTTATCTGCAGAAAAAAAGAGCGAGAAAAATATATGAAAAAAAAAAAAAAAATTCCCAGCATTCTATATTTAATAAGTAACGAAAGAGCTCTGTTATCATATTTGAAATATTTTCTGAAATATAAACTTTCTTACGGACTGAAGCTTGTCTGCGGTGAAATATTGATAGCTTAAAGAGAACCGAGCGAGAAATCGTTATAGCGGCGCAAAAGTAGTAAAAGTCGAATGACGTCTCGGACAATCGAGGAGATCCGCGATCCCCTAAAACTATACCGTTATTTATTGCGAGGTCGAAAACGCCGAGATGTGTCTTTTCGCGGCGTTATATACGTACATGTGTGTACACGTGAAGACGTTATATAACGTCGCCTTTTTTGCGTCCGAAAGACGTTTATGTCCCTGGATTATAGCCAGCGGAAAATTGGCCTCTGCGAGTAGCACACGCGTGTTTTTGATCGATTACTCGAAGGCGTGTCCTCTCTCCCCGAAAGAGATATACGTCCGATGTTACGGAGATAAAACTAGCGCTCCTCGGTCTCAGAGTGTCTCCGCTTCTTGTTTCTTCATTTTTACGACGAGCAGTATAGAGAGCATTATGCTGTTGGCCATAACATTAATAGCCGCGAATCGAATAAAAGTAAACCGAGTGAAATAACAAACGACTGTATTTTACGTAAATAATAATTTTAAGACTTGTTTGAATTTCAAAATCAATTCTCTTAAGGGGATGCTGACCATGACTGTTTTACCGACTTTGAGTTCGAGGGCTTTTCTTTTTATTAGCTATACAGATTGAAAAATCCTTTTCTACAATTAAAGTACTGATAATAATGAACAGAGAGCGCTGTAATTTTGTATAAAAAAACAATAAAAGTTAAAAAATTAGTTTTTTTATCGGCCTCTTGCATCACCTCATAATAATACTTGTTTAATACAAAAGTTCTGCAGTTTATTTGTGCACAAAATATGGCGCTGCCAATAGAGATAACATGAAAGAATAATACAGAAGCAATAAAAATGAGATTAAAAGCATGTATCAAAAGATTTTTCATCTGTATATTCAATAAAAAGTGAACCTAACCTAATCTAACTTAAAGTCAGTAAAACAGAACAATAATAGCAGCATTCCCTTAAGAGGATCCTAAGCTAACCTAAGTTTCCTTCTTGTTTTATCGACAAAATGCGAGATTAGATAAACTATAAATCTATTTATTGGCTATACGGATTGTTTTTTGCTTGAAATTATAACGCTTCGCCCTTTTTCTCCATTTTTCTCAAAAACTGACGTAATTAAGCTATTTAAACTTGCAGATTCAGCACACGAAAAATGCAGACTTGTGATAATTATTTCTTACTGCAAATAAAAAGTCGTATCTCAAAAATTTGCACCAGTCTCGATCCCTAAAATCTCGCTTTTCTCCCTGTTTATCTGAAAGCGTGACATCGATATCGTTTTCATAGGACGTATCTAAAAATATTTCTGGGTCATTGTCCGCGATGGGAGTATTTTGTCCCTCCGTAATAGCTATCGGAAGGTTTCGACCGTATATACGACAGAAAATGCGCGTCTTCATAGACGTTTTTTCATTCGTACTTAGCGGCAAGGCGGGAAAAAAGCCTCGAGATGACACTTTATTTTTTTTCTTCTTTCTTTTTCAACCGTCGTACACATACATTCAGAAGAGCTTATAAAAAAGTGCGCCGGTAGACCCGGCGATTACGACATCCTCGACAAAGTCAGACGCGTTAAGTGTTGAAAGCGGATGCTTCGCGTGACTCACAATCCCAATACGACGACGATCCGATTACAAACGGATCGTATCGCGAGAATTTTTCTTTTTTTCTTTCCAGGCCGCGATATATACCAGAGACCTCCAAAAAGCTGCGCGCCGGATTACTCGACAATTACAAAGAGAATCGTTCGGACATTGCGTGACGGGAAAGAAAACGATATTTTAACGGGCGAGTCGTGTATAATTTCGGCGAAATTAATGTTCACCCCACCTCCTACGTTGTTGTGCCTCCAGGCAATTTTGAATAATTTCGTACAAAGATAGAGAAGTCAGAGAAAGAGAGAGAGATTTTGATAGAGAGAAACTTTTTATTGCAATTAAAGTTATTTTAAAACACCTAAATTTGCCTCAAATAAATATACATCAATTAGAAATTCCATTTTTATTTGAAATACGAATTTTCGATCTAGAATAGAAATATGAAATGGATAAAAGAAGTAGACATTTTCGTTTTTGACAGGTAAAATTAAATAAAATCGATAATTATAATTTTATCGGACAAAATATTGCACTTTCACATTAATTATATTAAATTACTTTAAATAGAATAAAACACTAAAGGTATATTTGTTTCTTTATTTAGACGATGTTATCGAATATTGTTTGCATTAAAATTTACGCCACAAATTGAGCAATAAAACTTACAAAGTGCTAATAATTAAATAATAAATCAATATCTGTTTTTATTATTTGCAAATCTAATTTTATTTCAACAGAAGATTCAGAATATTTAATTAATTCCTTGACTTCCTCTATTCGATTAAACTACAAAACTTCAACAAGAGTTAAATATCCAGGCCGAGCCGTTTATAAATTTCCATCTCGGCAAAATGCTTTAAATACATTACTTAATTGTAATGTTGAATATAAATCGAGAAGAAGATTTTCCATCATTTTTATTACATTTCTTTTATCCAAATCTTTCTAAATTTTCCAATCACAATCCACGGATTCTTTTATACAAGATTCGATTCCACTTAGACGCCGGAAGTAATCTTCGTATTGTCGTCTGCCACTCCTTCGCATCAGCTTCTTCATCGCATCAAATTTCGATGGCCTCGGTATATCGGCTTAGCGTAAATACTTGATTAAGCAAAGGGTTCCGCAAAGAGGGAGGCCCCCCTTCGTGGGGGGACTGATAAGGCGCAACATTGGCGTGCGCGAAGACGGTAAATATTTCCTCGGAGCGCAAAAGCCGATACGCATGCGCGTCGCGGGCCTTCGCCTTCGGGGCCCTAAATAAAACGATGAATTTAGGAGAGGCAGAGGGAGACGGGGCACGTGACCTCCTTTAAGTAAAATCTCCGTTGAACTAGAAGGGAAGATTTATGCGACGTTTAAATCAGTAAATAGTTTCACGGTGGATAATCCTTTTTGCCAGGCGGAAAAGAGAGAGAGAAAGAGAGAAAACGCCTGTCTTCCTACAACTCTTTTCCCTCGGAAAAGTAGGAAGAGAGAAAGCACATTTTAATACGAGCACGATTTACAACGCGAGTATTATCTTCATTAGCGTGCTACGTCTTGACATTTTCCGGTTGTAATAATTACGCGGAGCGTTCATTTTTGCGCACCCTTTTCTTTTTATTGGTTGCATAAAGTAAAAAATGCTTTTCCACGATTAAAGTACATATCGAAACAAAGCGCGAACCGATTTTATGTATAAAAAATTATAAAAAATTATTTTAATTAAAAAATGTTTTATCGATAAAGCAGGACAGTGTTTAGGATCCGTTTAAGAGGATGGCGGATTAATTCTATTTTATCGATCGAAAAGTGAGGTTAGATTCGACTATAAATTTATTTATTAACTATACGCAGATTGTTTATTAATACTTTAATTGTGAAGAAGGATTTATCTATCTGTATAGCGAATCAAAATATAAATAAAAAAAAATGAAAATCTAACCTCACTTTTCAATTAACAATACAAAACTACTCCAATATCCTCTTAAAAATGACTCTTAATACGCAGGCAACAGCGCGAATATCCGTGTGAGGTATCGATGGAAGTTGTTTCGATCTTATGCGGGGAACAAAGCTACAAATAGTGCTGTTAACCGAAACAAATTACTTTCTGTCTGCGAATAGGGGGAGCTTCATTCCGCGTTATCATGTACCAGGTGGTGCCCAAGGTGCAGGGATTCCAAGCAAGATTAATGCTCGGGAAGATGCGCGGGAGGGGGGCTTTCAAAGGATGATAACTCATATAGAAGGGGCGTCGCTGGCGTGTAACGTGCCACTAAATTGTTCCCGCGGTGGAAAAGTGGATATGTCAACCGTCTCGTTAGCTTGTAGTGGCCTTTAAATAAAGCGATAAATCCGCCCGAGTTCACGACCCCGCGTGCATCCTACGTGCAACGCGCCTGTGCTTCTATATATACCGCCTCTTCACAATCTCACCCCTCGCTTCGCTTTTTACACGAACGCGATCACTCTCCTCCTCGGCTTCTTCTACCTCGAAATATACGTACAAGGTACCTTTGCAACCCCCCTATATATTTTTTAACGGTTTGTGCGTGACGTGTGAAATAGGGAAGCTTTATTCTTGCTGGTGGTTCTACGAACCCGAGAAGATTTCGACCTGAGAATGTGTTTAACGAAGGAACTTAAGTTGCGATATGGGAAATTCTGATTTTCATGAAACTTTACCCACATGTATGGGAAAATAAATGGATGTATTTAGAAATTTTTAGCTGCTAAGAAAAGGGAATTCTAAGGGAAACTATCCCTCATATGCAAAGTAATTCTTTTTGCGATATATCCAAAATGTCAAAAAAATTTTCTTTACAAAAATTTCATGGTAAAATAGTATATTGTGTATCAAGTGCGGAAAGTTGACAATTGGTCACGAGTGCGGGGGATGGACGCACGAGCCGAAGGCGAGTATCCGCACGTGATACACATACTATTCTGTATTATAAGTGCAGGCAAAGTGGCTTTGTGCGCGTTTTCTGTGCGCGAGGTAGCCGATCGCACGCCGCCATCTTGCGGCGGCACGGTGCGGGAATAGCCCACGGCTTTAGCCGTGGACAATGACTTTGAACGCGGTTTATTCACTCACCGCGTCGCCGCTAGATGGCGGCGTGGGAAATCGGCCGCTTTCCGCACAGAAAACACGCACACAAAGTGCCACTTTGCCTGCACATGTAATACAAATACCTTTATTTAACCACATTGATAGAATTTTGGAAAATAATTTTTGAACAAGTTTTTTAAATCTTAGAAAAAATATAATTGATCATTTTTAGCAGCAACTAAAAATTTCTAAGATAAAAGACGAATAATAAATGATGCAATGGATTACTTCGCGTAATAGTACAATAATATGAAATATTCTGCATATTATATATTCGAATCTTATAAAATAAAGCTCGATTATTAAATTCGACTCGGATTTTTAAGCACGTATTGATCCCTGATAAGTCGATAGGAAAATTTCAACGTGTAATTTCGCAATTTCGGAGATAATATTCCTTCCTTCCTTCCTTCCATAAAGATTTAGAGACCCATGATTCACGCGGAGATATAGCTATAGGGCTCTAATTTCTATTGTTCTTGGGAACGGAGGAAACCAGGTGTCCTCACGTGCATACACGTCGTCCCGAAACTACTTCCACCCCCGCCCTCTCCTCCCTCTCACCCCCGCGACCGAGTAATAGTTCCGCGCTGGCCGGTAGATTAAAACGCTCGCGGCTTTCGGTCCGCTTCGTCGTCATTTATATCCGCATGCATGCGGCTCCTCGGTGAAATACATATGTCAGACGTACGCGCGAGCCCTTCTGACGTAATGCGTTTTCAGAGAGAGAGGGAGAGAAAGGCTGGACAGTTTAAACGCGGCATGTGTTGTCGCGCAGAATCCGCTCTCCGGTTTATTTCTTGTCACTGTACCTTTATATTCCGGGGGTCCTTTTTAATTCTCCTCCTCGCGCGAGGAGGAAAAAATCCTCCTCATCGAGGGTGGTGTTTACAAAAAATCCCACCGTCAGTTTCAATTAGGCGCGTCCGGTGCGAGTATCTATGTATATTTTTTTCTTTTCTTTTAAATTTTCATATACACCGCATGCTGAAACATATCCGGGCCCGGGCTTTTAATAAGCCCGGGAAGCCACTCGCGGCCAGCTGGAGGAGAGCATGAACGTTGTAATGAACTATTAAAGCCGGGGCGGAAGGATCCGCCCGGAATCGGAAGACGATGTACTTTATTTCAAAGCGGAGCTACCGTAATTGGATTTGAAAGTGAATTATACGCGCGCGCAGCGCGGCTATACACTCGGCCCCCGAGTTTGTCTTCTATTTGGCGAGATCCCATCCCTTTAGCGGTGGGTTGTAATTCCAATTTTGCGCGCGCGCACACTTATACATATACATACATACATATATATATATATATATATATATATATATATATACACAGATTAAGGGCGCGATATTCTGTTACGAGCTTTCATATCGTCGTGTATCGACCAACGACGTTGGTTGGATCTATAGAAGCTGGAACCTGGAACCTTCCGATGGGACGAGCGCAGTTTTACACAGGCGGCCCTCTCTATTCTTCTCTTACGATTCCCCGACTGTCTCCGCAAATTTGTAAGTTTTCTTACGGCCCCGAGGTTTCCGCCTCCGACGTTACACGTCGAGTTATGAGAGATGGCAAGTTGGTCCGGCGCGCGCAAACTTTTGAGTGCATCCAAAGTTTGAAAAACACGTGACGCGGGTACCCAGCGACGTACCTCGTCTCGCCAAGAAAATATCTTTTCTCTATTTCACTCGATTAATTTATTTTCGCGAATAATAAACCTATTGACGCGTGACCTATTTCGGACTCATCGATTATGTTTACACATGTCACCCTTAATTGGGGATCTTAACGGAATGCTGCCGTAGTTCTGTTTTACCGACTTTAAGTTAGGTTAGGTTCACTTTTTATTGAATATACTAATTAAAGAATCTTTTGATACAAGCTTTTAATCTCATTTTTATTACTTCTGTATTATTCTTTCATGTCATTTTTATTGGGAGCGCCATATTTTGTGCACAAATAAACTGCAGAACTTTTGTATTAAATAAGTATTGTTATGAGCTGATGTAAAAGGCCGATAAAGAAACTGTAATTTTTTAACTTTTATTGTAGTAGTTTTATTGTGGAGAAGGATTTTTCAATCTGTATAGCCGACAAAAAGAAAAACCCTTGAACTCAAAGTCGGTAAAACAGTCATGATCAGCTGACTGTGTCCGTTTTATCGATATTGTTTTTATTTAACTATTTATTGGGTATACAAAATAAAAAATCCTTTACTGCAATTAAAGTATTCATAATAACAAATTTGAACTACTATATTTATATATTTAAAAAAACAAGAAAGTTAAATAATTACAGTTTTTTTACCAAGAAGTCTTTTGCATTAAGTCAACCTAGTCTAAACAGTAAGAAAACTGTAATTATTTAATTGTAAGTCTATTTTTATTAATTTACTTATCTTTCAATGTTAATTTTTTGTATACAATAATTTTATAGACATATTAACAATTGTTGTTATCAAGATTCGCAACCGACCTCCTAACCGAACAATTAGCGAGAGATCTGTTTCGCGATAATTACATAGAATGACGACTCGAGGAATAAAATATATAAAAATGCTCTTGCTTTAAAAATGCGTTGATTTCGTTTTTTAAAAAAAATAGCTTGACGTAGTTTTATGCGAATAACTGTGTTTCTGTATAGTTTTATTATATTGACAGTTATGAATAATTAATTGTTAATTTCTATTAATCTTTAATTTTAAATGATGCGCTGAAGAAGGTTGAAAAAGGCAACCGAAACGTTTGAATTTATTTCTGTCTAATATTTTATGTTATAAATCTTTTTCCACAAATAAATATCAATAAAAAAACTTAATTAGCTCTTATTGCTTTTTATATGTAATTATTTAACTTTCTTACTTTCTTTTTATATACACATATATGTAGTAGCCCAGATTTGTTATTATAAATACTTTAATTCTGATAAAGAGTTAAATAAAAATAATATTTGTCTATAAAATAAAGATAGTCAACATTCCCTTAAACTCCATCTTGTTTTATCAATAAAACATCATTTTTGCGCACCCTTTTTTTTTATTAATTGACTAGAATAACAAATGCTTTTCCACGATTAAAGCGCGAACCTGCCGATTTTATATTAAAAACAAGAAAATTTTTCCTCTGAAAAACCCGAAACATTTCACCGATCAATTCATTATAGAACTTTTAGGGATTCACCTATTTCTGAAGTCGCTCTACGAATGCGCATGTTTGGTGAATTGAGCGATAATTATTATCGAAGAAGGAAAATTTGAAGGGTGCATTTGTTTAAGTTTATTTAAATATTGCCGGATTCGCGTGGACAGGAATAACGAAGCGATGCACGTGGCAATTAAATACCGCAGGCTAAACGAATGCACGGAGATCAAACACATTTCGCGCTCGTCATCGACGATAGCGAGTTGCCGATATAAAGTGCAATTCGCGCATTAATCGATTTTCATATCAAATACCACGAGGGTATTTTATGTCCGTCCGCGCGCCCCAAAATTCATCCCCCGCATAATTAGCCACTTTGGTGTACAAACAACTCTGCGCTGCGCTTTTGGCCGGTTTGTATATCATAAGTATATTGCGTCGTAAATTAATACCGAAAAACAATTTTACCGGGGGGTCCGGTCAATCAGTGAGATAAATCGCTGATGTTTTCGAACGGGAGACAGGTAATCTCCTGAAAACGAGGCATTCAATTTATTTATTCATTATATTTGATTTTATTTCATTTTTTATTACATTTTATTTTAACCATCTTTATTCGTTTGATATATCTTTTTTTATTTAATTTACCTCGCCAATTACACATAATGTAAGACACATGGTACATATGTAATACAACTTGTTCATTACGTGTTACGTCGAAATATACATAGATTTATTTCGCTTTCCCTCTTTCTCTCTCTTTTCGATCATACATTTTATCGTCAATAAATTATTTGCCTCGTTACCACGTTTACACGGAGTCCCCGATTTGTACCATTTCCAGGACGCGTTGTAAAATTGATTACGCGATCGATATTTCCAAACACTGCAATTTCCACTTTAATTAATTTGAAATTGATGTAAATTGCATTTCTCGATCTAATATCGGGGACATTGTTTAAGTTTTCAGCGTTTCCATCGTTTAGTGTCAACTTGTATGAGTATATACACGATGACATATTTTTGTCGCAGCACAAAAAAGAAGAAAATAAATCGAGATTGAGAGAAGTTTATTCAATCTCTAATCCTCCCCCAATATATTCCGATTCTTCGACTCCTTCCGCAGACTTTCGCAGACTGTATGACGAGTTTCGATTCGTTCGGCCTCTCTATTCTGCTGCATCGACGTACACACATTCTCGACGATGTATATACAGGGTGTCCGATAACTAACGGACCAACGATTACAAATGGATTCTTTAGTCAATTTGGGAACGATTTTTTTTCAGCGAAAATGTCGAAAAAGGTCATCATTTTTTACAACTTTCCAATATTTGTTATTATGTATCTTTATAACTAAGCGTCAAATTAAAATTTTATTATAGTAAACTCTACCTGAAATTAACTGAAGAATGTAATTATGTTAGACTTTTAACTGCAAAACGTTTAGTTTTCAAAAGACCCATTTTTTCCAATCACTTATAACTCGAAAATTATTGACTTCTCAACATTTTTGCTAAGGAAAAATCGTCTCCAAATTGGCCAGAGAATCCGCCCTTAATCATTGGTCCGTTAGTTACCGGACACTCTGTATATTTTATGATAGATTAGCAGTGTTGTGCTTGGATGATTTTTAAATTAGCTAGATAAAGATGAGATAAAAATTTGTAAATTTATCTTAGATAAGATGAAGATAATTTTGTTTCAAATATATATCTAGATAAAAGATAAAATTATATGGCGATTCATGTAGATAACTTTCAGCTAATATTATTTTTAAGAGTACTTATATAAACACAGTTATTAAAAAATGTAAATTATAAAAGGAATATAAAAAATATATTTTTATTTTTATTTATACATTTTTATCGCTTACTGCTCAAGTTTTGCTATTTAAGTATTTTTATGTCTTATGACTCTAAACCAAATTATCTAAATATTATTCTACATAATTTAATAAAGATAACACTTTTTTTAATCTTGTAAGATGCAGATGTAGTTAATACATATTTTTATCATCTATATAAAGGTAAGATGACGCCAAAATTTTATTATAATAAACTCTACCTGAAATTAACTGAAGAATGTAATTATGTTAGACTTTTAACTGCAAAACGTTTAGTTTTCAAAAAAACCCATTTTTTCCAATCGCTTATAACTCGAAAATTATTGACTTCTCAACATTTTTGCTAAGAAAAAATCGTCTCCAAAGAGAATCCTCCCTTAATCATTGGTCCGTTAGTTACCGGACACCCTGTAGATGCGTAGGTGCATGTGTGCGTGTCGACACACCCCGGAGTTCGACACCCTCGCGACACGAAATTTTCAGGGTTCAAGCATTCGGTATCGTCAGGCGGGTCAGGATCCGCCGCAGAAGGCAGTCTGCTGAATTATTAAAGGGGGGTCGACGAGGTTGCCGCTTGTTCGAGAGTCGAAAGCGCGGAGACAAAGCGCCCGAAGTCGAGTATATACGAGACACACGTCACGATGGGTGATGATTTTAATCGCGCTCGTTGCGCCAAAGTTCGGATATCCGGATATCAACTGCATCTTCCCGCATCCATTGTGCGGCAGTCGTGATTGCGTCGCACTTCAAAATTAATGTATCTTTTTACAATGGAATATTTTTTTATATTAACAATTAATTATATTCTTTCATTTTCACCAATACTGGTATTTTTATTTTCACTTTTAATATATTAATAATTTTTATATTTTAATATATAAATTTATGAATAATATATAAATAATATTTATATATTATAATAGTAATGATAAAATATAATTATGCAAATAAAGAATATATAAATTAATATGGAAATAAAATATTTCAGACTTTTGTAAAAAAAAAAAAAATAATTTACTACTGATATTTATATATAATATTAATAGTAAAAATAAAGTAGTTATGCAAATAAAAAATAGATATAAAACAAATTATATATAAAATAAAATTATAATATAAATTATATAATTTAGATACTTATATATTTGCGAATCGACATAAGATACAAAGATCGTGCTTCGAAAAAATCTTTAAAGAAAAAGAAAAAAAATGCCGCAACCTGTTGCTGTTTCTATCAACCGAAAATCTTGCGCTGCGATCTTTTTTTTTTCCTTCCCCTCCCAAACGATGCTATCGATGCAATTTCGATAAAACGGTCGAGAATCACCATCGAACGGCTCGACACGAGGTCCGTCTAAATTCGCGACACGGTTTCGCAGTTTCTAAAACAACGAGGTAGGAGTTTATACGCGTAGGGAAGGGGATGATTTTCGCGTTGACCTTTTTTAAGGTCAGACCTGACCGCTTTCGCGTATTTACACGAGCTATATTATTGTTTCTTCCGAAACGCGCGTAATAGATTGCACGAATCTAATTTAATCCCCTTCGCGCTTGTGGGGGACCGAGAACTCGTTTAGATAAGTGCTGTTAATTACAAGTGCCGCAGTCAACTAATTCCGTCAAATGTGCCTTCGAGATCGAGCTCGGGCGAGCAAATTACAAAACGCTTCTACACCAGCCTTCTCACTCTACTTGCTACGCTCAATCATAATCATTTCCGCGTTACCGTTTAATCGGTTTCGGTCGCGAATCTGTTAGATTTTTTTTTTCCAGAATAAATGTGTCGCTTATTTTTTTCTCACGATAATCCTAACTAATACTTTATCCGGGTGCTCCACATTTCAATATAGACATTTCTATATCCAAAATAAGGACTGCCAAATTTAGGCCCATTTATAGAACCTAGTTAGGATTTAGTTTTTATTTTTTTTTAATGTCATTTTGATTTGTATGCTTAGAGTCTGTCTCGTATTTAATTGAGTCATTAATATTTTCTTCAAGATATTTTAATTTAAGCATGTCCAATATAGTTAATACACAGCTCAGTTTAAACGAAGTGTTATTTAATTACATGAGAAATGTATAAAATATATTGAAATATATATATATATATATATATATATATATATAATTTAAAATAAAAATATATTGAGGTATATATATAATTTAAAAAAAATATATATATATAATTTATATATAAAACTGCATATTAATTTATTTAAAAAACCATCACTTACCACGATTTCAAAGAGTTAAGAAGGGGGAAGCTCATTAAAATTTAATTTAAGCAACAATATGTTTTTTATTGCAATTCCTTATCTTATAAATAGGAAAAAAATTTATACGGGATTCTGTAAGTCTTGTTAGAAAAAATAAATAAAAATAAACGCGCGAATTAATCGAGATCCAACTATCGCGCAATTACGTCATTCTCGATCGGGTTGGAAAATGGCGGGCCAAAAACGTTGAGCATCACTGGCGCGCAACCTCATTCGTTTATCCGCGTTACACACGCGAGAACCCCCGCGAATAGTAGCGTGTAGTAACACCTAAACTCTTTTACAGTCATAGACTCTCTTTCTCTCTCTCTTTCTATGATTCCAATTACACGATCACGCCGCATTCCAGAAAAATTCCTTCATTTTTTTTAAACGATTTTATAAATGTTTTTAACGATATAGAGATGTATGGGTGTACACAGAGAGAGAGAGAGAAAGAGGATGAAAAAAAATCTCGTCGCGAGAATTGTAAATTGCGAGCACTCCATTGTACTACAGATACAAACCGCAAAATAGTTGGCTGAATCTTTTTTTTTTTTACACGCATAAGCCCTTTTTTATTTCGAAAATATTTTATTGACACAGAAACATTTCACCCAAAAAACCACGATAATATGTATAGGTAATATATATACATTACCGCTCAAAAGTATTTGCCCACCCTTAATTTAAGAGAAAACTCGAAAACTAAATTGTAAACTAAAGTAATAGACAAATTTTATAGTCATTTTATTTATAGTCATTATATAGTCATTAAATTATAGTCATTTATAGACATTAAATTATAGTCATTTATAGTCATAAAAATTATAGTCATTTAGTCATTTATCTATAAATTGTAGTCATTTATAGTCATTAAATTATAGTCATTTATAGTCATTAATTTATAGTCATTTATTTATTTTCATTTAAACGCAATTTACCTAGGTGGGCAAATACTTTTGAGCGGTAGTGTATAATATTACTGTATCGCGCATAGACATTTACATCGTAAAACGTTATCTGGTAACCGGCCGGTCGAATCATTCCGTAAGTGCTAAGCGCGATTTATTAGCAGGACGATATATATAAACGGTAACCATTTTCCCCTCTATTTGCGGAACGTAAAATATTAACGAGCGAGAGATCCGGACGAGATTAATAGCCATCCTAAATGCGCGATCGCGTTTGCAGAGGATTATTTATTAAGGAGGCGCGTTCGACGGGACTGTATTATCCGGGAGTCTTTTTTCAAGCTTAGCCGCCGTAAGCGAACCCGTGCAAGATTCATGTCGGGACAACGCCCGCGGTAACGTAAAGGTTGAGTACCGTCGTTCGTACCATTTATTATGCCCGAGACCCCGCGAGGAATAACGATCCGTCGTCCCTTAACGAGTCGAGTGACGCGCGGCGGCTCGCGCGACGCGAAAGTAGTAACGAGTCGCGTCGAGTCAGCCGGCCTGACTCGCGCGTTCTTTAATCACTGGCTCTCAGCCGCGTCGATGACTGCTTCGACGGGCGCGATAGGACGCGATCTCCGGACTGCGAAAGTGGCGAGAATTTCATTTCCGGGACCCCTCGACCTTTTTATAAGTTTTATTTTTCGTACAGGATTTTTTATTTTTTATAATAATTTTTTAATTAATAAATTAAAATTGCATTTTCGACGGACGCGATAGAACGAGATCTCCGCGAAAGTAATTCGGCGAGGATGTCATTTCCGGGATCCCTCAATTTTTTAATAGATTATTTTTGTAGGATTTTTTATTTTTTTTTTTAAATGAATAATTTTTTAATTAATAAATTAAAATTACATTTTCGACGGTCGCGACAGAACGAGATCTCCGCGAAAGTAATTCGACGAGTATGTAATTTCTGGGATCTCTCAATTTGATATAGATTATTTTTAGGATTTTGTAGGATTTGTAGGATTTTATGTTTTAATAATTAAAATTAAATTTGTCATATTAATATAAAAATTTTGATAATCTTTGCAAAAGTAGCTCGGCGAAAATGTCATTTCCCTCTATTTTTTGATACATTATTTTCATACGATTTTTTATTTGTTAATATTTTCTAAGAAATAAAAATTAGATTTTAATTTACCGTCGTATTGAAAAATTTAGTTAAAAATTTCTATGGAAGCTTCGTGCACGATTTTTCTGAAAAAATAATTTCAAAAAAGTTTTTGCAAAAAATTAAAATTTTGACACATCGCTATTTCGAAACCTATTGATCGTAGCGCATCGTAGCTGCGACATTTTCTTCTTTTTGGCAAAAAAAATCTATCCGACACACTTATCAAATTGAGGGATCCCGGAAATAACATTCTCCCCAGGAGCTACGAGGTATATGTATGTATATATTCCGAGATGGCGAGAAATATACGAGTTTTTCGCGGCCAAGAAGGGGAAAGAAGAAGAAAGAAAAGATATGATACGTATAGTTGTTAGAATGGCATCAAAGTCATCCGCGATTTATACGTTTTCAGCAAGTTCGTCATATATAGAACAAGAGAAAGAGAAAGAGAGAGAGAGAGAGACGTACTATTAAGTGAGAGCAAATGTGACGGTGGAAACCGCGCGCGAAAATATTACTCACGCTCGCGTTCGCAGAGGGAACAAAAAAGAAAAGACATTAATGACCCGGCTCTTTATTAGTGAGATGCGTTTCGTGTGTAAATTACATTCCCGCGAAAACCAGCGGCCCGCTTTTTTATCATTATATCCTGCGCGGAGAAAGGTCTCTTTCCCGCGGGATAGGATTTGGCGGCCACACGCCGATCGATTAAATTACATTTCGTTGAAAAACTTTGTTCTCTCCCTTTCTCGCGCGAAGGGCAACGTAAAAGAGCCGAGAGAAGGCGAGGGGGGCAGAGGGGGGCAGAGGGGGGCAGATGACGTCAAATTAAATTCCGCGTAATCGCGGGAGAAAAAACCGACCGGATATTATTCGCGAACCAGATGGTATGTACCCCTGGTTCCTTTCGTTTTCCGCGCATTTCCGTCCGAAGGGCGGAAGTGTCGCGCCCCCCTTTGTCCCCCCCGTGAAATAACAAAGGAGAGAGCTCGGACGCGGATATTGACGTGTCCATACTTTGCTTGCGGAGCGGGCAAAAATATTTTGTACTACACGTGCAGGCAAAGTGGCACTTTGTGTGCGTGTTTTCCGTGCGGAAAGCGGCCGATTTCCCACGCCGCCATCTAGCGGCGACGCGGTGAGTGAATAAGTCGCGTTCAAAGCCATTGCCTACGGCTGAGCCGCGTTCAAAGTCATTGCACGCGGACTAAAGCCGTGGGCAATACATTGCCCACGGCTATTCCCGCACCGTGTCGCCGCGAGATGGCGGCGTGCGATCGGCCACCTCGCGCACAGAAAACGCGCACAAAGCCACTTTGCCTGCACTTGTAATACAAAATAGTATATGTATCGCCTTCGGCTCGTGCGTCCATCCCCCACACTCGTGACCAATTGTCAACTTTCCGCACTTGATACACAATATACTATTAGAGGCTCGGCGGGATGTTTTTCAGGACGAACCGCGATCGTTAACGAGGCTGCGCGCCACATATAAAGGTTCCGGATATCGTAATTTACCTCCGCGTTATTTTGCGTGCACGCGTGTCGGCGCAAAGAACCGAACAGATATCGAGCTCTCATCCCCTCATCGTAACTTTTCGTTTGTTACGAAACTGCGCGCATTCTATTCGACACCAGCAGCGGACCGTTAATTCACAGGAAAAAGATGATAAAAAAAGATGTAATTATCGATTTATCTCCCTCTCTCTCTCTCTCTCTCGTTCTCATCCCGATGAGCTTTTTACGCGCGAAAATTACCAGCATGCCAGAGGTGTAAGTCGATGCGACGGAGAGAGATAGAGAAGGAGCTAGAGGAAGCGGAAGAGGAGGGGCGTTTTAATAAAATTAGTTGGCAAGTTCGGCCAATAAGGTGGCGATGAACGATGCGGTCCCGTATATACGCGGCTATGCTGCGTCGACGATGATAATACCATCGCAACGGGAGCATTCGGTGGCGAGGGGTGAGGAGGGGGGCAGGGGGGGGGGCAATGCCCGTCGTCGGTTGACGCGAAAATACGAGGCCGCTCGCGAGCTGGCAAGTTTCCTGATTAAAGCCGTTAATTTGTAATTAAAGGGTGCGCGCGCGACAAACGAAGCTACCATTTTCCCGGCCCCCTCCTCTGCCCCCCCCCCCCTCCCACTTTTCGCCCAGAATCACCATGACGGACGACGTGTATCCTGTGCGTTTGCGGCGCGCGATTACGTTTCGCTTCCACGGACCGTAAAATTCAATCTTTCCGGGCCTCGCGTTTTTTTTCGGCCCCCCCTTTTTTTTTTTTCTCTCTTTGTCGTTTCAGCGACATGCGTTCGCGCTCGAAGTGTAAATTCGAAATGTCGAGAGTTACGAGAGAGTCACGGAGCTATTATTATACCGTACCCGGCTGCAGCCGGCTCGAGAGACATCGATCTCCCGAAAGAGCCGGGTAAAAAAAAAAAAAAAAAAAAAAAAAAAAAAATTCGTTGACACGCTACGGTAGCAACAAACATCCTCCTCCCCCCTTTTTTACTCTCTTTTTCCCTTTTCCGCCCGTCGTCAAAATTCCGCTACGTCATTATTAATTACGACCCGCATGTTGTTCTCTCGCGAGACTTTGAATCAACATTTCGATCGAGCATTAAAAACTGACATCTGCATATTGATGGTTGTTTTCCAAACGGACGAAAAATATACGCTCTCGGAGAAGGGGGGATCTCTATTCGCCTCTTGCGAGGGAACGTATGTATATATATTCGACAATATACATAAGCGTCCGCAGGGAAAAGCAGGAGGGGGCATTTGCCCCCTCTTTAAAAAAACACTGGAATTCACTTATACATTTAATATAAAAAATAAAATAATAAAAGGGGGCATTTGACCCCCCTTTCTTTAAAAAAACACTGGGCTACTTATATGTACATTTAATATAAAAAAAACAATAATAAAAAAGGGCATTTGACCCCCCTTTAAAAACACTGGAATTCACTTATACATTTAATATAAAAAATAAAATAATAAAAGGGGGCATTTGACCCCCCTTTAAAAACACTGGAATTCACTTATACATTTAATATAAAAAATAAAATAATAAAAGGGGGCATTTGACCCCCCTCTCTTTAAAAAAACACTGAGCTACTTATACATTTAATATAAAAAAAACAATAATGAAAGGGGGCATTTGACCCCCTTTTAAAAACACTAGAATTTACTTATACATTTAATATAAAAAATAAAATAATAAAAGGGGGCATTTGACCCCCACTCTTTAAAAAAACACTGGGCTACTTATACATTTAATATAAAAAAAAACAATAATAAAAGGGGGCATTTGACCCCTCTTTAAAAACACTTAGAATTTACTTATACATTTAATATAAAAAATAAAATAATAAAAGGGGCATTTGACCCCCCTCTCTTTAAAAAACACTGAGCTACTTATACATTTAATATAAAGAAAAAACAATACTAAAAGGGGGCATTTGACCCCCCTTTAAAAACACTGGAATTTACTTATACATTTAATATAAAAAAAAATAAAATAATAAAAGGGGGCATTTGACCCCCCTTTAAAAACACTGGAATTTACTTATACATTTTATAAAAAATAAAATAATAAAAGGGGGCATTTGACCCCCCTCTCTTTAAAAAAACACTGGGCTACTTATATATTTAATATAGAAAAAAATAAAGAAATAAAAGGGGACATTTGACCCCCCTTTAAAAACACTGGAATTTACTTATATATTTAATATAAAAAAATAAAATAATAAAAAGGGGCATTGACCCCCCTTTAAAAACACTGGAATTTACTTATACATTTAATATATTTAAAAAATAATAATAAAAAATTAGGAAAGAACAAAAAAAAATTAAAAAGTTAAATCGTACTCACCCCTGAAAAAATCCTGCGAACGCTTATGTCGATATATTTCGTTTTTCTTTTTTCGCGTAAAGTAAAGAATTTCTAGCATATCTGCCTCGTGCGTGCGAAATCGCAGAGCATCCTCTCGATATGCGCACGTCTTTTTGGACGGACGAAGGCGGCTTGAAACGAGCGAGCCTCTGTCGGAGCTCGAGATTATTCCGGACTGAAAAGCGCTCGCTTTCTCGAGGAATCTCGAGGAACGGCGCCGCTAAAGGAGCACTATCGAGTTCCGAATTATTGATACCGAAAGCTTTCGAGGAGGCCATCCGAGAAAGGAAACCGTTTCGCCTCCGCTCGGTGACGTTAATGATCGATCACGAATTATGGAAAGCGCGTCAATTATTCGGAAAAAAGGGTCAATTGATCCTTTAACCGATGATTTTCCCGCGCGTTCTAAAACTGATTTATAACAACATGGATCAGGCTTAAACGACGTTTGAAGAATTTTTTAATTGCATTTTTAACCTCCACATATAACAAGCTATGTATATATGTATTTTTTTATCATATATTAATTTAATATTTTATATATCGTATATAATATTTTATAGATATACCTAACACTATATAATATATGAAATATATTAAATACTATTTATACTTATGCATATATTTATTACTACATATAAATTACTATACCAGAATCAATAATTAAGAATAAAATGTTTGAAAAACAAATTATTTGTTACAATTTTATTTTTTATTCGTAGTACAATTTTTGACAAAATATGTAATACGACAGAAAGGGATAAAGCTATGCGCGCACACAATTTCAGTAAATTATAATTTCAGAATTAGCTTCTGCATGGGACTGGTGTTACATATTGCATTGCAATATCTATACTACGAGCTCTTTCCAGGTTGCCAGGTATATATATATATATATGTGTGTGTGTGTATCTGTAGTACGAGCTTTTGAAGCATCGCATGCCGCTTTTCATGCCGCGGGCTTGTTCCGTTTAATCATTTCCCCAAGAAGAGCCATTGCTCTAGACGGACAATACATCACCGCGACCAGATTTAAAACAGGACACGAGGATTTCTCGTTGCCCGAGCGATACGTGAAACGCGAATGCGATACGAAAAATGTACGGAGGGGGTCGAAGGGAGAAGTAGAAGTTTACGTGCTACGCGTGCAAAACGTTATCCTGAACGTGGCTAGGACCGAGAAACGATCGCTGTCACGACAGAATCGAATCGCTGTCACGTAAAGATCCAGGGAGACGGAAAGGTAGACACTTAGGGACAAGAGAAATGACGTATCGAACGAGGTTTCCTCGTGCGTGCCCTATATAATTGATTATACAGGGTGTCCGGTAACTAACGGACCAACGATTACAAATGGATTCTTTGGTCAATTTGGGAACGATTTTTCCTCAGCGAAAATGTCGAAAAAGGTCATCATTTTTTACAACTTTCCAATATTTGTCATTATGTATCTTTATAACTAAGCGTCAAATTAAAATTTTATTATAGTAAATTCTACCTGAAATTAACTGAAGAATGTAATTATGTTAGACTTTTAACTGCAAAACATTTAGTTTTCAAAAAAACCCATTTTTTCCAATCGCTTATAACTCGAAAATTATTGACTTCTCAACATTTTTGCTAAGGAAAAATCGTCTCCAAATTGGCCAGAGAATCCGTCCTTAATCATTGGTCCGTTAGTTACCGGACACTCTGTATATTGATAGATTAGCAGTGTTGTGCTTGGATGATTTTTAAATTAGCTAGATAAAGATGAGATGAAAATTTGTAAATTTATCTTAGATAAGATGAGGATAATTTTGTTTCAAATATATATCTAGATAAAAGATAAAATTATATGGCGATTCATCTAGATAACTTTCAGCTAATATTATTTTTAAGAGTACTTATATAAACACAGTTATTAAAAAATGTAAATTATAAAAGGAATATAAAAAATATATTTTTATTTTTATTTATACATTTTTATCGCTTACTGCTCAAGTTTTGCTATTTAAGTATTTTTATGTCTTATGACTCTAAACCAAACTATCTAAATATTATTCTACATAATTTAATAAAGATAACACTTTTTTTAATCTTGTAAGATGCAGATGTAGTTAATACATATTTTTATCATCTATATAAAGGTAAGATGACGCCAAAATTTTATCTAGATGATCATCTATATAATTTTATTCAGATAACGTCAAACACTGGTTCCGCGATGACAAAAATTCCGAAAAAATCTGGAATAAAATTCACGACTGGCTCGAAAAATATATTTAAGAGCCTACACACATTGTCCTATATAATTCGAGGTCTTAAGTCGGCATTTAAGTCGCACGTGTCGCCTTCCAGTCGTCTCTCACTCTCTCTCTCTCTCTCTCTCTCTCTCTCTCTCTCTCTCTCTGCGAACACCGACATTATTACCGGGCTTTAAAGCTCGCGTGCCTTGTAATCTTGAACAGTGGAAAGTATATAATACGGCAATTGCCAGCTCGTTTGAAACGAACCCTTATGGCGGCACGAATCTTTCTTTTTTCCTCCTTTCCTTTCCTTGCCTCTCTGAAATATCCGACCGGGTTTAGATCGAATCGCAAGTTTTATTTGGATAACGTGCCCTTAAAGTGCCAGTTGTCATCTCTACTTTGCAAGAGAAATAGCATTGGATATTTCTAACAGGCGCTTTTTTTTATTAATTTTCCATACGATTTCCTTCAGACAGCAAAGGTGAATCGATTTTTTATTTCTTGACATTTCGGCTTTAAATGTTGTTGCATAAGATTCGAGAATAAATTAGGCCTTTTATTTTAATTTGAGCAACATCCATTTTTCTTCTTGCTTAATTTTGAGATGTTAAATGTGAAGCGAGTATCGAGTGTATCGCACCTGCAAATAGTGCGTACAAGACAATTTATCTGTGACATATGTACTACAGCTATATTCCGACATGAAATTGACAGATCTGTGTTATACGTCAAATGTGATTTACATGATATTTAGAGAAATACAATACATCGAATTTTAAGTTTTAAAAAATTGAGATTTTTGCATTTTTGAAAAAGGAGAATTGAGTTTTAATATTTTTTTCGACAGAATTTGCGATTTTGTAGAGACATAAATGAGTCATTATTACAGCGCAAAATTATCTATTGCTAACAGTGATTGCTGTTACCTAAGGATTACGAAGAAGGAAACGGCACATTTATGTAATTTTTTTAAAGCATACCTTGAATGATTGAAATATTTCCAGTTTTTACTGATTTCAGACTATCGCGACTTTTGCAATGACTGATCTAATGAAAACTTTATACACGACTATTCTATCATTTTATGTAAAATTGTATTAATTTTTAACAGCTTTTATGTAAATTCTACACACTTGTCAGACGAATCTTTTATAATAACTTCTATAACAGACGTAATATTAAATTATTACCCTCAAGAAACGGAGTAGAAAAGAATATGAAAAATTGAAAGTGACAAGTACGGATTGGAATAATTCTTTTCTCGCTAAAATATACATTAATTCGCAGGATATGATTTATACAGAAATAAAATTATACAGACACAAAATATGAATTGAAGAGCAACATATATAACATACATTTCTCTGAAGAAGATTTCTCTGCACGAGTCTCGAAACGTCAAAATCGAGTGAATCTTTTTTTTTCCACCCTTTACACACAAAAAGTCGCTGTTCATTGCTAATCGCTTCGTCGACGTGACTTTACCGAACAAATCGCGGAGAATAAGTAGAAGAAAAAAAAATGCACCGAGTGCTCTCACGTGAAACAACGAGATTGCTGGAAATGCGTGTCTATTTACATGAGAGGCGGCTAGAATGGAAGCGAGAGAAGGAGGGAGATTAATGACTGCGAGGAATAATTGCCGGAACACGCAAAATGTCGAGGCACTCGAGCTGATCTTCAGATCCAGGAGGGAAACGGTGAAGGAGAAAAGGCGAGACTTGAGAGAGAGAGAGAGAGAGAGGGTCGTTATACTTCGTGGAAAAGCGGTGACAACGCCTCGGCTTTGAATCCACCTTCCGAGGGAGGATAAGGAGCGAAGATACAGGAGTGCAGAGAGAAAAGAGAGAGAGAGAGAGAGCTCGAGTGGCGTTTCGTGGAAAATTTAAGGAGTCCAGGAGGCGAATACGGGACATATATACGGAGATGAGAACTGAGCGCGGAAATTTTTCTTCTCGCGCCTTTTTCTTCGCGTAATAAATATGAAGGGGTGTGTACGAGGATACGTCGCCACTTGTGCGTGTACGCGACACGATACGCGTCGGTTACTTATTTATACTTTGTGTAACGGCGAGAAAGAACGAGGGAGGACGGGAATTTTTTATTCGCCTCCTTCATTCCAGACGCAGTGCATCATCGTCGAAGTTTTTGTCGCCGAAGAGGAGAAAGTCGCGTCTCAAGGGGTTACATGTTTTAAGACTAAATTTGGTATATGCATTTACAAGCAAATTTAATTTATTTGAGGCTAATAATATTGATTTGATGTGAGAAATATTTATTTGCTATAAGAAAATTCTCTTCACAAATAAATATTGATTTGTTTCGAAATAAATTATTTATTAGGCAGTGTTGATAATAATAAATATCTCTAATTTTTATATGCATACAATTAAATACACTGAAAACAATTATTCAATACTGCCAAATAAATCATTTATTTGAAACTAATAATATTGATTTGATGTGAAAAATATTTATTTGACATAAGAAAGTTCTTTTTGAAACAAACACATATTTATTTGTCTCGAAATTAATTATTTATTAGGCAATGTTGATCATAAATTTCTCTTTATTTTTATATGCATACAATCAAATATGAAACAAATTATTGAATACTGCCAAATAAATCATTTATTTGAAACTAATATTTATAAATAAATATGTATTCAAAATAAATTATTTATTAGGCAGCGTTGAAATAAAGATTTCTCACTTTAATAATATTTTTCACAATATGCAATCTATAAAATAAAAACTGTATCGATTACTCTGTTATCTAGACTGAGAAAAGAATCCGAAAATTGAGCAATTTTTGCATAATATGTAACCCCTGAAGTTCTAACAAGGTTGCCATTTTACATCATCATAATTGAGAAATGTCCGCAAAGTAATTTCGAAATTAATCCGACAATATTAGCGCGATAATTTAAGCAAGTTTGTCCGAGTCTAGATGTACGAATGATATTACCTGTTCACTACAGAGGTTGCTTTTCCCTCTCTCTCTTTCTCTCTTTCTCCCCTCTCACGTGACTAAATATCCGCATGTGCATACGGAGGAGTGGTACAAATACGTATATAAACATCGGGCTAAATACGACGGGTATAGAGAAAGAGACAAATTCGCTTAGATACACCGTGTATACATCGTGCCATATACAGGTACCGTGCGAGTGACACGAGATGGGTGGGATAGAGGGCGCGCGTACTCCAGAAATAAACATCCAGCGCGTGCATAAGTGTATATGTAACGTGCGTGCGTACGAGAAAGGGTGGGTACACATATATGCACACACATTGTATATGTCCCGGCATTAATACACACGTACTCGCACGCGAATTAGCGTCGAGCTTCGGGGAATAGTAAAAGCGCGATCCTCTCTCGCGAGCGCGGGATAAATCAGGGATTTCGGCCGCTACGTGCGCTTCGATCGCTCGATACTCGTTCATCCGCGCGACCTCTTTTTTTTGCTTCTTTCTCCCCAGATAAAATTTAGCTTACTTTTTTTATATGAAATAAGGAAAATTTGTTTTTAATAATGGTAATGAAAACGTATAAAATAAAATGTATGATTTATTCTAGCAAAATAATATTTTTTCAGACGTATTAAGATTTTAGAAATTTATACATATAATGAGAAAATTAAGAAAAAGGTATTTAAATATAGAATAATTTAGGATAAATATGAATATATATGTATAAAACTTATTTTTTTATTTATTAAATTAATATAAAGGTGAAATTATTTTTATAAAACAACGTCATATAGCGCCGTCAAGTAGCAGAAAATGTGGAAAGATTGATTTCGAAGATGCGTGTACAATGTAATTTCTAATAGTATAATTAGGATGATTCTTTGTCGAAAATTAAAGGGAATCTTTTATATAAACATGTTTTGCTATATTTCTTTCTCTGAAGTTACACATATCTAACGAAAGTAAAAATTAGGTTTTAATTTTTATCCTCAAATTTTGGACAAGTTAAAAAAATGAAATTTGGTGGACATTTTGTATCTTGCTTTTTTATTCTAAAAATATAAACTTTTGTATAACTTAAAATATATACCATGTAGCATTGTGTTGTGCATAGTAATACATTTTATTTTTTTCCGTGACAACTATTAATTTTCAAAAAAATAAAAGGAATTTAAAAAGTTTCCTAAAAGAACAAGTTTTGTAATGCATATTTTTTATACGATCACATTTCGATTCGTTCAAAAATTTTAATAAAAAATTGAATAAGAGTTGCTAATTTCATCTCATTATAACGATATAGAGGAATTCAAAAAATTAATAGGTATCCTTTTTGCTAATGGAAAATGTCCATCAAATTTTTTTTAACTTGTTCAAAATGGAAAAAAATGCAAATTTAATTTTCACTTCTTTTGGAAGAACGTAACTCTTTAGGGAGAGATATTAGGAGTACATGTTTATATAAAAAATCTTCCTTAATTTTCGACACAAGATCATTTCTTATCATTTATTTCAAAGTATGCTATATATAATTATATACGTATCTACTATTTATATATTATATATATAATAATTTATGAAATATATATATATATATATATATATATATATATAATTTTCAATAACATAATATATAATTCTAATAACATCATAATATAATAATATATATATATAATTTCTAATGACCAATTAATTCCGATGAAATATTAGATTAGAGGAACGGAAATATCAATGGTATCGGCATTTCAACCAACTCGCTGACACACCTGTAAACACAAACGCGCACGCGTAACGACGCGTATTTAACGGATAAATAATATATGAAAATCATTGGAGCGGCGTTTCCTGCAAACAAATCCGCCACGGCGAATATCTATTTGACTGCATAAATACCGACGACTCTAATGAATATAACGGACCAGGAGAGAATAACGAAACCCCTTCTCAAAAGAGGCGAAACTTTCACGCAGCTGTTTTAGCCATTAATAAATTAAAGCGCGAGATTATAATTATCATCAACCGCGTAATCCAGGGACTCGAGGTGACTCCGTTTTCTTCGTTCTACCGGAGGAAGACGAAGAAGGTAACTCTCTGTTTCCTTTTCGCGAGGACGACAACGAGGCGACTTGTCCCTTTTCATCCGAGCGCCGTTTTCATAAATAGTAGAAAAGCGGATTGCGGGTTCGCGAGACAATAACAGCTCCCTAATGCGAGTGAGAGAAAGAGAGAGAGAGAGAGAGAGAGAGGGCTAGACGTGCGGAAGTGGGTATATCCCGAGACGCGTAAAATATAAAATTCGATTTCGCGGCTTAGCTCTCCCGGGGGATGGTAAAGTTAAACGGAAGCGGCGCGGCAACCAATAAATAAACTTGTGAAAAAAAAACAGTCTCCTCTGCGAAAACATCACACGGAAATATCTACGTTGGTCTCGTTTCTCCGTTACGCAGCTGAGAGATTATTCTTAATTTGTCGCCCTTTAATAAAAATAAATTATATATATATATATATATATATATGTAACTTAATTTTTATTTTATTTTTATTTGAATAAGTTTTGTATAATTTATTTTTTAAATAAGTATTATTTATAATTAATTAGTATAATTTTTATAATATATATATATGTATATTGAATGTATATTATTATATTATATATTATACAGGGTGTAACTAAAAAAAAGTACAAGGAGCACACCATCGGGTGCAGGACAACAAACTAAATCGAAAAGTCCTGAGCTATTTTTTCATATGAACTTTATTTTTGACGCTATGAATTGTTAAAGTTTGCCAATTAGCGCGTGGTTACAACGGAAAACAGTGTAGGCGCCACCTACTAAGGCGTACTAAGGCCTACTAAGGTGGCGCCTACACTGTTTTCCGTTGTAACCACGCGCTAATTGGCAAACTTTAACAATTTATAGCGTCAAAAATAAAGCTCAGATTAAAAAATGGCTCAGGACTTTTCGATTTAATTTGTCGTCCTGCACCTGATGGTGTGCTTCGTGTACCTTATTTTAGTTACACCCTATATCTCATATAATATTTTACTTTTTGTTAAATTAAACGTCTATTGAATATAATATATTATATATTATATATCGTATACTATATATTATATATATATTTATTATATTATATATTATTATATGTATATTAATTATATATTCAAATTTTAATGAATTGATGACGCAAGAGTCAAATTTGCACGCATGATCGGTCGGATTAATGCAAATACTCCCGCGAGATGAAAGCAAGCAAGCAATTTGAACGAAAAGCGTCGACGGTAGGGAACACATTGCGAAAGAGAGAGGGCAGGAGAAGGATAGTGGGGACTTTTAGTGTTTATATACGCGCGCGATACTCCTCGCACGGTCGTGTTTCGTTCCTCTCCTAGGAAAAGCACGTGCTCGAGTGTTCCGCGTCTAGACGGCAGAGAAAATCCAATATTAAGAGCCACCGGGAGATGCCGGAGGTAGAGAATCGGAAGTTACCGTGAATATGTCGAGAGGAATTACGCGCCTCGCTCTTAAAGCACTTTACCATTTTTTTTTCTTCCTTTTCTTCTTTTCTTTTTTCTTTCGTTGGTAAAGAAAAGGAGGCGAAAGAGATGCGGCGAGATCCCGTGCGCGCGTCTGCTGTTTGTTACTCTCTATATCTTCCGATGCGGATTTACCGCGAAAGAATTTGACGGAATTTACACGGATCCCTTAATTCTATTAATCCCGCTATGTTCGGTTAATAATTTCCGTTTACGTTCGCGATTATCAATTTATGTAATCAAATAATTATCCGTTAAATACACAGTTGAAGAAATATCACTCGTATATTAATGATTGCATCGGAATTATATCTGCTATATTGTATTATATATTACACAAAATATCGACGCACGCGTTCGATTAATGTCGGCTTTGCGGTGGAATTATTTCGGATAGCGGAATTAGTGCTTATTAAAAATATTATAAAAATTCACATCTATATCATTCGGCTACCCATGTAATAGACTCCTTTTATTTATTTATTTATTTATTTATTTATTTATTTATTTATTTAACAAGTAAAAAACCCTTTAGTACAAAACAAATAATAAAATTACGTTTAATATTAAGAAAAAAGTTGTCGAAAGGAGCGATATGTTAAAAATATTCTGGCCGAAGATGATTAATTCGATTGATCGAATAAGTAACAAATCTATACGTAGGTGATGTTATTTAAAAAGATATATAAAATCGATGGAGAGAGAAGCTTTTATACATTAATGTAATATTTGTAATGAGTCAAGTAACTGGTATATACACTCAAATCGAGTTACGTCACACACAACACAGTCTGTGTCCCGGTAATTAGATTTTGCACATAAATCCAATTTCGCGTGTCACTTATGCGTAATTCGCAACTCTAAATTGTAATCAAATATCGCGCACTCAAAATAAGTCAAGGTTGAAAATACGCTTGAATAACACGTTATTCATAATTAATTATAAACGAATTTGAAATTTAATGTGTAATGCGATCAAGCGTGCAGGAGCAGGATATCTCGAAACAAACCTGCCATTTTTAGTTTATCAGAATTTATGTGTGTCGCAAAAAATGTTCAAATTATACGCGACGAGCTTTTTCGTCATCGATTATTTATTTTATATATATATATATATATATATATTTATTTATTTATTTATATATTATATATTGTATATAATATGTATATATTATTATATATATTTTTTTATTATAATATAACTACGCATATATATATATATATATATGCATACAGTAATGCATCAATAATAATTTATGCAACATTGCACGCACACGTATGCGCAAAATTCGCGAATAAGACTCGCGTGTATCTTAACAAACTTGCTGCATAATGCGCATAATTTATGCACATAAACAGGGAATTATGTGAACGCTTATCGATTATTACCAGAACTCTCTCTGTAGTGTATATTCGCGACATGCAGAACGCACTTGCATATAAAACAGCTGATTAATCCGGGGACCGCTTTTCTAACGAGTTACCCGATCCTGTCCCGTGGAAAGTTTGATAAATTCCATATATATATTTGTGTCGACCTCGATATAACTTTCGAGCTCGACGCGCCAGTCAACTGCGCAGTAAAGCTCATAATTAACAGTGGCTGGGAAACATTATATTTGATTAACAAAGGACAACAGATGGAATGTTATTTTCTTTATAAAACCGGCGAGCAGAGAATTATATAATTAAAAGAAAAATTTTTGCATAGCGTATCATTGTACCGAGATTAAATTTGTTTTACATTGAGAGCATATTTTTTTGACTTATCTGCAAAAAAATTCTCATTTTGTTCCATCATTTTAGTTTAAATTATTTTTTATATTTAGTCTTTGATCGATAGTTCCAAAGAAAAATGGAAAATAACCATTTTTTATAGATTTTTTTTCTAATAAATATAATTTTAGCTTTCAAAATTGCTCCATTATTGCAGACGTTTTGTCAGATTAAATGTGTTGTTAGTATTTAAAAGAAAATTGAAATTTATTGTGAACAAATTGCAAATTAGATCATTGAGAATCTACCAAAATAAAAAATAAAAAATTAAATTTTCATAAAAACTTATATATAGCTTTTAAATTTTGTAATTTTGACATTAGAATCGTATTCAGTGACTTAAACAAAAGTTGAAATAAGTGGAGTTAAATTTTCAATAATCTAATTTATACTTTTTCCACAATTAATCCTACCTTTAATTATAAATATCTTATTAATCACAAATCACAATAAATATACAAAAATTAAAAATTCTCTTCTAGAATTAACTTCTTCAACACATCGCATGTTGCACAGCTAACGTAATAAAATATTAAAATATTAAAATATTTTTTCCAGCTTTGACTTTGATAAAATTTTCAAAGTTATGACATGCTAAAACTCTTTAAAAGCTAAAATTATATTCAGATTACAAACGTATGGAATTCTTCTCTTTCTTCTAAAAAAAAAAAAGAAAGAAAAATATTTGTTGTCGCGTAAAATTGCATAATTAAAAAATAAAATACCCAAAAAGACGGCCTACTACATATAAATGTTAAAATAACACACATAAGGGCAAAGAAGTAGTAATATCGCGCGAATCATTTGCATGGCCGTCTCGCCAGCTTTTTTTCTAATCGCATTGAAAGGCCGCTCGATCGTACTTAATCCGCGATTAAGCCCCCGGGTTCAGGCGTCATTAAGCCCGAATCAAAGGACACCGAGAACCGTCAGGAACGGGACTACGATGTTCAATCGATTCTTCTCGGCGCGTAAGCCGGACCCTTCCCTTCCCACCTCGATCGTCCGACTCGATTCCCGCGTCCCTGTTCGCTCGAACGTCCGACCGTACGCCGAGTTTACCACTGTCGATTGATACGCGCCGCTCTGCTACACGCATCCTGCAGCTAACTCTCAAATGTACCATCAATTCCGGAACTAAATCGGACAAGCGTGTTCTAAATTTAACAGAGATACTACACATACGTATACATATACGCACGCAACGATTCCTTTATTTCATTTTTATACAATGCAATGTAAATGCGCTCTTTCGACTACTTTTATGGAGGGTAAATTTTAGTTTTTTGCCACTATCTCGAAAACTATCAATTTTTCGAGAAAAATTATTATTATCAAAATTGTAGCTTATAAAATTTCCTACAAAAAAGGTTTGTATACTTTTTTCGTGGAATTAACCGTTTCGAAGATATAGAGCGAATTAAGTCTGAAAGAGAAAATGTAACGAACTAGACATTGCAACTTTACCGCATGTTTTACTCAAAAATGATTAGTTGTATGAAAAAAAGTATAATGACTTTTTTTTTGTAGAGAATTTTATGAGTTACAATTTTTATAATAACAATTTTTTTCGAAAAATTGATAGTTTTTGAGATAATGGCAAAAAAACTAAAATTTACTCCCCATAAGAAAAACGTCCTAGATGAAATTAAGGGTACTTTTCAGGATTTCATTAGAACATTAAAATAGAGGTCTCCACAAAAATTTAGCTTGATCCTAATTTTTATGAAGTTTTTACCCTTTTCAAGTCTAATTTTACTGGACTATACGCTAAATTGGGATTTAAAAAATGGCAAAAAGAGTGAAATGTGCGATAAATAAGGTGCATATATTTTATTGGGAATTTTATTAACATTTTATTGTAAATAAAATATAATAAAATATAAAATCATCATATGTTTCCTTTTTCAATTGACGTTTAAAGCTGTGAAAACTGTTGCCAGACAAACAACTCGCAGTTTTTCGTGTTTGATTGGCTGTAAATCTCTCTCTCCGTAAATGTCCCCATTATTTAGCTTTGAGTCTATTACATTTTTTTTTGTTTAATATAGGTTATAAGCTACAATATATGACAAAATCAGCCGATTTTACCAAGATTGAATTTTATATAGGATTAGTGCGCGGTTTTTGAACCTATATGAAATCGTAGGTGAAATTGAATTCTGATAAAATCAGCTTTCTCGCTTTGTAGTTTATGATTGAACAAAAGAATGTAACAAGCTCAAAGAGTTAAATAATAGCCAGTCAAACACAAAAACCCCTAAAAAGCTCTATTGCCCTATTTTTTTATCTCGTTTTGATTCATCATTAAAGAGCTTTCACTTTCCAATATCTGGAAAATTTCACGATATTTAGATGAAGATACAAGATGTTCCAAAATTACCAGATACCCTATTAATAGGAAAGTTCCTCAGGTTATTTGGAGACGATTTTTCCTCAGCAAAAATGTCGAAGCACCAATAATTTTCGAGTTATAAGTTATTGAAAATAAAGGGTTTTTCGCAAACTAAACCTCGTAGAAATAAAATATTAACAAAATCACATTTTTCAATTAATTTCAAGTAGAGTTTATTTTAACTCTTAAACTGTGTTTACATAAACAGTTTTAAAAATGATTCTAGAAAATTATTTAGATAAATCGCCATAATTTTACGCATATTTTTATCTCATCTTTATCTAGCTAATTTTAAAATCATCTAAACAGAACACTGAAGATACATGATGGCAAAAATTGAGATAATGCAAAAAATGATGACCTCCCTCAACATTTTTGCTAAGCAAAAATTGTCTTCAAATAATCTTAGGAATCTCTCTATTAACAAAGTGTCCGATAATTTTAGGGCACCTTGTATATATATATATGTTTTTTTTTTTAGAATAATCGTTTATTTATTTATCGCAATTATTTGCACACGGAACTGTCTTGAAAGAAAAGCAAAGAGCGCAACTTTATCGCCATTACTCGCGACGGTACACAATTATTCTCCGCCCTTTCGCGTGATTTATTCGCCATTTGCTATTCCCGGCAGTGTTATCTCCCTCTTTGACAAGTTTCCGGATAATGGAACATTCGTTCGTTTTACGGCGTACCGCGTGCACTTAAGCCGCGACACTGGGAAAACGTGTTTCAAGGTTTGCTGCGGGCTACACATTTTCATTCTTGTTACGCCACGCGTCCCATGTGTTCGTGCCAGGATAGAAAGAGCAGCACGTTTGTCGATTTAGATGCCGTGAATCTTTAAAGTCGAGGACGGGGATGCAGCTCCGCAGCAACGGATGGGTTGCATCCGAATGCTTTCACGGGGGATACAGTTAGATCCTGTATCAAGCCGCGCCCACCCCATTTCGGTACAATGAAATCCTCAGCAGGAATGAAACACGGTCGGAGGAGGATAGGTGTCCTTTCATATTCCGGTATGATTCCGAGCGCTCGTTTCACGTCGGTTTATGAGCTTGGCAGGGCATTAATTCGGCCGAAGGTCGGTTCCGGGTCGTAACGGGGCTGAAGCCACCGTACTATAGCAGCGATTCGCGCTCTCTCCCAGTTTCGTCTGATTAGCTACCAGCTACTCGGACTGCGCCGGAGAGCCCAAGCTTCCATTAGCACGTATCGCGCTTCCTTTGTTGCCCGGAATATCATATGTATGCGCGTTTAATGTATAAAGCGCCAGGCTGTTTTAAGGTCAAACGTCCTAATCGGAAAATACGGACTCTTCCACCCCAAAAATAAGCGACAATGTTTTCCCCCTAATATCTTGCTAGAAAGATATGTGATGTCCAGTGTTTGCTGTTATCCAAGTAAAATTATAGATGATCATTTTATCTAGATGAAACTTTGGTGTCATCTAATAAAATATGTATTATCTATATCTGCATTTTAGATGAAAAAATGTATTATCTTTACTAAATTGTCTAATTTGATTTAAAGTTATAGCGCATACATAAGAATACATAAGAATAGCGTGTTTACATAAAAAGTCTTAAAAATTATTATCTAGAAAATTATCTAGATAAATTGCCATATAATTTTATCTTTTATCCAGATATATTTAAAACAAAATCACCTTCATCTTATCTAAGATGAATTTACATATTTTTATCTCATCTTTATCTAGCTAATTTTTAAATCATCTAAGCAAAACACTGGTGATATCAAGCTGATTTATATTTTGAATATGAAATAATTTTATATTTTCCTCGCGAATTTATTTAGGAGTCTATAAAGGAGATAAAAATTGCGACTGCGATGAAGTTAAAACGCAGATAATAATTAATGATTAATAACCTGATGAAGGATATTGATCGATGTAAGCCGGAAGGAGAAGAGAACACAATGATTCTTCTCGGTCCTCGAGTTGAAGGTACACTCTATTGCTGCGGCAATTAGGAAATGAAAGTCAAACGGCTGAAAAAACGCGATCGAATCGTTTTCCTACCGGCATAAAGTGGATTCTCGAGAGTGACCATTTAGGAAAAGAGGAAGGGGCGAGGCAGCAGATGGCGGAGGTAGGTTGCGGATATCAGAGAGACAAAAGGGAGAGACTGGAAGAGGAGGATCGAGAAAGGGGTAATAGCGGAGCAACGATGGACAGATAGTTAAAGCAGGGAAAAAGAGAAATAGAGAGGGAGAGAAGAGTGGGTCGGGCCTTTTTGAGAGTTCAAGCCAGCTGGAGTTATCGATAATCGATCATACGAACTCCCAGACTCGTTTCGCGGTTGAGCGACATAGTGCGTCTACGATTTTAAATTCGCAAAGGAGAATAAGGCACGCTCGAACCGTCTACCGAATCGACCGTGAACGCGCAAATTTCAGTCACCATTTCAGTTCGACTTGTCTCCGTCCGGAGAGATATCTCTTTATGTATCCACTCATGGGCGTTTGATAGGATATTTTGCAGGAAGTGGCATAATTAATTTTTTTTTCTTTCTTAATATTTTCAAATTTAATTTTTTTGTTATTTTCATTTTTTTATATTAATATATTTTTTGAGTCATATTATATGGGTAATGTAAGACTGCGGAGTTAAGAAACGAACGCGATACATTTTTGAAAATTTTAAACCATTAGAGCATAAACAGCTGATTTCTGTCATTCGATCAAGACGCGTAACCCAGTTTGCGATCTGTCAGGCTGATTGACTTTGTATGGATACATGATTAGGTTAGGTTAAATAAGGTTTTTTCTATTAATATTTTTTATTTTATATTACCCATGTAATATAAAACAAAATATTAATGTAAAAACCTAATCTAACTTAAGCATGTATTCATACAAAGTCAATCAGCCTGATAGATCGCGAACTGGGTTGCGCCTGATTGGATGACAGAAATCAGCTGTTTATGCTCTAATGGTTTACAATTAAAAGGGATTTATCGCCGTATCCAATCTTCCGGCTTTTTTGATGGGAAATATTAATCACTTCCGCTCGAGCGACTTTGCCTTTGCTCCGGTCCCGCTCATTTCGCCTTTACGCCGCGTATTCCTCGGCATTTCAATTACAAATTAAGCGTTCGCCATTCGCGTAGAGTCACCGCCGATGCACATCGCGCGATTCTTGAAGAAGGGAGGGCGGGAGGTGAAGGGAGGGGGAGGAGGGGATGAATTTTTAAAAAGCTCGAGGGAAACGGGGAAGTGATTTGAAAGTTTCGAGGATGCCGAGTAGAAAAGTTTTTAAAGGATGGTGGAAGATGAGGGAGGGAGAGGGATGGTAGGCTGCGGCGGATGGAGGAGCAGTGTAAGCCATGAAATTGAACTGGCTGTCTGCAACACCTTCGGCTTCGTGGATGCTGCAGCAGTTATATCGAGTTGTACACCACCGGCAACGAGACTGGAAAGAAGAAACTTCCCCGCTATCGTCCGCACGTGGAATTTTTACGATAAATCACGGCGCGATGAGTTTTAAAACATGCGAGGCGGCTGCTTCTCCCCCCCTTTCTCTCTCTCTCTCTCTCTCTTTTACTGTAATTTAATTGTAGGTTATAACCCGGAATTTTATTCACGAGCTCCCTCATACGCGATCATAAAAGAATAGCCTTTGACCGGAAGAACCGACTCAAACATGTTTGCTTGAATATTTCGCAGAAATGATATTTTGTATTACACGTGCAGGCAAAGTGGCACTTTGTGTGCGTGTTTTATGTGCGGAAAGCGGTCGATTTCCCACGCCGCCATCTAGCGGCGACGCGGTGAGTGAATAAGCCGCGTTTAAAGTTATTGCCCACGGGTGAAACCGTGGGCAAAGCTTTGCCCACGACTTTAGCCGTGGACAATGACTTTGAACACGGCTATTCCCGCACCGTGCCGCCGCAAGAATGGCGACGTGCGATCGGCCACCTCGCGCACAGAAAACGCGCACAAAGCCACTTTGCCTGCACTTGTAATACAAAATAGTATATGTATCACGTGCGGATTGACAATTGTTCACTTTCCGCACTTGATACACAATATACTATTTTATTCCCGCCCGGAGCAGGAAAATCTCGACCAATTTTCCGGCAATTAATTTCCCGCTCTCTCTCTCTCTCTCTCTTTCTCTCTCTCCAAGCGCTTTTACTTTTATGGATTTTAAAATTATCGTCGAGAAACCTTATATATATATATATATATATCCGATCCGAGCGATTGATCGATAAAACCGGACCGGTTGAGTAATGGCCGGGATGAATAATTTATTCAGCTCTGCTTGCAATAAATTCACGTTTAATTAGAGATATATTAATTAGCCCGACTGTCGTGTTTTATTTATCCGATATCTTTCCGGATCAGGCCGGAAGCGAAGCGCGGGATAGAAGCAGGAGAAGATTGAGCTCTTTATACTCGAGGGAAGAATTCGAAAGATTCTCCTCCGGCTGCCCCCCGTTTTGCCCCCTTGCCCCCCTCTCGCGACACAATGTATCGCTCGTGTACGTGCATGCCTTTCGGGCTCGCCTCGTGAACGTTCGGGGAAAAACCAATGTATCATCGCGCTAACAATACGAGAGAGGAAGCGAAAAGTGCAGAAGAGGGGGCAGAAGGCGAGAGAGAAAAGCGATGGGGGGCAAAGAGCGACAGAGCGAAGCGGAAGGATACATGTCTCGCGCGTTGCACGACGGATTCTCTCTTTCTCTCTCTTTTGCCCAACCACCATCTCGCGACGTTATTTATTACTTATTGAAGCGGGCTTGTAATTTCCTCGCGTGATATAGTATTCGCGGAAAAATAATATCGCCCGCCCTCCCCATGCATTATGTATATACGGCGATTTTCATGCGAGCGGAACGAAAAGGGGGGCAGATGGGGGCAGAATGATTTCTGATTCCGGTCGCCCCGTATCGAGGCGCCTCTCCGAGAGCCAACTTGTGTATAATTCCGAATATTTTCTACTTAATGCACCGAGCGGACGTCGCTCAATTATTCAGACGAATGAGCCTCCCTCTCTTTTCGTTTTTTATCCCTCTTCGTCGTCGACGCGTGCGAAGCGCGAGAAAAACAGAGATAGAAAAGTAAAAAAAAAGGAGCGAAAGAAAGAAAGAACGTCGTAAATAACGTAATGAAATTTTTGAGACGGTTCGAGACACGCCGACGGCATTTAAGGCGCGACTTTATGAAGTCCTTAAATTCCCTAGCGCGGAAGGATATTATTAAATTTCCACCGGCAAAGTTTGTGCTATCTCCCTCTCTTGCTCTTCTCGTCTTTGTTTGTCTCGAGTTCTTCCGGTTTCGACGATACTCTCTTTCTCTCTCTCTCTCTCTATCTCTCCCTTTCACTCTATTTCCCCTCGGATTATAAAGAAGGCAATAAATAACGTTGCACATAATGAGCATTTATCCCGTTGTATACGTCAGCACGCGCGTTTTACGCGTCCCGTTAACGTCGAGCAAGAGGGAAGGAGGAAGCGATATCGTTGTATCGGACTATTAATTTGTTTCGCCGCGCGGCGAAAACAATAGATGCTGATGCGAGACAGACGATCGATACCCGGTGCTCGTGAACAAACTTAACCCCCCGTGACATACGACCGATCAATATTACGATAGACGACAAAGGAAAGATAAAGTGGACAAGAGTACGCGCCGATGAATAATGAAGATGCTCCCGTCGCGGAGGGATCGCTAGCACGTGTTATCCGATGAGGTCGCGCGAGGGCGCGCGCGATGTCAAAATATTACGTACGCACGCACACGTGATATAGACACGTATGTAATATTCGACCCTAACGCGGAAGTCGAATCGCCTTCGCTCTTTCCGCAGACACGCAAACAAATCTTCCTTCTCGATACCAAGAGATGGCGGCGATCTTCGATTAATAAATAAACCGTAATTCTAAGAATTCGTAATTCTGTATCAAGATATATATGAGATGCTATACAGATTGATAAATCTTTTTCTTGTACAAATTAAAGTATTAATATTAACAAAGGACGAAGTGTTTTAATTTCGAGTAAAAAACAATCCGTATAGACAATAAATAGATTTATAGCTGAATCTAACCTCACATTTTGTCGATAAAATAGGACGGAAATCACAGACTTCTCAAGGACGTTTAGGATCACCTTAAATGTGAGTGGTATGAAATTTGAATACACCTATATTGCATCATTATATTCAAAAATTATCTTTCAGCAGCATCTGTCAAGCGTCAAGTTGACAGGACAAAACGGCCAATTAAACAAATCATTTTTACACTGAAGAAAAAATTTATTGAATTCGATTAAGTATTTATTTCAATACTACCGAATTTATTTGAAACTAATAATATTGATTTGATGTGAAAAATATTTATTTGATATAAGAAAATCCTTTTCAAAGCAAATAAACATTTATTTGATGCAAAATAAATGATTTATTAGGTAGTTTTGAAATAAATATTTATTAATGTAACAATTTTTCTTCAGTATAGACATATTTATCCAAACTTTTTCGCTCATTTCAATAAGTAGACTACGAAAAATATTTATTCGATATAAAAAAATCCTTTTCAAAACATAAATATTTATTTGTTTCAAAATAAATTATTAGGCATTATTGAAATAAATATTTATTAATTTAATAATTTTTTCAGCGTATAGACATATGTTTATCCAAACTTTTTCGCTCATTTCACTAAATAGACTACAAAAAATATTTATTCGATATAAGAAAATCCTTTTCAAAACATAAATATTTATTTGTTTCAAAATAAATTATTAGGCATTATTGAAATAAATATTTATTAATTTAATAATTGTTTTCCGTGTCTAGACATATGTTTATCCAAACTTTTTCGCTCATTTCAATAAGTGGACTACGCTTTCGAAGTACAGCGCGCCTATATTTTCGGTGAGCTCCGTATACTCTTTGACGCTTTCGCTCGAAGCCCTGTAGGATGACTTCCGTATCTCTCATCCTCTCTCTCTCTCTCTCTCGCGTGTTCGGAGATCCGCTCCGAAACGGGACAAAGAGAGGCGTCGGTCGCTCTCGTATCGTGAACGGCGTTCCTATTTCCTGTATCGAAACACCTTGAAATATTCATGAACTCGGCCCGGAGTATCGCTTACCGCTGGATTGTGAAATTTTAAACCGTCCCTTCCTCTCTCTCACTCTATCTCCCGCGCCACACACACCCTCCCCCACCCCCGCCCACCCCCCAAACACCAACTTCCTGTCGGGGGTGTCCAAAGCTCGCGCTCGGCTTGCCAATCTCGGTAAGCGCGCGTGCGCGCGCACGTCCTGCAGTTTGTCCTACAACGTGTATCAAAATGTTGGAGCGACAGCTCGGAGAGTAGTTTAGCGTCCGAGAAGCGGCGGTTTGAGAAAAAAAGTTTCGCAGCAAAAAAATAATTCCTTTTTATGGGTTTTCTCTCTCTCCCTCTTCTACTTTAGTTACCTATATTATTTAATCTCAGTTCTTTTTTTTACGCGCAAAACATTTTCGCGATAATACGAGAATTTTCGGTTGAAAAAATAATATACTCGCGAGAGGGAGAAAAGAAGAAAAAATCTCGACACGACGGGTTTGACACGGGATGTGCCCCTCTGTGTCTCCAATTTTTGACATATACATATTTAAGATTAAATCGCGCCAATTAACTGTTCGCTTCCCTGAATGGCACTTCGTTAACTAACTTGCTCGATCGACCTGTTTGGCGTACACTCGGGCTTTGATTACGCGTTTTAATCAGAATATCACGGAAAATTAGACTCTAATGAACAGAAAAAGATCATTTTGCGCCGTTAAAAATACAGAAAATTCTTTATTCTCTCTCCCTTTCAAACTGCATTACATTTTATATAAATTAATTCGTTTAGAATTCATATATATATATTTATTTATTTATTTGTTATATAATAAAATATGTTATTTATTATATAATATAATAAATACAATAAAAAATATATATTAGAAATATTTCATTTATTATAAATTAATTTGTTTAGAATTCATATATATATATATATTTATTTATTTATTTATTTATTTATTTATTTATTTGTTATATAATAAAATATGTTATTTATTACATAATATAATAAATGCAAAAAAAAATATATATTAGAAATATTTTATTTATTTTAAACATAATATTTGGTTGTTTCTTGTGTTCTGAAAAATCACACGTTCATAATTTAATAAATAATTACGTATCGAATTTTCAGTTATCCTTTCATAAAGATAATTCCCAAGAGAAAAATATAGCAAAGTAGGAACGGAGATTGAAGCTTCCAACGCGGTATCGACGTAAAACTCACGCAACGATTTTTCGCCGTGTGCGTCGCCGCAGCTCTATACTATAGAGAGGGACAGAGAATTATGCCCGTAGACACCCTCTATTTCCTGCTCGCGCGCGCCGCGTGTCGACAATATCACACGCGCGCAAGCACGGATATGCACGCACGCACATTCGAACGTGCTCAGGCGGAGATACATTTCGGTAGAATTGGTCCGGATATAATCCGGCACTCGTCCCAGCGCGAACCATCCTCCGCCGAGCTCCCTTGCATTTCCTCCATCCCATACATCCCTCCTCTTCCGTTTTCCTCGTCCTCCTGATAGTGCAGGCCGCGCTGGCCATCCGTATATATATACGAGTCGCACTGCGCAAACACACGACAGTAGTGGTACGAGGCTGTATTTCGAGCGGCAAGTGGTACGAATGCGAAATGGGTCAGGCGTAAGCAGCGAAATCACTGCCTGTCCTATCAGGCTGTTCTTCCTCCCTTTCTCTCTCTCTCTCTCCATTTTGGTCTCGGCCAGCCAGCAGCACGTGGACATTGTTCGATGGTACCGGAAGCAGCCCGCCTCTGGAGCGAGAGCAAGGGGAAATATTAATGTATACTTTGGGCTCAGAAAGCTACGTGTCCAAAGTCTGATAAATTTATGGGAAACGCAGGTGTACACGGAATTAGTAAATCGTCGTTGCCGCGCGCTCGTATTTCGATACAACGCCGTTTCTATCTCCCTTCCCTTCTTTCCCCCATTTCCGGTTGCAGCTATAATAATAATTAATGATTCCCGCGATGAACACACTTACGATTATTATTATTATTATTATTATTATTATTATAGTTGTTACAGTTATTGGATGTCTTGTGTTTGCGAGAATTTTGCTCGGGAATAAATTAATTGCTAATAAATTTGATGAAGGAATATTATACAAATTGTGAAATGTATCTTCAAGATAAAGTGACACACATTGCAGATGCAATTTAATGTTTAATTCACACAGGTAATCCACCTCGGCGAAAAGGTTTTCGAAACTCGCTACTTAAGCAGTGCTGCTGTTATCTAAATAAAATTATCTAGATGATCATCTAGATGAAACTTTGGCGTCATCTTATCTTTATACAGATAATAAATTGCAGATGCAATTTAATGTTTAATTCACACAGGTAGTCCACCTCAACGAAAAGGTTCTCGAAACTCGCCATTTAAGCAGTGTTTACTGTTATCTAAATAAAATTATCTAGATGATCATCTAGATGAAACTTTGGCGTCATCTTATCTTTATACAGATAATAAATTGCAGATGCAATTTAATGTTTAATTTACACAGGTAATCCACCTCGGCGAAAAGGTTTTCGAAACTCGCTACTTAAGCAGTGTTTGCTGTTATCTAAATAAAATTATCTAGATGATCATCTAGATGAAACTTTGGCGTCATCTTATCTTTATACAGATAATAAATTGCAGATGCAATTTAATGTTTAATTCACACAGGTAGTCCACCTCAACGAAAAGGTTCTCGAAACTCGCCACTTAAGCAGTGTTTGTTGTTATCTAAATAAAATTATCTAGATGATCATCTAGATGAAATTTGGCGTCATCTTATCTTTATACAAATAATAAAAAGATATGTATTATCTATTGTATATCTGCATCTTAGATGAAGAAAAGTATTATCTTTACTAAATTATCTAGAAATTATCCAGAATAATTTTCAGATAATTTAGAATTATAGCACATAAAAATACTTAAATAGTAGAACTTAAGACACACATTGCAGATGCAATTTAATGTTTAATTCACACAGGTAGTCCACCTCAACGAAAAGGTTCTCGAAACTCGCCACTTAAGCAGTGTTTGTTGTTATCTAAATAAAATTATCTAGATGATCATCTAGATGAAATTTGGCGTCATCTTATCTTTATACAAATAATAAAAAGATATGTATTATCTATTGTATATCTGCATCTTAGATGAAGAAAAGTATTATCTTTACTAAATTATCTAGAAATTATCCAGAATAATTTTCAGATAATTTAGAATTATAGCACATAAAAATACTTAAATAGTAGAACTTAAGACACACATTGCAGATGCAATTTAATGTTTAATTCACACAGGTAATCCACCTCGGCGAAAAGGTTTTCGAAACTCGCTACTTAAGCAGTGTTTGTTGTTATCTAAATAAAATTATCTAGATGATCATCTAGATGAAATTTGGCGTCATCTTATCTTTATACAAATAATAAAAAGATATGTATTATCTATTGTATATCTGCATCTTAGATGAAGAAAAGTATTATCTTTACTAAATTATCTAGAAATTATCTAGAATAATTTTCAGATAATTTAGAATTATAGCACATAAAAATACTTAAATAGTAGAACTTAAGACACACATTGCAGATGCAATTTAATGTTTAATTCACACAGGTAATCCACCTCGGCGAAAAGGTTTTCGAAACTCGCTACTTAAGCAGTGTTTGCTGTTATCTAAATAAAATTATCTAGATGATCATCTAGATGAAATTTGGCGTCATCTTATCTTTATACAAATAATAAAAATATATGTATTATCTATTGTATATCTGCATCTTAGATGAAGAAAAGTATTATCTTTACTAAATTATCTAGAAATTATCTAGAATAATTTTCAGATAATTTAGAATTATAGCACATAAAAATACTTAAATAGTAGAACTTAAGACACACATAGCAGATGCAATTTAATGTTTAATTCACACAAGTAATCCACCTCGGCGAAAAGGTTTTAGAAACTCGCCACTTAAGAGATAAATGCTTAATTGACTATATCAGGGATGCTGCTTTTCCCTCTCTTTTAATCTGAACAGAGATCGCAAATCAGTCGATATAATTGAATATCGCGCATCCTAGGAATGAATAAAAATTAAATGCGTAACTTAAATTATAAACCCCATCATCCGAAGAAGATGCGCGCGTCTCCTTTATGTAGCGACGAAACAGCAAATTAAAGTCTAATAGAGCGAGGAAACTCGGAGGTAATTGAAGGGCCCCGGACGCACAGGAGTTCGCATACAAAGGCGCGGAATATTATAAAAAGAGCTCGAGAGAACACTTCCCTCACGCTCGAAGGAGCTTCAATTGAAGCTTCCTCGCTAAACAACAGAGGGAAAATCTCGCAGGCATACACAACTAATTTCATTCTTCGCTGTTACAATTTTCTTACACCTAAAAGTATTTTTCGCGCAATAACGATGCAAAAAAATGATTTATATATATATATTTCTCGCATCCTCTGAAATTCTTATAGCGTGGCACTTGTATATATACAGGATGCCCTATTTTTTTTTAAATAAATTAGAAGCGCCGCAATTTAGAAAAAATATACTTTTTCTTTATATTGCACATGGCAAGTTGCAGAATTTTTTTTATCACAAAAGTATTTTTTTTATATCAATTGATGTTTTCCATTATTCTGTGCAGAAAATTATTAAGATTTATCGAAAAATGGATATTTTACGAGATATTTCATATTTTTTTTCCAAAATATGTGTCTACTGAACAAAGCATAAAATATCTCGTAAAACCATTCATTTTTCAATTATTCCACTCTGACAATTTTTTACACCAAATATTACGAGAAATAGATTTATCAAAGAAAATTGTGATGGTTCCATTTAAACGAGTAATGATCTTGAAAATGCCTCCATGGAATGAAACATCCCCCTCAAAATTTTACAACTTTTGTTCATAATATATTTTTCTCAATTTTATTCAAACCTTTTTTTTTAAATGGAACATCCGCATATTACAGAACTCCGCTATTTGTATCTAATAATCTCTCATTGTATTCTCTTTCTTGTCCCGTAATATTATTAAACATTTGTTTTGCATCCGAAAGGTTCCGTAACTTTCGTGTTTCAGAGGTTAAATAAAATCTATTCCAGGTTAGTTTATTCGGCATACCGGTCGAATACAGGACTCCCCTCCTTCCCTCATACGCGAATATCCCTTTACATTTTCACCAGAGCACGTTTCATGCCCCACATACGTTTCCCTCTTATGACAAGCAGTGACACGCGCGTCGCAAACGAGCAACTTTACGAGGGCGTATTTTTTTCTTTTCCCGCAAATATTCCGAAACGTCGTCCGTATGCGTCGCACACGTAATGGAGTCGACCGTATAAGAAGGGGGGCGGAGAAGGGATCCGTCGCGAGTGGTCGCCGGAACGTATTTGGAGGTTAGGTTAGCAGGCAGCTCTCATTTTATGGGTAATGCGTTTCACCCGTTGTGCGTTTATTTATTTCGTGATTTGTTACAGAGAGGGAGCTAGGGGGGCCGACACACAACAGGACGTATTATAACCTAACCTAACCTAACCTAACCTAACCCGCGCCGTATAACGTTGCATAGGTAACGTCGCTACCGCTATTACGGCGCGGCTTTGGCTCATGCCATAATCTTGATGCATTTTTCGACGCGTCGTTTGTTTCTGTGACACGAGCCGGGTAGATAGAGGCGGCGGATAAAACACAGGATGGAAGAATGATATGTAATTTTGGGATGAAGATTAAAAATATGGCGCGCGATGTGATATTATCCGGCGGGCGCCATTTTTCATTGATATTTTATGAACTCTCCTCGAGAGGAGACACGTGTGTGACGATGCACTGTGAGAGGGAGAGAAAAGCTACTATCGAAATAAAAATAAAGAAAAAGAGCTCGTTTTCCTCTTTCGCTGTGTCTTACGAACCGGAGCGTTGATCTCAAGAATGTAGCGTCGAACCGGATTTATTGGCTCCGCGAGTAATATTATGTGCTTCAGTAGCGGAACGTCGTGCGACTAAATTTAATTTGAAACCTTGGCGAAGAATGCCTTCGTACGCGATCGCTTCCGAGATATCGATGGAGTTGGCCGTTGAAATTACTCGACGTTTAAGAGAAGATAGGACGAGAGAGAGAAAGAAAAAGAGTACTTGCTTGTCGTGTTTGCTATTATCCGTATATATATATATATATATATATATATATATACATGTATATATGCTCGCGCTTGCGGAATGCACGGGGTACGGGGGGCTACTTTGTTTTGTTGGGGTAAACAGGAATGGCAATAATACTCGGTGTATCGCGGAAGCTCGCGAGAGAGCGAGAGAGAGGTATCGAACGATCGGAAGCTTTCCGCTGGGACCAATATCGCGCGCTACAAAAATACGGAAAACGTGGGAAAGCCGGTAGCAAACAGATAAGAAAGTCGTCGAGAGAGACGGAAGGGAAAATGGAGAGAACGACCGAGAAGGTACACTGCTTCCCCTTTTCGAGGGATTCCCAATCCTGTGTAGGGTTGTTTCCCGTAATCCGACTCGACGAAATATCGAAATCACGAGGTGATTTCGTGGATTTTTAAATCCGACTAATCACAAAATATTGGAGCTTCAATATATACAGGGTGTAGCTAAAGAGGCGCAAAAAATTTTAGGAGATAATTCTCGATCGAAAATTATAAGGGGGGTTTCTTATATAAACATATACTTTTATATCCCTCCTTCTTGAGGAGTTACACTTTTCTGAACAGAGAGGTCAAAATTAAGTTTTTATTTTTTTATTTTTTTCTTAAATTTCAGACAAATTAAAATCTTCCTGTATCGTTATAAGGAAGGAAACAACCCCTATTTAATTTTCATAACATTTTTTATCTTTATCATTTTATTTTTATTTTTATGTTTATAAGAAACTTCCCTTAATTTTTGACAAAGAATCATCTCTAAAATTTTTCGCACTTGTTTAGGTACACCCTGTACACACAATTTTGGATTTATATTTTTTTAGTATACCGATATACAAACGTGTCTTTTTTTAAACACAGAATATCTGATAAAAAATACAATTCAGCACGAAAAAAATAACTTTTTTTTTAATACAAGAAAGAAGAAACGAGAAAAGAGAGTAATCATTTCCTATAGTTTTTTCTTTATACTGAATATACGATAAAATCGATAAAACGAAGATTATGAAAAATTATTCTCATATCTCTTGTGCATGTTTTTTTAAAATTGTATAATCGATGAGATGTGCGAGTCGAAAAAAGTAAAAGAGGCAGTCAATTTTTTTTTTTTTTTAATTTAAATTTATCAAACTTACTTTATAGATGTAAGAAAGAAAGTTTTACAGTCCTAAATATCAAAGATATTTGACGATTTATCAACGAAGTTGAGGGACAAAATCTAAATGGTTGCCTAAATCGCGTAATCTCGTAACGTCATTTTATTTCTTTTCTGCATTAACGTCAAAGAGAGAGCTTAAATATTTACTTCCTTCTTCTACTTGCAGCTTAACTTTCTTCCTTCAACATTCACAATAGAAGCAAAGTGACGTATAATCGCGATAGATCGATATATCGACAGTCAATGTCGCCTCTTTGATATCTAGAACTCTTAGTAACTATTTCCTCATAAATCCGCAAATATATGAATCCAGGAAGCGTTTATTCCAGTCGACTGAAATATCGACTTCATACTTTTTAATTTCCAATGAGTCCCCATTTTGAGAAGACTAATGCAGCCAGCGTGCGTAAAATATACCTCGTCTCGCGAAACGCGGTAACCGATAGTCAAAGATCGCGACCGGAAGTAGCGAGGGAAGACGGATAGAGCCGGCGAGAATTCGATTGTCTCGCCGCGAGATTAATACGACGGTCGTACACGAGACGGTCTATGGAATTGATCGTCGCTTTGATCGCCGGTCCTAATTGGAAGGTGCCGCCCTCGAAATAATTATCCGAGGTCGTCCGAGGACTTTGTCCCATCTGTCAAACTGCGCGTAACGAATCTGCATTTGCCCCGTAATCCCGCGGATTTTCCTTCCGTTACGATCAACTTTTTTCCGTTCTGCTTTATTACTGCATAAAATTATGCTTAAATATCACGTATACCGTAGCCATCAAACTGTAGCGCTTTTTTTCTCAGCTGTTTTTTCGTCTCAAGCTTCATCTGTCAAGATTATTCCGTGTATTTTATCAACGTGATCAGCATATTTATTATATAAATTATTTATCAAATAAATTGTAATGTATAAACTATATTATAATTATTTATAATATGAATTATAATGTGCATTATTTTCAAAAATTATTTATAATATAAATTATAAATTATAATTGGGATTATTCACACATTAAAGTGTATAAAATATATAGAATATTAATATTAATATTAAAATACAAAAAAGAGATAAATGTAAGAATATAAAAAATCCATCAAACAATTATCATAATTATCAGACACTATTTTTCTTTCCATAAATTATGTAAAATTTTTTGAGAGGAAGGGGTCAGCATTTTCGGACGTTTTATTCTTACGTGAGGAAGGCGGAAGATTGAAGTAATTCTTACGTAAGATTTTTTTAAATGTTCCTTTGATAAGATGAAATTTAATAAATATTTTTGTTGCCAAAAAATTATGGAAGTTTCTATTTTTATTCATTGATTTAAACTATATTATGAATATAAATAAAAATGTAATATTTTCAAAAGACTTACTTTGATACAATAAATGTATTCAAATTTTATATTATTCACGTTTAACTAATTCGTTCTCTCTAAAACAAGATTAAACTATTAAAAAGAACCTTAATAGTAAAATTGTAAAATATCACACAAGATACAAGGGTCGCAAAAAATCTTAAAAAAAGCCTTACGTAATTTATGGATGATTTAATTCTATAGAGCATTGGAAGTATTACACTCCTTTCTCTCGATAATATAATATATAATATTTTATAAATATTTTCTGAGAAAAACCTATTAGAGTCTTCGACGTGGGGATTCATGCGGCGTAAAAATCGGCAAAAACCGATCCGGATAACGGCGCGATGCGCTAATAAACGAACGAGGAGCGTAAAATCGATCCCAGCGAGAGACCGGGCCAGATGATCCAATCTCTCTGTCTCTCTCTCTCTCTCTCTCTCTCTCTCTCTCTCTCTCTCTCTCTCTCTCTCTCTCTCTCTCTCGGCGGAAGCCCGCCGTGTATCTATTCGGGTGATTTCGGGTGGATTTAGCCCACACCGAGTGTACAACAAGCGCTCCCGTAGTTATACGCGAGTGTGTCCCGACACACTCGCGTATATGCGACGGACTCGCCGCGGAGGCGAGTTCGCGGCGTTTATGCAAATTCGAGCATGTGCTTGCCGCGCGGGAGGGTTGGAAAGGGACGAGAGGCACGAGGGAGGACAGTTCCTAATATAATTCGGTTTTGCGTACACGCCTGGTACTTAATCGTTGTCACGCTGAGTCGTCGCCGCCCCTGAAATTTGCCCCTCGTCGTTTGCGCAACAATTGCACGATTATAGCTCGAGATTTATCGCATTTTTGCGATATTTCCCGTCGGTCCGATTTAATAAATCACGTATATCAAGCGTTGTTTATCGTATAATTTTTTTTGTATTACACGTGCAGGCAAAGTGACACTTTGTGTGCGTGTTTTCTGTGCGGAAAGCGGCCGATTTCCCACGCTGCCATCTAGCGGCGACGCGGTGAGTGAATAAGCCGCATTCAAAGCCATTGCCTACGGCTGAGCCGCGTTCAAAGTCATTGCCCACGGCTGCAGCCGTGGGCAATACATTGCCCACAACTCGCGCACAAAGTCACTTTGCCTGCACTTGTAATACAAAATATTGTGTGTATCAAGTGCTCGCCTTCGGCTCGTGCGTCCATCCCCCGCACTCGTGACCAATTGTCAACTTTCCGCACTTGATACACAATATACTATTTATTGACAACTCTGAAATCGCGCAAGCTTCTCAGGAAATTTTCAAAATGACAGAAACAAAATGCGAAACCCTGTCATTTATTTAATAAAATTTTAATTGATAATTATTCAAGATTCATACATGAGATTATATATTATTAATACTTCTTATTTAATAATAATTTTTTATATTGTAATTCTTTGATTGATTTAGTTTTATGCTGTGCATAATTCTTTTATTCACTTACGTAAAGATCTGATTAAACAACAACTAAGAAGATGATCTAAATAGGGTAACGTGATGATCTAAATATAGATTATTATAAATAGCCTAGAGTTTATACTCTTTTCTCTCATGATTAAGGAGCTCGTTGCTCTTGCGGTTGAAGTGTCGGGTTAATGGTATGTGTACCAGGACGCAATCTATGAATATCCATAAAGCGGCTTCCGCGATCGACGATGCACAGCCGGATCGTTTATCCTCTGTCATTTATAATCGCGCCGGTATATCGCATGAGAGACATGAAGAATCGTCCTACTCCCCCTCCCTCATCCCTCGTCATAATTCCGTTCTCATGAATCTCGTCGTATTTATGATGTTTCGAAATACGTCGCTTCGGTGGATATACTTGCAAGCCGACTCTGTCGTTCTCTGCCAAAAAGGAAGAGAATATGGGGGGAAGGAAGAAAAAAATTTCTCCCTGTCGATATCCGCATTAATTAATTGAAAAAGCGAGAAGAGATAATATTGGACGTCTCGTATCGCGATATCATCTCGTCAATTATTAACGACACGTAATACGGTATACGGTTATTAATAGCTCGACGACAGCGTATTCTCCAAATTTGCTTCGTCAGACACACATATATATAATACATGCGACAATTTTTCGTCCCCCCTTCGTCCCCCTTTCGTGCCCCCTCACTCGTACTTAATGGCGCGGGAAAGAATTGCGAGAGGAAATCGGACGCGAAAGAGACGAAAATGCGAACTTTAAGAAGGAGGGCGAGAAAGGTAAACGTTTATCGGGCCGTCTTCGCCCCCTCCCCCCTTTCCCCAGCCCCCCTTTCGTCGCCCTCTTTTTATCGGTACGAGCTGAGCACGCGTTCTATCGTCTTCGCCCTTCGTCGATGCCTTCCCATATACGCTGTTTTCCGCTCCGTTGCGACCGGAGCCCTCTTCCCTCCACCTGTCCCCCTCACTTCCACTCCCTGGGGGATGAAAATATATCATTCTGCCTTCTTCGCCGCAGAAAGGTAAGTAGGTCGCAGCGCCATTATCGCTTTCCACCGGACCTTTCGCTGCGCAGGTGACTCGTTCGCACCTAACGGATTGTAGAAGACGCGACAGATGCATAAGTTAGAACGGGAAGAAACAGAAGGTAAAGGAATATATATATATACATATCCTTGGCGGCGGCGCTACGATTCTTCATTCCTTTTATTCCCCCGGCATCCTTATATTTTTGTATTACACGTGCAGGCAAAGTGGCACTCTGTGTGCGTGTTTTCTGTGCGGAAAGCGGTCGATTTCCCACGCCGCCATCTAGCGGCGACGCGGTGAGTGAATAAGCCGCGTTCAAAGTCATTGCCCACGGCTAAAGTCGTGGGCAAAGCATTGCCCACGACTTTAGCCGTGGACAATGACTTTGAACACGGCTATTCCCGCACCGTGCCGCCGCAAAATGGCGGCGTGCGATCGGCCACCTCGCGCACAGAAAACGCGCACAAAGCCACTTTGCCTGCACTTGTAATACAAAATAGTATGTGTATCAAGTGCGGAAAGTTGACAATTGGTCACGAGTGCGGGGGATGGACGCACGAACCGAAGGCGAGTACGAATATACTATTATATTCTTACGCGTGAGTCTCGCGTCAAATAGGGAGACGCGCGATTTTATATACGTGCAAAATATTAGACATCGGGACACGATGCCTTATGATTTATTATCGTTCATGTATACTCTAGGTACATATGCGATTCTCTTAATTTAAGCGAACGTTCTTTCTGCCCCTCCACGTGCGATCGCGAAATTAATCTTACTTTTGAGGATAGAATATTATTTATATATGTATGTGTATGTATATATGTATGTATGTATGGCGACGATACGAGTTCGCGAAGAGAAACGCGTCGATTAGCATGACGTTAATAAGAAAGATCTATGCATGCATAAATCAACGTGCCGTGACGTCATTACATGGCGCGTATTCATACAGCCGCGATTAATTGAGTAATCAATTTGCATAATGACTAAATTTCTCTGCGTTATCACACGCCGCCGGTGAAATCCTTAATATCGAAATGTATGTGCATACATGTATGTAAGAGAATTGAAAATAACGCTTCGATCGAAGCCAAGTTATATTCTAGAAGGAGTAAAAAGTAATATGACTTTGATTAACTCTTCTGTCAATAAACGAGTATTCGAAGCAACTTTAAATATCAAAAATATATGGGAATTTTTATCCCGAAAAATATATAAAGAGCCTTTGTATTTGGAAAATCCTAAAATAAAATGGGGAAGAATGTTCGATATCCAAATGCTGCTACACAAAATTTGTCGCAATGCAATGTGTCAAAAAAAAAAAGAAAGTAATTGATATCCGAATATCATATATTGATAAAGAGGTGGTGAGATATTATGCATTGACAGAAAGATTAATGATTCACAGATCGAAAATATATTTCTTTATAGATTATATATGACATTTTTATTAAAAAATCTTACATGTCAATTAATGATGCATTAAACAACTAAGATTAATTACGGCTCTGTAATATTAAATATAAATCTAAATCACTAGAAAGGCGTAAAGAGCCATACGCGGTTGTTGCTGCGCATATTTCCAACAAAACAAAGTTTTCGTTGGAAAATAAACCAAGGATGCATTAATTTGGATACTGATGCTTCTAAAAAATTTATTTAACCCTTTTGTCAATAAATGAGTAAAGCAATTTAAATGTCAAAAATGTGTCACACTGCAATATGTAAAAAAACACGCAGTTGGATATTCAAGTACCTATATATTGATGAATAGATGAAAAATTATGCATTGACAGAAGAGTCAATGACTCATATCGAAAACAAATTTCTTTATAAATTATATATGAGATTATAGGAAATCTTTATTAAAAGAATTTATATGTATATTAATTAGCAATGCATTAATTCTAAAATTGATTAAATCTTTTTGTCAATAAACCAAAGCAGCTTTAAAAGTAAAAATGTGTGACGGAATTTTTCTCTGCTCGAAAAAATCCTTTGTATTCGGAGAATTCTTTTGAAATAAAATATAAAACGGGGGAAAATGTATTGTCGCGATAGAATTTGTCGAAAATACACATGCCTAGGTATTCATACACCGAATGAAAAATCATTCGTCGACAGAAGGGTTAAACGTCATTAAAGCCGTCGGAGACATATCGTCGGAGGACGAATCGAGGATACGTCCGTGAGAAACGGAAAAGAAAAACGAGTGCAATCTCGCCTCGGCATCTCGGTGGCGAGAGCGAAGATCGCGACGAGGAGGTCACCCATGTCAAAACTCAGGCGCCTCCGCGTTAAAGCTGGCTTTACTTAGAGATTGGCTCCCGCACGAGCGATGCATATTTATGAGTCGTCGTTCTCGTGTCAAAAGAGCCGCCTTCGTTCCAGACGATATTATCGATTAGATGTCATTTCGGGCATCGCGGGAGTATCCTCGATATACCATTCGCCAACTCTAATCTCATTTTATGCACGCTACATTCCGTAACTCTGTCTCTCTTTCTCCATTCACTCTGAAAACTTCACTCTTCTGCTAACAAAAAATTAATTCAATATTAATCTTTTATATAAAGAGATAAAACTTTAACCCCTTCCTTCTTTTCTACCGAGGGATGAATATATTATTTCATATAATTAATTCTTTATTATCATCATCGTCTCGTCGTCATTATTACGAGAGGATGTTTTAATAAGGCAGGATAAACGAAAAACTATTGCACTTTCCCGCCGAAGTATGTATATAACTTACGATATATAATAGACGGTAAAAAAGGGGATTGAAAGAAAGACTTAAAGTTTCAGCCTCTCGACATGATATCTTCCATGGATATTCATGAGTTATTTGACTTTTCGAGTATGCAATTAACAAGCCCCATCGAACCCCCGTTGAAGTAATAACTTGGCGCGAAGCTTCAGTAGAAATAGAGAGAGAGAGAGAGAGAGAGAGGGAGGAAACGACTTTTGATCGATCGATAGTTTAGCAAAATGCGTTCTAATACGATGGCAAACTATCCGCGCAATATCCGATCGGGAGAAAGATCACTTTCATGGATATTCATAGAGTTATTTCTCTCCTCGATAAGAGAATCAAAAGTTAAAATACCTCTTTCAAATTGACACGCTCATTGCCCTACATAAGAACGTCTTGATCTCTCCGGAGGAAAAGTGCTTCCAAAATCAAAAAGATGGCTGATACAAATCAAACCATCGTCTTAAGAGGATGCTGACCATGTCTGTTTTATCGACTTTGAGTTTAAGGGCTTTTCTTTTTATTGGCTATACAGATTGAAAAATCCTTCTCCACAATTAAAGTACTGATAATAATGAACGGAGAGCGCTGTAATTTCATATAAAAAAACAATAAAAGTTGAAAAATTACAGTTTTAATCGGCCTCTTGCATCAGCTCATAACAATACTTATTTAATACAAAAGTTCTGCAGTTTATTTGTGCACAAAATATGGCGCTCTCAATAGAGATGACATGAAAGAATAATACAGAAGTAACAAAAATGAGATTAAAAGCCTGTATCAAAAGATTCTTCAATCTGTATATTCAATAAAAGTGAACCTAACCTAACTTAAAGTCGGTAAAACAGAACTACGGCAGCATCCCCTTAATATATTGAAAACAAATTAAAATTGCATTCATTTCTAAACCGCATTTTAAAGTATTCAATAACATATTCAGCTGCCTCGGCGTTGCATTAAATGTTAAAACCCACGATAAGATATTCATCTAAAATTATATTGAAGTATGTAGATTTCGCTTTTATGCGCGTAGTTATTCAGAACAGAATAATATATAGAGTTCGATGCATGATGCATTTTTAAATATACGCCGTATTGTTGTATAGACTGTTGACCAATGTTGAATAAATTATAATCAACTCGTTATAATAACACGTTGCGTAATATAACAATATATTGTAAAACTGATGATCAACTTTTACCAAATTGATTAATCGTGTTTACTCAGCGCGAATGATTTATTTTTATGATAAAAATATATTTATATTTAAAACTTAATAATCACATCACGCGGTTAATTTTGACACGAACAAAACTCGATTAAGAACGAAATTAAATTTTCTGAAAATATATTTTTGATCGATTTGTCATATCTAACGCTATATTTTAAAGCATCTCTAGTCGAAAATATTGTTTGGTTTGGAGGAATAAAATTGTATTTCTGATTCGAGAAGCTAAGAAACACAGTATATTGATGTCATCAAGACAGAATATGTTTAAGCCGTTTAGCTGTCTTTTTTCAAAAATAGAATTCCTTTGTCGAAAATATTTCTTTCGTTATATTATCGGTAAATAGAAGATTTCATCTCTGATCAAGGAGCCATCTTTAAATTGTAAGATTTTTTAATACAATTTTTGAGTTCTCTCTTCCTCCTGTATCTTACGTAATATTTTATAATTTTACTAATAAGTTTTTGTTTTACATTTCTTTAGAGATAAAAATGAATAATATAAAATTTAAAAATACTTATCATATCAAAGCATCTAAGTCTTTTCCATAATTATTATAAAATAATTAAAATCAGCTGATAAAATTGGCTCGTTAATCAATGAATGAAAATAAAAATTCTCTTGATTTTTTGACGAACAAAAATTTAATTAGATTTTATTTCATTGTTGGAGGAAGCATTTGAAAAATCTTATAAGAACTATGTATTTCAACCCTTTACCAGTCTACGTAATTCAGGGATGATCCCTAATGAGCTAGAGTGCACGAGAGAAAGAGAGAGAGGGAAAGCGAGCACGTGTGTCCGTTATTTAATAGAATTAATGCGGCTCATCGGCCGTGAGGTATATTTCATAGGTGGATTAATGGACGGCGGCTCTCGCCGACGTGAAATAATGACGGGCGCCGCGCAATTGCGTTACGTTACGGACGTCCCGGGCGTCGTTTACACCGTTTTGCCCCCTGTTTACACAGCGCGGGCTCTAATCTCAACCGGCATCGACAAATGGATTCTCGTAATTCTCCGGTCGATTTACGGAGTTTCCGATTAACTCGACCCAAACGACTCTCGCCGGCCAGAAAGCGGCGTCCATTGTTGCTCTCGAATGCTCAACCCCCGAAATGCTCGTAAATGGATTGGATGGATGCCGAGGGCGACGGTTGAAAGAATCCAACGGATCCTTTATATGCGTCCTCTCGTTCTTTCTTTCTTTCTTTCTTGCTCTCAAGAGAGCAGTTTGCTGTCTCCCTCGTTGCTAGTCAATCGTCATATCTTTCCGCGGAATGTATGTCTCCCCTTTTTGTGTTAATCCGAAAAATCTTTCGATCAACATTCCAATCTCTTCTATGTATTCTTATCTTGTATTTTTATACGGGGTGATCCACAAGGGTAAACTATTTTTTTAACTAAAAAATGTTATATGCGTAAGTCCTATTTCAATTATTATATGTATGACTATATAAGAGATCAAAGTTTTATTTAAAAATGCGATAATAAATAGTAGATTTAATATTTAGTTAATTAAAAAAATAATTTAAAAATAATTAAAAAATTTTTTTAAATAATAAAAAAAAATAAAATATATTCTATTCATTAAATTATTAAATTAACAATTATTATTGGAAAATAAAAATCTAAATAACAATCAAACAGTTGTCAAATTTGTTATACTCATTGCAGCTCAACTTGTGCATATATCGTCATTTACATTATCGCGATAACGTCACGTGTTTTCTATTTTAGTACTACACACTTTTTCAATCTTGCATTGTCTTTCTCCGCTCGTGAATCCGAGAAGGATGTTCTTCCGCTTCGACGGAAATACGCGTTTTTTTGGCATCGCGCACGCGGCAAGAGAGAAAAGTTCAACATCCTCGAAATGATCGCGAATAGGCCGCGGCACAAATGCGAGACGTCACATTCACTCGGCACCCACCATTGGCCCGGCACTTTGCTAATTGCAAAAAGTCCGCCGCTGCGGCCTCGATACACGATTGTCGATCTCTTCCATTCCGAGGATTCTCTCTTCCCACATCACTTTTTTTCCCCTCCTGAATGAGAGCGCGGCCGAATTTCGCGTGCAAATTCAACGTGATTTTATGATCGTAATTTGTAAATAATTTGTATATAAGAAAAAAAACATATTTTCATTTTAAAAAATTAATTTTTAATTATATAAAAATAATATTTTTTTTACTCTTAATTATTTATACATTATTAACATTAATCATTCTAAATTTTTTATCTCAATAAAATTTCTCGAAAAATTGCGAAAAATTTAATTTTAATTAATTCTCGAATTTTTTTCAGAACGTAGCTTTTTATAATTAAATTAATTTGAAAAAATTTTTATATCAAAGTTGTTTTATATTTTTAGAACAAAATTATAAATTTTTTTCATTATTTTTATATTAAATTATTTCAATTTGTAGATTAATCATTGAAAAATTTAAATTCTAAGATAACTTTTTATCAAGATTTCATTCAAAATTAAAAAAAAATATAAATCCTATTCATTCTTCTGAAGTAAAAAAATTTCCATTTAAATTCGCTGTAATAAAAACCGAAAATGAATATATAAAATTTGTCTTCGCTTCCCAATTCTTAGCTACACGAAGGAAATGCATGCGCACGAGAGAAAGAGGAAGAAGAGGCGTAATATCTCACGGATGTGCACTCATTCCGTCACGTCCGCGGTAATTATTACGCCGCGCGGCACGTTAATCCAAAGCTTACCGCAAGAATAGCAGTCCTCGATAAGATTAATTACCCTCGTCGTGCTCGCTCCCGAGACATCCGGTCGCGTCGCCCCCAGGACTGCTGAATGCAGTTATCGGGGCGATGTTATCATCCCCAGGAGGGATTGAAAGAGGAAGGGAAATCTCCGGCCCGCGAAGTCTGTCTGACAGCGGCGGCTTCGAATAACATCGGCTAATAGCCCACGAAACCCGTGTTTGTCGGCAGCCGCGATATAGAATCTCGGACTACCTATTTCGCGCAGTGGTATCCGGGGATCCAACAACAAAGGGGGAACCCTTTTTCCCTAATGAACCACGAAACGCAGAGCAACGTCATAGAAAATACCTTGAAAGGGGAGATGCATCGCGCGTCTCCTTTTGTTGCTCCCGTCCATCTATCTTCGTCTTTTATCATTCTTCTTCGCTGGGCCCCATCTTTTCTCCACCCTCTAAATGTCTCGACACACCTGCAGCTATTCGGGAGAACGCGAGGCTTCCTTAAAATCCCGTCCTGACCGATATCGCGCGGTATCTTTAGAATTCAGGAGAGCAAAAGCGTGGCGACGCAGAAGAGCGAGAGCCGATATACTCTCTCTCTCTCTTTCTCTCTCTTTCTCGGTCGACTACGGGGCAAAAGGGCAAATCGCGCGTGGGCGCGGCCCGGTCTCTTTGTGCGCGATATTGAATTTCCAGGAGTTCGATACACCGCGAGCATTGTGCGAACAAATATTTGCCTCGCCGTCGTCGCCTGCGACCAGCTCGAATGCGTATCCGGAATCCGTAGTGAAATTATGCGCGAAAAGAAAAACTGGAAACACATCGACAACATCGTAAAGAACATTGGGGATAAAAAAGGAGCACGAAAATATATATATATTTCGTGTATTAATCGGAACATTTTTATTAATAGGAATTTATAAGAAAAGTCGTACCAAAGTAAATATATTAGAAAGTGTATATAGAATTTAAAACATTTTAGTTTATTTAAAGATATTTCATTTACATTGGAAGGATTAATAAATTTAAGAAAGTAAATTATTAAAATTTTAATAGTAGAATTAAATTGAAAAATATAACTATGGAGAAATTAAATATTTTTATTCAAAGTAAATATATATTATTTATAAATAATTAAAATTATATTTTAAAAAGTTTAAAATCTTGTTTAAGTAAATTTAAATAAACAATTCATTGAATTAAAGTGATAGGTAATGTAAAAGATAAATAAAGAATTAAAAATTAATTGAAAGAAAATACATTTTATTAATTGTACTTTTTATATCAGGAATTAATAAATTAAATTTATATATAATGATAAGTTATCTCGAAATAAAATCATTCGAGTTAAATCAATAATTGAACGCGGTCTCACGATTCAACGGGGGTTGAAGGGGGTGAAATTTATCGTAAGAAGGAGCCCCCCGGGAGTCCTCTCGGCTTTCAGGCCCTTCTCGGGTCCGTCGTTCGAAAAGAATCCCAGCCCGACCCTAATTTCGCGCGCTCAATAAAGAGGGGGATGAAAGTCGCCGACCTGTTTCGCGCTCCGTGAAACAGGATCGATAGCTCTTGTTCGTTCCCCAAGATACAGGGACCCGCGAGATCGGTCGTCGTTGCAGAAACAACGGTGTATTTCGCAACGTCGTCTCTCGCATCGATACTCTCCTCATTAATCTCGCCGAATATGTCTCGCTCCAGCTGAATGGATCGCGCATCCATCCAAAATTAACACGAATTTATCGGTTTTACTATGTCCAATTTTTTCTGTCCCCTTCCCTCTTTTTCAATTTTTTTCAAATTTTATTTTTGAGCTGATTGCTCTTAAACGTAATTATTCCTTTTCTCTGTCTGTTTTTTCTTTTTTTTTTTCAAATTTTATTTTTTCTTTGAGTCACCGATTGCTCTTAAGGGGATGCTGACCATGACTGTTTTATCGACTTTGAGTTTAAGGGCTGTTCTTTTTATTGGCTATACAGATTGAAAAATCCTTCTCCACAATTAAAGTACTGATAATAATGAACGGCGAGTGCTGTAATTTCGCATAAAAAACAATAAAGTTAAAAAATTACAGTTTTTATCGGCCTCTTGCATCAGCTCGTAACAATACTTATTTAATACAAAAGTTCTGCAATTTATTTGTGCCCAACATATGGCGCTCCCAATAGAGATAACATGAAAGAATAATGCAGAAGTAATAAAAATGAAATAAAAAGTCTGTATCAAAAGATTTTTCAATCTGTATACTCAATAAAAAGTGAACCTAACCTAACTTAAAGTCGGTAAAGCAGAACAACGGCGGCATCCCCTTAAACGTAATTAATTATCCTTCTCTTTCTCTCTTCTCTTTGTATCATTTCCACACTTACAATGAGACGTTTAAATATTTCGCGTTCAGTCTTTATCTTCTTCTCGATCATTTTTTACGCGAACGAAATGAAAATCTCTCGAAACGATTAAAAAATGAAAGAAATCCAGCAGTAATTCTAGAACAATTCTGAATAGACGACGAGGGCGCGATGAATTCTGTGATTTTGCAATGCACGTCTGTGCGAAGCTACATCATGAATATGTAAAGCGATTGTAGGCTGTCATGTCACGTCACGTGGCCTCAAAATACCCTCCTAACCCCGGCTCCCTCTCTCTCTCTCATAAGAGATTCTCCGCGATTATCCCCGAACATATTAAACGATATTCCCTCTCTCTCTCTCTTTGCGGACAGAAAAAAATTATCTCGTTGACAAAGATACTGATGAATTATCGTCATCAACGTCGTCGCGCGAAATGTCCCTTTAATTAAAAGCACCGAGCGCGTTCATTGACTTTGTAATAATCCATTCGGTGGCGTTCGCAGGAAATACCGAGAGACATTTATGTCCCCGTAAAATATTTCTCAATCCTACCCGGAAACGTTAACGAGTGCAATATCTCCGCCTCTTTACATTAAAAGGCATTTTATATAGATAAAAAGAGAAATATGTCTCGTTTTTCTCTTGCTCTCTTTTTAGAACTGCGAAAGTGTTTCTCAAAAAGTAATAGCAAATTAAATATTTTGAGGTGTATAATTTAATTAGAGATACAAATAATTCTTTTACACAATCAATTTCCTTTTCAATACACTACTCTTACACTATTGCGCCAACTTATTTATTCCATTAAAAAATGTTTTTAGTTTTGAAAAAGATTTTCTTATATCACATAAATATTTTTCACGTCAAATCAATATTATTAGTTTTAAATAAATGACTTAGTTTTGGCAGTATTGAAGTAAATATTTATTCGATAAATTCAATAATTTTTTTTTCAGAGGAGCTACAAATAATATGTCATTTTTTCTACAATCACCCTTTTTTCAATACACTACTTTTCACACCGTTGAACCAACTTCTTTATTCCACTAGAAAAAAATGTTTTTAATTGTGTCTTCAGTCAGGAATGCACCGCTTCTTTGATCTTTTAGTACATCTTATAGTATATTAAAAAGAAGGGCGATTGTGTAGAAAAATGACATTATTTGTACCTTCACTGAAAAAAAATTTATCGAATTCGAATAAATATTTATTTTAGTAATTCATTTGAAACTAATAATATTTATTTGTCTCAAATAAATGATTTATTAGGCAGTATTGAAATAAATATTTATTAATTTAATAATTTTTTTCAGTGTCTAATTGAATTAAATATCAAAATATTTAATGTGCTGTTACTTTTTGGGAGAAACACCCTCGTACTTCATGTCAAACATCTCTCGCCACTTTACGATATAAGGATAGACGCGTATTCTCATATGATCCTATTATCCCTGTTCTTTTTTCCTAGATAAGAGTTCTCCTCGAATATAAAATATTTGCGAACGCACGAAATGACACCAGACAGAGAGAGAGAGAGAGAGAGAGAGAGAGAGAGAGAGAGAGAGAGAGAGAGAGAGAGAGAGAGAGAGAGAGAGAGAGAGAGAGAGAGAGAGAGATAGAGATGAGATCTGCCGATCTGTAATTCATAGATGTGCACTCGGAGGGTTAAAGTCTTTGTAAAATTTCGCAGATTTCCCGGGAATACGTACGTGATCCTGAATGAATGAACGCGAACCTTATCGAGTACCGATGGAGCGTCGCAAACGGAAAAGTTATGTCTATAGGGGGTGCATGAAAGGAGAGTTCTCTCTCTCTCTCGGCGTGAGGGCGAATTACTTACGTATTCGCGCGATTTTCATAATACGTTGAGTGGCTTCCGCCAGAGAGAAACATTAGCATTCGGTGATACACTCTTGCTCTCTCTCGGCCCGAAAATTGCGAGTAATTCTGTTCGCGTTGACTGTACGATTTACGCGGTGCGTAAATGCGAGAAATTATCTTGTGAAAATGTGTACATTATGTGGTACTTAAAAGTCTGCGCATTTGTATCTACTTGTGCATGTATATATATATTTTTCCCTTTAATATATCACTCCGCGTATATAATCAAAGGAAATAAACGAAAATATTCTCTTTAAAAATGAAAATATTTTCCCTACACAACATTTATTACACATATTTTATATAATATTTTCGTACAAACAACGTCCTTAATTTTAATCTAATGGCGACTCGACAAACGTCATTCTGTAATTTTCGCGAAAATTTTATATTTAAATTTCTCTGCGTTTTGCCAAAATGATCTCTTGCTCGAATAAACCCAAAAATTAATGAGAATAAAATCAAACAGAATCATTCGTATTTTTGGAACAACTAGATTTATCACCAACAATTCTCTTGTCAAGAGACAAACAAATCAAAGCAATCTCTGAAAATAATCAACTTTGACTTCCAAAAGTAATTAAATGTGTAATTAACGTTGAAATTTTTTTAATTTTATTTTGTCTCTTTTATATTTTAGAGATCAAACTTTTGTTCGCTAACCTAAGTTTCTTTCCTGTTTTATCGACAAAATGTGAGGTTAGATGAACTAGAAATCCATTTATTGGCTGTACAGATTTTTACCTGAAATTAGAGCACTTCGCCCTTTGTTAATATTAATACTTTAATTTGTACAGGAAAAAGATTGATCAATCTGCATAGTTTCATATATCCTGGTTACAGAATTATGAATGCTTAGTCAATAAGTGAATTCATAGTTTATCTAACCTCACATTTTGTCGATAAAACAGGACGAAGAAATCACAGACTTCTCAAGGACCTTTAGGATCACCTTAATGCATTAAATAGGGATCGTCTCGAGATTTCTCTCTTTAATTTGTACAGGAAAAAGATTGATCAATCTGCATAGTTTCATATATCCTGGTTACAGAATTATGAATGCTTAGTCAACAAATGGATTCAAAATGGATTTATAGTTTATCTAACCTCACATTTTGTCGATAAAACAGGACGAAAAAATCACAGACTTCTCAAAGACGTTTAGGATCACCTTAATGCATTAAATAGGGATCGTCTCGAGATTTCTCTCGCATTTTCCAGATTGAAGGAGGACCGGTCACTCGTAAATAACTCGTAGAATGAACCGGCGGATTTTGCAGGGAGGCCGAAGTTAAAGATCCGTAAAAGGGCCGCCGTCTCAGCGGTGTCTGCCAAAGGATAAACTACCCCTTCTTACTGACTTCTACGGGGCGATATATAATATCCGGATCTCTCCGCATTTGGTTCCTGGCGAAAGTTGCCTCATAAATTTACACCCCGGCTTGCGCGTGCGCGGAAAAATCGTAACTTTCCGACCGTAGTTTTTTGTCCCCGACGACGTGGCCAACTTCGTGCGCCAGCGTACGTTTCTCTCTCGACTGTCTTCCTATACCTGTCCCCTGCCCACGTAGCTCTCTACTCTTTATCCTCGTTTTGAAAATCCTCGCGTGAATTATTGTATATCGCGCCGCATAGCGTAAAACGCGCGAAATCCGCCATTGTTTCGCAAGCGCGAGTTTGAGGATCAAATTTTTCGGCCATCGAAAAAATTGGCCGAAATTTTAAACGTTAACAATGAAAATGTATAGGCGCGTAAATGCAAAATGGTAACAATCGCTACGATAAAGCATTTGCGATAATTCGACCAAAAAATCATAAAATTTATATTTCTAATCGCCGACAAAATTCCAATCAAATTTTCCGAACACTTTTTGATAATAAAGCCAGGCCAACTTAATTAAATTTTTTTTTTTTTTAATTAATCGTCATGATTTTTTTAATAGTAATGTAGGGGATCGAAAAAGAAATTCACGAATACACACAATCATGTCATTTTTTAAATTGCGCTACAAATCATTCGATTATTATGATATTAGGTAATTATTTTAATCATTTTGATTATTTTGATCATATATAATCGTCTTCCTATTTAAATCTGTTGCCGATTAAAAACTAATTTTTTTTCTTATCAGATAATCATAAAAGCCCTAAAACAAGCTTCATTTTAATAGAAATGTAATTTATATAATATAATTAATATAATATACAGACGTTTGTGCAAACGTATCTCTAGAGAAACTTTTCTGACTAATTTCAAGATCCTAATTTAAGTTTAATTCTGAACAATCCGTGTACGTATGTGTCTGTATTATTATTATATCATATATAAAAGTATTACCCGAATATAGTTTATACATCGGAATTTCAAATAAAGGAGAATAAGACAATAATGTATATCTGATTGATAAAAGCTGATAAACTCTGTTTTACGTTTAAATAGCACATCCCGACGTAATCGGTGTATAATATGTGCTGTAAATTGATAACGATATTTTGCTTTTGCGATTCGATAAAGGGAATTAATATTTGGTATCCAATCAAATAAAAATTGTAACAGCCAATATAGAAAGTATATACATATGTATAGCCATCTCCGAGCAATTTATTCGATACGGGAAAAAGATTCTGTTTTATATATTTTATATTGAAATAATTTCGACGAAGGATATAACGTTTCAATAATGAATCGATGTGATATTATTTGAGATTACGTATATACAATTTCACATACGGGCTAAAAATATAATGTTTCCCGTTTTATTTTTAATCTCGAATTTCCCTCGTTCAATTTCTCCCCTCCCTAAACCTCCCTCCAAAGGGACAAAAGTCAAAGAAGTGTAACTAAGTACCGTAACGAGTTAATTAAGTCACTTGGTAACCTTAGTAAATTCGGAACTTGCATTTAAAGGTCGTCGTTCGTCTGCGCTCTCTTGTAGCAAATGATAGAAGTATACTAAAGTTTGATAATTAACTCTGAACTTTGAACAATGCTTGACAATATGAAATACCGACTTTAATTCCATCAGCATAGAGATGATTATTGCCGACAACTGCAGAGCAATTATATCGATAACGGAAAGTCGGAAAAAATTATTAAACATTTTATTCGCGCGCGCTCTTTTTTTGGTAAATAAAAAATTAAATGAAAAATCACACAAATTCACGGAAAAATAATATTTGCATATTAATGATAACGATCGAAGTAAATCGAATATACGTATTTTTTTATGTACGTTATTATACATTTTCCGGAACATTTTAATTCTCATTAGAGGAGAAGAACTTTAGACAGGATTTGTTCTGATTTTTCACATTAGATCATATTAATATTTTATATGGGTATAAAATTAACTCTAAAATTTTATTTTAAAAAATCTAGAATTTTAATTTATTATTTGTATTTCACGATGTTTATTTTTTATTGTTTTTATGTTCAATTGAATGATTGTTAAGGGGATCCTAAACGTCCTTTGTTAATATTATTACTTTAATTTGTACAGGAAAAAGATTTATCAATCTGTATAGTTTCATATATCTTGATTGTAGAATTATAATTGCTTAAAATTTAAGTAAAAAAACTTTAATTTCAAGTAAAAAAACAATCCGTATAGCCAATAAATATATTTATAGTTTATCTAACCTCACATTTTGTCAATAAAACAGGAAAAAACAACAGACTTCTCAAGAACGTTTAGGATCCTCTTAATTTCATTTCAAAAATGTTATCAATTTATTTTGAAATTAACGATACTTAGATTAAGAAATAATATAAGAAAAAATTGCAATATTATAATCGTATTATATGTTTAATCCTTTAAGTCCGAGACTCAGATTTCGGATTTAGAAATGCTGCCGCCATATTGGATTTCTGGCGATTTCGAACGGCACAGAGCGGGATTTTTAAATATTTACAACTAAATCAATAAATATATTTATAATATTTATCGTAAATATTTTCCGATATTTATGATAAATATTTCTGATCTATTGAATCTAGAACTCCAAGAACATTTAGAAAATATTTGTGATAATATTTATAAAATATTAAAATAATAATTATTATTTAATATTCTATAAATATTTTAAAAATATTCTGTGCTGCCTGGATCAATATCCCGAAATTGGTTGAAAGTCAGATAATTTATAAAATAATCCGCGCACGATTATAATCGACAAAGCTCGACCGGAAATCGTCCCCTTTCCTATAATCTTCGCCGAACGTATTATTCCGCGAATAAAGCCGCGCGATTATTATAGGGCATATTTTCTCATGGATCCAATTCCAGAGAGCGAGAGTAGGGAACCGCGAGTGGTGTAAGTATAGTACAGCGGGCTTGGAAACCCGCGGCTAAGGTAATCGTATAATTTCCAACTTTTCCCCCTATGTCGTCCTCTCTCTCTCTCTCTCTCTCGTGGCTTTTGTTCCCCTACGTTTCTTTGATGCCGGCCGAGCTCTCGCCGCCACTTCGAAGTAGAAGGCGGTCTCGGAATATCTCCTCCCTTTCTTTTTTTTTCTATATTTTTCTCTCTCTTTTTCCCACGTCCGCTGTGGAATTAGGAAACATTCCGCGGTGTTTCAAGCGCGCCCGCACACCACCATCCCCCACGCGGATTTGCATCCTCGAAATATAATTCCTCGAGGGTTTATTGTGCACGGCATAAATACTACCCGTCAGACGATTCTCGCGCAAACGAGCGCCGGCGGTCTCACAGGTACACACAGGTGTAATAGCGCCCTATTGCGCATCCACGCAAGCAACATCCAGATCTCTTGTTTACGCGCTGTTCCGAAATCTTGGCGATTACGCCGTCTAAACGACGCGGCAAAAGTTTCGGCGGAGTGTCCCAGATAATTCCCCGAAAATAAGTTCGCCAAGGCGAATTTCGGCGCGACGATAACTCTGTTATACGCGTTACTCATCTGCTTTGTTGCAGCCGCGCACAGAGGGTGAAAGAAGTGACGTATCGCACTCTCGTGTTGATGGAAGAGATCGATAAGCGTGGCGCGGTTTGTCTCCGGTAACAAGATAAGTAAAATTTAAGAAAATAAAAATTAATAAAAAAGATTTGTTAGAGAAATTTAAATAAAATAATATTCTCTCTCATGCGGAAATGTGATTGAATAAATTAAATGTTAATTTTATTGTTTAAGAAGAAAAAAATATACAGCAGCATTATTAAGCAAGATAAGTAAAATTTAAGAAAATTAATCATTGTAAAAAAGATTTGTTGGAGAGATTTAAATAAAATAATATTCTCTCTCATGCGGAAATGTGATTGAATAAATTAAATGTTAATTTTATTGTTTAAGAAGAAAAAAATATACAGCAGCATTATTAAGCAAGATAAGTAAAATTTAAGAAAATTAATCATTGTAAAAAAGATTTGTTGGAGAGATTTAAATAAAATAATATTCTCTCTTATATACGGAAATGTGATTGAATAAATTGAATGTTAATTTTATTGTTTGAGAACAAAAAAATATACAGCAGCATTATGTATAATATGAAGAAAAATATATAGCAGTGTTTGCAGCAAAATGCAAATAAAAGAAAAACATGTCATCTGGGTTCGGTAACAAGATTAATTTTTATTAATTATTAAAATTTAATTGAAAAATAATATTTTATCATTGTATAAATATAATAATATTTCCTGAAATATCGGAATTAAAATTAAAAAATTAACTTTTCTTTTCAAATTCATTTTTTTACAAATGAAGAAAAAATATACAGCAGCATTTTCAGCAAAATATATCGGCACGTGTTCGGGCTTAAAGATTGACGGAAGAGGTCGGTCAGCGATATTTCGTGTGTCCAACAAGATCAATAAATAAATTTTAAAAATTATATTTTATCATTATCTAAATATAATAATATCTAAAATACCGGAATTAAAATTAACAAGAATTAGAAATATAATTTTTCTTTCAAAATTAATTTTTTACAAATAAAGAAAAAATATACAAGCAGCATTTTCAGCAAAATGCAGGTAAAAGAAGTGACATATCGCACGTGTTCGGGTTTAAAAATTGATGGAAGAGATCGGTCAGCGATATTTCGTGTCCAACAATATTAATAAATTAATTTTAAAAATTCCATTTCATCATTGCTTAAATATAACATAATATCTAAAAAATATCTAAATCAAAATGAAGAAAAATAAAAAACTAATTTTTCCGTTAAAATTTATTGAAAAAAAAAAAAAAAAAAATATGAAGCAGCGCTTGCGGAGCATAAAACACCGAGAGAGATAGAGGAGAAAAAATCACTCGCCGGACGAGATGGTCATCGGAGACTGTCGGAAAGTGCCATTCTCCCATCCTCGACGCGACTCGATTTCTCATTTTCTCGCAAACTTATTTCACTGTCGAGGACGATGCGTCAATAGCGGATAGATCACGATCGACGTGCTCGACGCTCCCATCCGTCATGCCGCGTCCGATGCTCTCATTTTTTTTTCCCTCTCGAGATCGCCCGCAGTGGAGCACGAGACGACAGGTCGGACGCTCGCGAGTCCGTATAATACTTTTTTATACGGAGAGAAACCTCCCTCATAAATCTATCAAAAGATGCTTTTCTCCGAATCGCGTGGCTGCGTATACGCGCGTGTAAATCGCGCTGTCCGACTATTGTCCGCGGTTCCCTTTATTTTGTCGTCCCGACAGAAAGAGAGAGAGAGAAAATATCTCGATATTGTCCGCGCCGTCTATTCGTCCGCTCGTCCTCGACCGTTTGATGGATCGCGACACGAAGTGGCGGCAGTCTGTCTCTCCTTTTAGTTGCCTTTATCGGGCTGTAATTTACGGGTCGCGCGTCTCGCAACTCTCTCTACTACCAGGAAGACAAACTGCAACGAGGGCAACGATACAATGCACAATAGCGCGCAACCTGTTTGCTCTATCTCTTCCTCTGGACACACGTTTAATCCCCTCTTCTTCGCTGTAAACCTAAGAAATTTCACGAGATGTGTATTAAATCGCGTTCTTCATCGAGTGATCAACTCTTGGTGAACCCATTTTTCGGGATTGCGGTCTTAAAAAATCCAGACTTTTTTATTTATTTAATTTTAATTTAATGCAATAATATTGCAGTTTTATTGCGCATTATTTTATAATAGAATAGAATTATTATAAAGAAATTGCATTAAATTAAAATTATTTTATAATAATTTTATAATAAATAATAATATAATAATGGAAATAAAACAAAATAATAAACTTAAAAAATTAAGAAAGAATAAAAATTAAAAAACCAAAAAATTAATTGTGCTCCCTTTTGCGGAATCCATGATAATAATCATTAATTTAAAACTAAATCGTTAAAAAATTAACAGAAAATCATGAACCAAACATATAATAAAAGCAATAAAAAAAATACAATAAATAATAACATAAAATTCTAGAGTTAATTTTACACCTATATCAAATTTCTCCTCTGCATTTCAAGAAAACGCTCGTACAATCATTTCCGCAGAGTATCCATCTTCTCGCATTAATAATTCCCGCATAGTAATTTCGGATCCTTATGTAGGTATACAACATCTAAAAGGCAATGCCGTCCCTCTCTCCCTCGCGAATAATTTCGTAGAGTGGCCGTTGAGAGAAAGTGGGGAAAAAGAAGCAAAAGGCGAGCAAAGGGTGAAGAGTAAAAGAGCGGAGATTTAAAAGGAGGAGAAGAGAAGAAAAAGAGGAGAGAGAATGACTCGAAGATGCTCTCGAGGGCCGGCCTTTCCAGGCCAGACGCGACGATTTCCGGATGATTATTCTCTTCGTGTGGCCCTCGGTTTTTCGCGAAGGGCACCTATTACGTGCCCATAAGCCCGCCGAGACGCTTGAAAAGAGGCCTGCCTCCACGAGGTTAAGATCAAAGGAAGTGGCTCGGAGCGACTGCGGAAAGCCGGCTGCTGCCCCTAGTTGGGACCGAACCAGGCGAATGCTTTCTCGACGAGGGACAGCTTTTAGCCTTCTCAAGGGAGAAAACACGTTGGCCCGTTCTGTAATCAACGCCCGCGCGACCCAATAGAGATGAATTAAGATAAGGCCAACGGCGCGTCTTAATGAGAGATAACTGACGATAGACCGCCCTCAAAAGAAGGGCTTGGCAATCCAATGCCTTCCGCGCCAGTATCCGCTTAAAGAAATGTCACCTCGTTATAGAAGATTAAATTAATTTTTATAAATTTAGAAGACAAAAAAAAAACAAATTTAATCCTAAATTTAAATTTTTCATTTACAATCAATTAATCAATAATAGGCCAACTTAACGAGCTAAACGTATACGTGATTTATTTGTCTAACATTATACAAAATCTATGGTTTTTAATAAAGAATTATTTAACATCCTGAATAATCTAGCTCGTTAAGTTGGTTTATTATTCGATTAGTTGATTTTAAATTTACACGAGCCTAATTTATTTTTAATTTAATATTTTTTATTTATTTTTTGAAGTATATGAGTACGTGCATTTTTTTTCTTATTGTATGATAGTTAAATTAAAGCTTGTAGATGTTTTTATAACATGACATGGGAAAATAAGTGTAATGATTGATTTGTGGGAATATCTGCAAGAGAAAATGTTGCGAAATCTAATCTGTCTATTAAAGAGAATGTGAAATTAATATTGTTTGATATATTGATAAAATTAATATAAAAAAGAAAGATTGTCAAAATATTCTCTTTAGAGAGAAATCTTTAGTCCAATCTATTTTTCCCATAAAAAATAATAACATTGACATAAATCAAAGTGATATAATTTCAAATTTATCTCACTGTATATATAAATTTTTATTTGATATAAAAAATATTTCGTAAAATTTTCCTCTTCAATAATAAAATTAAACGAAATGTTGAATATTCCGTAATATGAGATTAAATGAAATTCCAAAATAGTGCAAAGAATTTAAACAGTCGGGATATTTTTGAAGCAAATATTCTCAGTGCTTCTTTGATCGGAAATCGAAATAAGAATCTTCTTTGACGGCGAGATTGCTCGAAAAAGCGTGGCAGGTCCTTTAACTCTTGAACATCGGAAAAGCTCCGATATGCCGTTGATGCAGAGAAAGAGAGAGAAAAGTTTGAATGGAAAGATAGAATCTGGAGCAAATTCTATTTTATAGATGCTTGAACGTGTTTCCGGTTACTATATGAAATCTCGCAACATTTTGACGCGAATAATCAATTATTCAATTTTACTTTTATCCAGCGTATTATGTTATAGAAATAGCCAACAGCTTTGTTAATTTAATTATATTAGACAAAATATGCATTCGCTATCGTACAGAGCGAAAAAAAAAAACAACGAGTATTTCACCATAAAAATTTTGCCCTAAAGCAAAATATACGTATGCAATATAATGTCATTTAAAAACAGAAAAATAACAGCTGCATATATTCCTATGCATTTTCAAATAAATTTAAACCTAACAAGGTGACATTCTCTCTCCTTCTAAGCGGATACAGAGCTTCACAATAGAATAAATGCAAAAGACTAAATACAAACTCTCGCTACCAGTAGTAGCCTCTGTGTACATGCACCTTTAAAATTCCCACTCATCCCTTCCCCTCGGGAGCGAAAAAAAAGCTCTATACGTATATAAGTACGCCTTTGTTCGCACATCGACCCTTATCGAAGGCGTCTCGTTCCATCGATCTCCCTTCCGGTGAGCAAAGAAATATCTACCGTCTATTGTTTGCGAAGGGATCGCTGTTATCGTTGTCTAAGAATAAGAAAAAGTAATATCGCGAGTTTGAGTAAAGCAGAGGAGGGATGAAAAAAAAAGTTTGCGCGTAAATTCGCCGGTCCCGCGGCGACATTTTCCTCCTTCCGGAGGATCAGATATGGGAATCACCCTGCGTGCGATGTGCGTCGGACATCAAAAAATAAGAGGACATAATCGTTCCTTTCGAGCATCGTGACTTTCGCGGAGAGATAGCAACGTATATCTCGTATAAATTTATAAAGTACGAAAATTCGCAGTGTCTACCACAAACGCTTTTATATCTATTTATATTTTATTATATACTGATATAATTTAATATGCAAGTAACTTAATATGCAGGTAACTTTATATGCGGATAATTTTATATGTATGTAACTAAACAAAGGTATACGAAGCACATCATCGGATGCAGAACGACAAGCTAAATCGAAAAGTCCTGAGCCATTTTTTAATCTGAGCTTTATTTTTGACGCTATGAATTGTTAAAGTGTGCCAATTAGCGCGTGGCTACAACGGAAAACAGTGTAGGCGCCACCTTAGTAGGCCTTAGTACGCCTTAGTAGGTGGCGCCTATGCTGTTTTCCGTTGTAGCCACGCGCTAATTGGCATACTTTAACAATTTATAGCGTCAAAAATAAAGCTCAGATTAAAAAATGGCTCAGGACTTTTCGATTTAGTTTGTCATCCCGCATCCGACGATGTACTTTGTATCCATTTGTTTAGTTACACCCTTTATATATTAATTTTTACATATATTTATGTATTTATATATTTATGTATTTATATATTATATATTAATATATTAATTTTAATATATATACATATGTATGTTATATTAATTTATGTCCTATTTATATTTTATAGGAATTTATATTTTATAACAGAAACTCTTTTTTCATCATATTGTCGTATTATTCATTCTACATGATTTTTCGGTAGTAAAAGTTAATATTTCGGGTCTGCGATCGATCCTTTGGGCCAATCGATATCCGTAAATAGAAAATCGAACGTTCGGAATCTGCTTTTATTATCGTGACCTGACAATTACACAGAAGACAGAAGGACAGAAGGAAACGTGACCTACGCGATATATATATATATATATATATATATATATATATATATATATCCTGTCGAGATAAATCACAGCCGGTGACGTCGGAGTTTCGATTATACCCACGGCTCGATTAATATCGCCTATGTGGAACCGGCGAAATTTTGTCTAGAGAGTAATCACCTGCCACCGGCACCGTTCGTGAGCGACGGTTTGTAAAACACCTCCGTGAAGTTTGCGAATGCGAGTACCTACGCGGAATTTATATATATATATATATATAAATGCGCGTCGGAGGGATGCTTTATAGCTCGCGGAGGGTGAGTGGAGGAGAAACAAGAGGAAGAGAAAGAGAAAGGGTGGAAAGGGCGAATCAGCAAAAACAGGCTAGCTAGATATCGAGAAGTCAGAGCCGCTGATGCGCTGGTCCTCGCATTGCGTCGGGATATCCCGCAATAAAATCGAACGCGAGGGGTTGAGGGTGGCAGCACCCCGAAAAGGAAGAGAGAGGCAGAGAGCACTGAAAATAATTACCGGCGATCCGATATACACCCTGGGCTCTATCGCGTAAGCGGAGAGACTCTCGACCAGCCGCGACCGCGATATAACCAGCAAAAACCCGTGGAACGTTCGTAATCGACGTTGCGCTACGGTTCACTTCCTCCTCCATCGTTGCGGCTTACGATAGTGGCTTGCGGCTGCGATAAGGACGTATGGCGTCGCTTAAGTACAGGCTGGTTTTCGCGACCGCGAGTCTCGTATAACTTCCACAATGATATCCGCCACGTCTATTAATTGGGATCGTTCAGTGTTTTGACATATACAGTTTTTGCTGTTATTTAAATAAAATTATATAGATGATCATCTAGATGAAACTTTGGCGTCATTTATTGTACTTGCAAATAATCTAATTATATTGTATTATATAAAATTTTTTATATAGAATATAGAATATAGAATTGAATCTACAAGTAGTATTCGAACTCGAAGATGATGAAAAAAATTATTTACGATACTATTTTCCAGCCTACTCTCCCAATTTCTCATAAGCACTCATAAAAGATTCTAACATACTTGATCCAGGTTCAAATGCACTTGAAAAGTATTGCTCTTTTATTTCTCGAGATAGTTATAGAAAGTTTGAACCTATCTCGCGCGTCCAGATTGGAGTCTACTTGAAAGTACTGTATTGTTTTTTTGTCAAAATCAAAAAATCATGAAAAATTCGTAATCATGCCAATTCGAACCTATTTGCGAGAACTTAATCAGCATCATCAGTGTTGTGCTTAGATGATTTAAAAATTAGCTAGTTAAAGATGAGATAAAAATATGTAAATTAATAAGAACTTAAGCAGTATAAGCGATATTTATAAATAAAAATATAAATACATATATTTTTATATATTAAAAATTAAAAATTATTATCTAGATAAATTGCCATATAATTTTATCTTTTATCTAGATATATTTAAAACATCTTTAAAATCATCTTTATCCTATCTAAGATGAATTTACATTTTTTCGCAACTGTGTTTATATAAGCAGTCTTAAAAATTATTATCTAGAAAATTATCTAGATAAAATCGCCATCTAATTTTATCTTTTATCTAGATACATTTAAAACAAAATCATCTTCATTTTATCTAAGACGAATTTACATTTTTTCATAACTGTGTTTATATAAGCAGTCTTCAAAATTATTATCTAGAAAATTATCTAGATAAAATCGCCATCAAATTTTATCTTTTATCTAGATACATTTAAAACAAAATCATCTTCATTTTATCTAAGACAAATTTACATTTTTTCATAACTGTGTTTATACAAGCAGTCTTCAAAATTATTATCTAGAAAATTATCTAGATAAAATCGCCATCTAATTTTATCTTTTATCTAGATACATTTAAAACAAAATTATTTTTAACTTATCTAATTGTAAGATAAATTTACATCTTTTTATCTCGTCTTCATCTAGCTAATTTTAAAATCATCTAAGCACAACACTGACGATTCGGGTACGGAAATTACGAACTCTGAAGGAAGGAACGCGTTTCTCCTTCTTTCCCTCCTCCGTATGCTAATAATACATCTATCGTATCGTCGCGCTGGCAACGGTTCCTTGCATAAAACGCCGGCGCCGTGTGTAATCATTCTTTACGGGAACATCGTGTCCATTAAGCGCACCGGCTTCTTCCTCATTTATGCTCGAGACGTTTATCGCGAGCACGCGGGCGTCGTATTTCTTTCCGTACAGCGCACTCGAAACCCTGTCCTACTACGGGCTACAGATACATTCCTAAAGGCTCATTTAATTTTGTTCACATAGCGCCGTTTATTTCGCCGACGTCGTGTCGCCGACGCCTCGCGACGTCTCTTCCACCCTCTTTCTCTCTCTCTTTCGCGCTGGTTCTTTTATCGGTCGTACCGATGGAAAATGTAACCGGGATAGGGAAGCGGCTTCTCTCTTCGCACCTGCATCTCGATCCATAATTCCTCGGTCGAGTGCAATTCGGTCGATTCTCTGAATACGTAATTGTCTACCCTTTTTACCCCCATGTGTCGCACGTTTTCCCGTCTTTTTTTCCTCTCTCGTCCGATCGCTGTCGCCGGCGCAGCGCTTGGTTCGTACCACTGATGTATTATCGATATTATATATCGCATAGGTGTCTCCTCCAATAACTCTCGCCGATGGATAGATATCGTAATATCGCGAGAGGCACAGGGTGGCTTCTTCTTAATGGCTGCAAAAGTCGTCCGTGCGCGAATACGAAAAGGGCGTCGAGTAATAATTTATTGTACGACGTTTCCATCGCGTGCAAAAGAACTTATTTTTTATATACATAATTTGTATTTTAATATATTTAGAATTTATTTCATTCATATTTCAAGCTAGGATATTTCATTCTGTTATATCCTAATAAATACATACGTGTATAAAAAAATATGTATATTATAACAGAATATAGGAGATGCAATAGTATTTATATAAATTATAAGTATATTAAAATATAAATTATAAATAAAAAAGCTTATATATATTGTATTTATTATATCGATTTAATCGCTCTTATCACATAATAAATGAGGGTTGAAGAGAAGAAGAGATTAAATTCTAAAATATGTATATTTAAGAATTAAATATACTAGCCTAAAATATAAATTGTGTTTATATAGCGACTAAATCACTCTCAGCATACAATAAGAGGGTGAAAGGAAGAAGAGATTTAATTCTGAGACATCCTATATATATATATATTTAGGAATTAAATATACTAGCCTAAAATATGAATTGTATTTATATAGCGATTAAATCACTCTCAGCATACAATAAAAGGATAAAAGGAAGAATAAATTTAATTCTGAAATATTCTATACAAATATATATATATATATACATATATGTTTAAGAATTAAATATTGTTACTCTAAAATATAAATTGTATTTATATAGCGATTAAATCACTCTTATCGTACAATAACTGAGTCGAGGAAAACGCGAACGTCATCGTAAGTGCTCTTCGACAAAGGACAGGGTTTCTCGACATTAGAGAAACCATCCTTGTACGACTGCCGTATATCGGGACTATCCAGGCTCTCGTTAGGTTCGTAAATAACGGGTTACGAGCATAAAGATTGGAAATCCACGAGGGAACCGTTCGTTATTAGCGCGATACGTTCGCCCAGGAAGACTACGTGAAGCTGCGTGTATCTTTTAGGATTAATCATCACGCCGCTCTCCTCCTCGGGCGTGAAGACGATTTGCATAATTACGCCCGAGTTAGGGCGGAATAGACGGGAACCAATTGTCGGCGCCGAAAGTACGTACATCGTAAACATATATCACGTAATTCCGGCGTAACATCGCAAATTATATAGACGAGAATTCACTCGAGCGACGAAAAGTTGTTTAATGAACGTAATATCGTTAGACAGATGTATCAATCGTATATAAATATAATATAAATAAATTTTTTATACAGCTTTGATACACAAGTGAATCCTAAAGTAGTCGCGCTGCTAAGCGGGATGACATCTGTCATCCATTTTTAAAAGACAAATTAAAATATAAAGTATAGTATAAAGTAAATTAAAATATAAATATATATGTTATGAATATATTATTTATTTAAATATATACATATATTAATCAATAAATAAATTTAATTTTTAAAAAGTTAAAAAATTTAATTTTTAGAAAAATCGTTGACAGATAAAAAAAAGTGAAAAGAATGCAGATTTGCACACGTGGGTGACAAATGTCATCCGCGCGATCACTCTTCAGGATTGATCGTAAAAAAATTGCACAGAAAATTCTTCAGCTTGAAAATTGGTAACTTGTAAAAAGGATTTGACATTTTGAAACGGAGTATTTATACGCTCGCATAAATACGCATTCTAAACGTTAATATCGACGATTACGCTCTTACGGGAGGATCCATGCAGGTTCGTAAATATCGAGTTACGGGCGTGTAAAGACCGTGATTCCTCGAGGGATTGTTCGTTATTAGCAGCCAACGCGATATCGGGTTGTTCCATGTAACGAAACATTGTGAAGCTCCCTCGACTTATGCGCCGTTTCCGTCCATACGTTTCCATGTCTAATTATCTACCGTATATACACATCACAATAATATAAAATTTCCTATAAATACGCCAAACAAATTGTAAACGAATGAGAAAAAAATTATACAGCGGCAATTTTTATTTTCCGTCTCTCGAGAAATTACCTTAACGTAATAAATAACGATGTATTAAGGAGATGCTACCGTAGTTCTGTTTTACCGATTTTAAGTTAGGTTAGGTTCACTTTTTATTATATATACAGATTGAAAAAATCTCATTTTTATTACTTCTGTGTTATTCTTTCATGTCATCTTTATTGGAAGCACCATATTTTGTGCACAAATAAACTGCAGAACTTTTGTATTAAATAACTATTGTTATGAGCTGATGCAAGAGGCCGATTAAAAAATTATAATTTTTTAACTTTTATTGTATTTTTATACGAAATTACAGCGGTCTCCGTTCATTATATTATCAGTACTTTAATTGTGAAGAAGGATTTTTCAATCTGTATAGCCAATAAGAAGAAAAGCCCTTGAACTCAAAGTCGGTAAAACAGACGTGGTCAACTTAAAGACCGGGCAATTTTTTTTTTAAATGCACGATATTTTTCTCGCAAAGAGAGTTCTAGGAAAATAGACGAGTCATTCCGTCATTCCAAACAGCCGGGCCTCGATTCGTTCGGCGAGCGATTGTTGCAATTCCTGGCTCTTCCGCCAGCGGGAATAGTATCCTTAGATTTCGGTGAAACAATTCGTATAGGATTCCACACGATAGGAACTCTCGGATTGCCGCAGTGCCCCCGTGCCGGTCCGTAAACTTCGCGCGCTTGCGGGGAAATAAAGACCGCAGATATCTCGCGTGGGAATCGTTCGTTATTAGCCGGCAGGCAATAAGTTTTCCTTATTGCCGCGTAAACGATGCACTCGGTGGCTGCGCGAGAGCGGCCGCAAAGGGAGAGTTTAAGGGCGACGGGCGCAAAAGAGAGAGAGAGAGAGAGAGAGATAAAAATAGAAGAAGCGAGGAAAAGAGAGGAGCTATCGGAGTAGGTAGGGTAATATACAGACACCATTTTTAAAGTTAAGCATCGCCACGCAACGCGATTTAAATGGAGATGGACGAGGTCCCATTCGCGGAGGTGGACCGGATCGTGTGCATCCACCCCTTGTCTATTTTATTGTTAGAGACGGATCGGTCTTAAATTTATATATGTATAAATGCGACGGACAAAAATTTAATTTGTTCCTCTACAATATTCTTATTCTTTTTCGCCGACTATGTCGATTTGCGTGTATTAAATATATTAATCCGCTGTAAATCGTGATAAATGCATCTGCACATTTGCTCGCTTTTCTCTCTTTTATCCGCTTTTTGTTCCGATCATGATATATATATATATACATATATATATATATATATATATATATATATATTCGCGCTGCCGTTTCACAGAATCCCATTCCGCCGATCTGACTATTTCTCATCCAGCCTGTGCAGCCCTCGGAAGACAGCAATGGCTCTCCGCTCGGTCGTAACAACCCTCTACAGATCCGGTTCATGTAAAGCGCTTGCTGCTCCTCTTCCCAGAGCGATAGGGAAAGCCATTTTATGCACAGGTATTTAAGAGACCGTATCTATCCGCCGTATTATATGTATATATATATATATATATATATATATATATATATATATATATATTTCATATATATGTCTTTCTCGTTTAATCTAATCGAATATAATTATATTATAATGTAACATGCGCTCTTGAAGTAAAGTTGTTATTTTTTCATAGTAAAATAATTATAGTTTTTATATTATTTATTAAATAATGAAATTATATAATTATTCAAAAAAATATTTAAATGGAATTGCAATGCTTGCATAAAAATTTTTAATGCATGCATAAAAATATGTTCATTAATTGTGCAGTGTATTAAAATTCAATATTTAAATCTTTAATAAAATTCAATATTTAAATATTTTAAAAAATTCAATATTTAAATCTTTAAAAAAATGCGAACAAAAGTTGAATTTTCTACAAGAATCTTTTGATATTAAAATATCTGCGCGTCTTCATCCATCCGCTACGCTGCACATCTGGCGCTCTCTTGAATCTCGGTTTTATTCTTAGCTGTGAGGTTAGGTTTCGTCATCAGTTGACGATAGCGCATGCGCAGAATATTGCGGTCTTGTAGTAGGGATCAGTTTCGCGCGAAACGTGCAGCATGATGGACGTATGAAGTCTAATTGCATAATTTATTTATTTTTATGCATGCATTAATAATAATTTTCACGCGTGCGTTGCAGTTTTTTAATTATCAATATTATCAAAGAATAATATAATTTCGCTTAACGCGCATGATTATATCCGCTTAAATTAAACGAAATGAGAAAGATAAATATATATATAGCTTTTGAAATATTTATCGCGATGTAACGCGTATTTCTACCGCGCGTTAAGCGTTCTTTTCGAATTGTTGCCGCGTGCGAAACGCATGCGGCAGTCACGAAAAATGATTAGAATTTATCGGCTGTACATACACACAGTCTCGACGCGCGCGCATTTATTTATTTTTTTATTTTTGGTTATACCATCTGTAATAACTAAATACGCGGCGCGATTTGTCGAGTGCGATGATTTTCGGGATGTGCATATTCCCAGGTTCCAAATGACCGGGATTTTAATGCGACCCGGGGGATTTTACGATTCCTCGCGTCGCGCATTTGCTTTTTATTTATTGGTTTATATATTTGTAGTTATTTTTTGGTCGCGCGCGTAAAATCGCGAGCGTGCAATTATCCGGGCGAAATTATGATACATCGAAGCGCACTTTATCGCGGAAAAGTGTGCGTGTGTCCTGCCTCGAAACGCGGTTCTATCCGCGCGCGCACTTACTCAGCGAATTGTCAAAATTTGGCCGGACGGCTCTGTATAATTGTACGCAGCGGGATGTGCACGCACGTGCATTATCGTACGAGTGACACAGTGACGTGATACGCCTGAACAAACGGCGACGCAGATAGAATCGACAGGAACACGGGTCCCCTCTCGTACATGCACGAGCAGAACCTCGACATTCGCAAACGCTTATTAATTAGTCATTCATCGAGCTAATGGCGAACACCATCGGCCGTTTGAGAGAGAGAGAGAGAGAGAGAGAGAGAGAAAGAGGGGAGAAATGCAGCTAATAATTACACGCAATTAGATACTATTAATGGTCAATATGTGCACCTTTGTGTGCACTTTGCGGCCTTTGTGATCCTTTAGCATGTAAATCTACGCGAGTATAAACGGCCTTTATCTTTGCGACATACATTAAGCTTTAAACTCTCGACGAAATCATCCCCTGTAATTAATCCGGAAAATAATATAATTACATTTCACATATCAAATAAAATTGTTATTTCTCTTATCGTATAATCCGGACGATATACGAGCTCTTATTTGCGATCAACAGTACTATAATTTGATCATTATTACGCGTTGTCGCCTACAATCAATAGTCAAGTATATGCATATAGGGTATAATCTTTCTTTGCTATCTCTTTGTTCTCTAACTTTACCCTGTCATATTGGTATATCTGCAATTATGCATCCAAAGTATCCTATATAAATAGAGTGTTACCAGTAATTCTTATAAAAAAAAAAACAAGATTTAATATATCAATAATTTATCAAATAATTTTAATAATATAATATAAATTATTAAAATAATGTAGTAATAATAATTTTAATATACAAAAATACTTATTTTCATCACAAGAGAATATAATAAAATATATAGGCTATATATATTTATATAAAATATTCTGTACCTTTTATATTTTTATCAAAAGAAAAATGAGAACGCGAACATTAAATTTCATTAAATATTTTACTTAAGCGCGATATTGTTATTAATTTTCTATACATTTCTCTCATATCCATTTTAGCTTTTATTAGATTTTTTACTATGTACGAAATTTTTCTCATGTATAATATAATGTTTAAACATCCATCTATTTAGATTTCTTTACATATTTTACTATACGCGACATTTTTATTATTTCTTTATTTTTCTCATAACATTTAAATATCCATTTATTTAGCCTCTATTACATTTTTTGCTACACGCGACATTTTTCTAAATTTTCTGCTTTCCTTCTAATATGCGTTTAAATATCCATTTAATTAAATGTACAACATTTTTTTACTACGCATAATATTTTTCTAAATTCTCTACATTTCTCATATATATATATATATATATATATATATATATATATATATATATTACATAATAAGTTTAAATATCCGCTTATTTTTCAATTTCATTGCACGTTTTAATGTAGACCATATTTTTCTCATTTTTTTTTCACACGTGTAACATATAATATTTAAATATTTATTTATTTTTCGATTTTATCATGTATATTTACTCTATAGGCGATATTTTTCAAAATTTTTCTTTTTCCTCGCACATATAATATAATGTACGTTTAAATATCCATTTATTTATCGCGCGACAATCCATCGATGCGCGAATTCGCACGATTGCGGCCGCCGTTCATAATCCGTCTGTCGCTTGTCTCGCGCGCGGGACAGAACGATGGAACACGGCCGATCGGGCGGCTGTCCCACTGTTTCCGCACGATCCCGAGAGGATTCGACGGGGGTGAAAGGACGAGGAGGAAGAGAGAGATTCACAATCGGAATGATCTCCGGTGCGTCAACCGACGCGCCGTGGCAACGGCGGTCGCTGCGAGCGCCAGACCGCAGTACTGTCAACGTGCGTAATTAATCCGCATTTCAGCGGACCCCGGCGCATAGCGGCCCGACAGCGGCCTAAGATTTACCGCAATCCAATTTTACACCTGTCCGTCAGCCCCGGCTCATCTTTCGCGCCGTGAAACCGACGCCGCACAATTTGATAATTATCGCCGATAGTGTACATTAGCGAAATCTCGCTCCACCTTGAAGAAAGGCGTCTTTCATGTATGCTTAGGCAAGCGTGGCCCGCATTTTAATCCTCCTGTCAATGAACGGGTACTCAAAGCAACTTTAAGAGGATCTCTCAGCAAATGACGAACTTCGACAAAATAGCAGCACACGTATCCAAAACATATGCACGTATACACAACGCTTATTTCTATTTACAAATTTTTCTTAGACTTCTAATCTAGGTTTAGAGGATAACAGTACTTTCTTTCGTGTTCTCTAATCCCAGGGAATGTGCATTTTTATTCGTACAAAGTGCATATGTTTTATATAAAACACAGATTATGGGATGAGGTTGACAGTTCGTCTGCAATTCGAGATAAAAATAGATAAAACTGTTATTTCTCATTTTTCATATCAAATCGACTTTTTCTGGGATTATTGATGCATGTATTGCAATTGTAGAGAAGCATTTTTAATTCTATCAAATTAAAAAAAAAAAGATACTAGAAGTACAAAAATATACGCGTCGATAAAATAGAGAAATCTCCTTAAGGGGATGCTGAACGTGACTGTTTTACCGGTTTTGAGTTCAAGGGCTTTTCTTTTTATTAGCTATACAAATTGAAAAATCCTTCTCCATAATTAAAGTATTGATAATAATAAACGGGGAGGTGTAATTTTGTATAAAAAAACAATAAAAGTTAAAAAATTAATTTTTTATCGGCCTCTTGCATCGGCTCATAATTATACTTATTTAATACAAAAATTCTGCAGTTTATTTGTGCACAAAATGTGGCACTCCCAATAGAGATAACATAAAAGAATAATACAGAAGTAATAAAAATGAATTGAAAAACCTGTATCAAAAGATTCTTCAATCTGTATATTCAATAAAAAGTGAATCTAACCTAAGTTAAAGTCGGTAAAATAGAACAACGGCAGCGTCCTCTTAAATGTCAAAAATGTGTTGGAATTTTTCTCAGCCCCCTCCCAAAAAATACAAAGAGCTTTGTATTTAGAAAATCCTCCTAAAACAGGAAAGAATGTTCGATATTCAGTAGCTGCTAAAAAAAATTGTCCCAGTGAAAAAATACACAATTAGTACTTGGTACTCATATATTAATTAAGAAATATGCACTGAAAAGAGTTAATTACTCTCGCTTCGAAAGCAACCGAATTATATGAAATCTTTATTAAAAAATCTTATGCAATATATCAATTAATAATAAATTAATTTAACTATTGATGCTTGTAAAAAGGTTGATTTAATTCTTCTCTTAATAAAAAAAAAATACCAGAGCAACTTTAAATGTTAAAAATGTGTGCTGGAATTTTTCTCCGCTCAGAAAGAAAAAAATAAAAGTCTTTGTATTCAAAAATTGTCTAAAATTTAACGCGAACAAATATTAAAAAAAAAAAAGCAACCGGTATCCGGATATCCATACATTGGTAAAAATGTGTAAAATTGTTTATTGACAAAAGAGTTACTGAAATCTTCATGATTACTCATTTGCGTCATGAAAAATTGCAAAATATCTGAACCGATAAATGTGACGTGTGATGTGTCGTAAACTCGATTTCGATTACAGACCCATGTTCACCCTTGTCTGTTTTTTTTTCCAGGTTGACTACATAAACTGGCGCGTTTCTACGATCGCTTCACTCGCCGTCGTAACGCGCGATGTAAACAGCGTTACAGCAGGTCTCAAGACAACGTCTTACAACGCGAAATCTAAACTTTACGCACGTAACGCGGACACGATATACGGGACGTTAACGACTTTCATCTTTCATCTGTAACGAGCTTTACATCTGCCGCGCCGTGCATGTTATCGTCGGCTTAAAGCCACTACGTCGGACGCGAGCGAACGCACTTAATACCGTTCGAAGCCAGCAATTTCGCGCAAACGCGCGTTCTTCGCTCGCAAAGTGCCAGCAATTTAGGGATATTCTAGGGTTTCTCCCGGCGCATTATGGACAAGGCGTATCCTTTAGAGCAGTTTTAGCACGTTAAACACCAATGACCAACGCTATATAAAGGGTGTATTTAAATAACTGCGGAAAATTTTAAGAGATGAGGGAGTTTCTTATGTAAACATATATAAAATTACGTTTTTATTTTTTTTTTTTTAACATTAATAAATATCCTTTTTATTAGGGGAAAATGTCCACTAAGTTTCATTTTTTTAATTTATCTGAAATTTGAGGAAAAAAATAAAAGCTTAATTTTTACCTCCCTTTTTAGAAAAGTGTAACTCTTTAGGGAGGGATATAAGAATAAAAATTTTCGCACTTATTTAGATACACCCTGAATATTAATGTCTACCAAATATTTATAAAAATCCTTATTTGTTTTTGTCAATAATTATAATTTTATTAATATATATTCATTATCATAATCTTATAATTTTTATATATACGTGTAACTGAAGAAACATACATGGAACACATCATCAGATTTTGTGTCCAATTTGAAAATGATTTTTTTCTCAGAGAAAATGTCATAAAGGAGGTCATCATTTTTTGCATCTTCCCAATTTTTGCCATCTTGGCATCTATGTAACTAATTGTAAGCCTTAAATTAAAATCTTATTAAAGTAAACTCCATCTAAAATTAACTGAAGAATGTAAAAAATTTTGTTAATATTTTAACTTTACAAAGTTTGTGAAAAGCTTTTTTTTTTTTCAATTATTGATAACTTGAAAATTGGTGCTTCGACATTTTTACTGAGGAAAAATCATCTATTGACGCCTCGTCATCAATAAATTATAAATAATACATTTAAAAATATTATAATTAATTTTATCTCAATATTTTAGTCTAATAATTTTTGTCAGCAAGAAATTGTCACAGCGTATTTGAGGGATATGGATGAAACAGACATAATTATATGTACACATAATTATATATGTAACATTGAATAAATAATATAGGCATTCAAAAATATATTATGACCAACTTGAATTATATTTTATCAATATATAATGTTTTCAATAATTCGATCTAATAATTTATTTTTCATCAACAAGAAATTGTCACGATGTATTGAGAGAATATAGATGGATAGGTATAATTATACGTGTACATTGCATAAATAACATAGGCATTTAAAAATATATTACGATCAACTTGAATTATATTTTATCAATATATAATGTTTTCAATAATTCGATCTAATAATTTATTTTTCATCAGCAAGAAATTGTCACGACGTATTGAGAGAATATAGATGGATAGGTATAATTAAACATGTACATTGAAAAATATATTATAATCAATTTAATTAAAAATAAAATTTCATTAATATACATTTCAACAATTCGGTTGAACAATTTTTTGTTGTGAGAAAATAGTCGCGGCGTATTAGGAGGATATGGATGGAACAGATTTCGAAACTACCGTTAAAACAAGAGAAGAATTACGGGGCTTTCCATAAAAGTCTCGCGCGCGATGTGCATCGAACATTTGAAAGCTGGACATAAATTTTTACGGGAAGTCGCGTACCTATGAGAGAGAGAAACCAGCCGACGCGGGCGGATTTCAACGGAGGGGGAGGGAGGGGAGGGAGGGAGCGAGGGGAGGGAGGGAGGGGAGGGAGGGAGGGAGGAAAGGCAGCTTAATTCTCGAAGCGCGTACCGAGGTACAATCTGCGATCTTTATATCGTGTCGGCAGTTTCCGAGACTATAGACCGACATACACACGTATATATTACACGTACATGTATAAGGGCGTGTTATCGGATTCATCTTTAGAACCCGTCCTATAACTTTTGATTGGCACGCACTGCTTTTATTATTCCGGCGATACCTGCGAAAAGTGTTACATCGGCCATTTCAAGATTCATCTCCGAGTTACGCCGAGAAAATTAATGCCGATCGTTTAATTCCTGAGGATTAACAACGCAACAACAGGAAATCAAATTGTAATTCATGACAGCAGCTCTTTTGACAGTTCCTTCGACAGAGAGTTTTTGCTTTATTGTATAGGAATCATTTTATTGTAAAATATTTTAATTGCATTATAAAATAAAGAAAATAATTTTGTACTAACCTTCCATGAAAAAAAGCATAAGTTAAGGAGCTAAATTTCTTCATTCCTGTTTTATCGACAAAATGTGAGGTTAGATTCAGCTATAAATCTATTTACTGGATATACGGATTGTTTTTTACCCGAAATTAGAACGCTTCGCTCTTTGTTAATATTAATACTTAGAAATAGATTTATAGTTTATCAAATCTCACGTTTTGTTGATAAAATAAGACGGAAATCACAGACTTTCCAAGGACGTTTAAGATCACCTTAAGGATTTTCCGCCCAAATGTCCTGAGGATTAACAACGCAACAACAGGAAATCAAATTGTAATTCATGACAGCAGTTCTTTTGGACAGTTCCTTCAAGAGAGAGTTTTTGCTTTATTGTATAGGAATCATTTTATTGTAAAATATTTTAATTGCATTATAAAATAAAGGAAATAATTTTGTACTAACCTTCCATGAAAAAAAGCATAACTTAAGGGGCTAAGTTTCTTCATTCCTGTTTTATCGACAAAATGTGAGGTTAGATTCAGCTATAAATCTATTGACTGGATATACGGATTGTTTTTTACCCAAAATTAGAACGCTTCGCCTTTTGTTAATATTAATATTTAGAAATAGATTTATAGTTTATCAAATCTCACGTTTTGTTGATAAAATAAGACGGAAATCACAGACTTTCCAAGGACGTTTAAGATCACCTTAAGGATTTTCCGCCCAAATGTCCTGAGGATTAACAACGCAACAACAGGAAATCAAATTGTGATTTATGACAGCAGTTCTTTTGACAGTTCCTTCGACAGAGAGTTTTTGCTTTATTGTATAGGAATCATTTTATTGTAAAATATTTTAATTACATTATAAAATAAAGGAAATAATTTTGTACTAACCTTCCATGAAAAAAAGCATAAGTTAAGGGGCTAAGCTAACCTAAGTTTCTTTATTCCTGTTTTATCGACAAAATGTGAAGTTAGATTCAGCTATAAATCTATTTACTGGATATACGGATTGTTTTTTACCCAAAATTAGAACGCTTCGCCTTTTGTTAATATTAATATTTAGAAATAGATTTATAGTTTATCAAATCTCACGTTTTGTTGATAAAATAAGACGGAAATCACAGACTTTCCAAGGACGTTTAAGATCACCTTAAGGATTTTCCGCCCAAATGTCCTGAGGATTAACAACGCAACAACAGGAAATCAAATTGTGATTTATGACAGCAGTTCTTTTGACAGTTCCTTCGACAGAGAGTTTTTGCTTTATTGTATAGGAATCATTTTATTGTAAAATATTTTAATTGCATTATAAAATAAAGGAAATAATTTTGTACTAACCTTCCATGAAAAAAAGCATAAGTTAAGGGGCTAAGTTTCTTCATTCCTGTTTTATCGACAAAATGTGAGGTTAGATTCAGCTATAAATCTAGATTTACTAGATATACGGATTGTTTTTTACCCGAAACTAGATTCCAATGTTACTATTTTATTTTAAATATATAAAATGTAAAATATTTTAATTATATTTTAAATAAATCAAGAAAATGCTTTTCTCGTAATAATCTCTCGCGGAAAAAAGCATAGTCTATCGGAAAAAATGTATCAATAGCGGATTTTCCGCGATCGCTCAAATGTCAAAATTTCCCGACATTATTACTTTAGGACTTATTGCATTTGCCTGATCTCACTATCAGCGATCTGTGCAATAGAGTTATATCGTTATACACAACAATCTCGCAAATTCAATTCGCGACGAAACGTCACGCTACGAAATCGCCAAAGTCTGCGGAAAGATAATGTTTCAACTAGGAAATAGTTGCTATATACAATATATATATATATATATATATATATATATATATATGTAGAGAGAGAGAAACTTCGCGCGCAACTTTCTCAGCATTCCGATGTTCAGTGGTGCAAGTCAGTCGATGCTGCGGGAGTGCATATCGCTGTAAACGTAATCGGTTACACGTTGAAACTTAAACGGAGCAGTCGTCGGATACTTGACGAGGCAAAACGCGCGGGAGAATAATAAGCGCGGAAATATCGCGCGCGCGGATTACGCGATTTTCGTTCAGTATATTTGCGGGAAACGAGGAAACACCGGAGTAAAAGCCGCTTTTACACACAAACCGCGCGGCTAAAACGATCCGACAAGCTGCGATTACAAGAACGCAAGAGTTTCACGCCTCCCTCCTATCCCCCGATGCACAATCGCAGTTTTGACGGGTTTCGTGAATACTCGCGACTCGGGGTGGATTGCACCCCCCGGGGAATCGAGTCGTCCAGCATTAATATCGCTAACATATACCTTTCATGCGTTTGCGCTGAGAACAATAAATGTTTTATTTACACGGTATAATTAACGTATACAGAGTAAATACTAGATAGCTTAGCGATCAAGAGTTTTTTTTTTTATTTTATACAATTTTTATTTAAAACGTAGAGATTTGAGAATCGCCAGACAGAATTTAAAAAAGTAAATATCTTCTCTCGACCGTGCTGGCAAATATTATTTATTAAATCACAACGTTTCGACTCTTCTTTGAGTCCTTATCAAGTGAATTTTTATTCAAATAAATAGAGAAATAACGCATGCGGGTAACTTTTAATTAGAAACAAATATTTTTTTTAATAATAACATCAAGATGAAAAATTACAAAAGATATTATATCTTTCATGCATCTTCGTCGGAGGAAATAAATGATTTATTCTCGTACGCGATATAATTAATGTCTACAGTGAATATTAGAAGATAGTAGGTAGGTTAAACAAATATTTTTAATATATTTTAACAATATACATTTTTTATATTTAAATAACGCACTTTTGATTAGAAATAAATATTTTTAACAATAAATTCAAGATGAAAAATTGCAAAATATATTGTATCGTTTTAGTATCGCTAACATATCTTTTATGCATTTACGTCGAGGGAAATAAATGACTTATCCACGTACACGGTATAATTAATACCTAGAGTGAGTATTAAAGGGTTTAGCAATCGAAAAATATTTTTAATATTGTTCAAGAATGTATAAAACTAATATTTAAATAAGTAAAAAAATAAGATTTTTTTGATTAAAAATAAATATTTTTAATTATAAAGTCAAAATAAAAAATTGCAAAAGATATTGTGTATATCGCTTTAATATTACATTAATATCGCTAATATATCTTTCATGCATCTACGTCGAGGGAAATAAATGACTTATCCTCGTACGTGGTATAATTAATGTGCAGAGTGAGTATTAGAAAATTTAGCGATCTAAAAATATTTTTAATATATTTTAATAACGTATAACGCTGTTATAATTATAAATAAATAGAAAATTAACACTCTTCTGATTAAAAATAAATATTTTTAATAATAAAATTAAAAAATTGCAAACCATATTGAAATAAAAGAATGGTGCATTTTTAAATAATTTTATTATTAATTAATTTAAAAATGCATATGGTTTAATTAAACAGACGTTGCCTACCCATCTGTTTAAACAAAAATTTTATGTAATTTTTAAAAAGTATTCTATATTTTAATTCAATATAATTTTTATAATTTCTTAATAACATCGCATACGTATCGAAATATATTTTTACAAGAAAAACTTCACGATTTCTTATAAGGTAAAAATGTCAAGCTAAGCTTTAAAAAATGGACTTTTAGTTTCTAACACGAGCTAAAATTTCTTCATTAAGCAAAGAGATACTCTGAGAGAGAGAGAGATATATAACGTTCCGACTACTCATCCGGATATGAAAATTGATATTTGTCTCTACAAACTTTTGTAAACGTAACATTTGCACTTAGCCAATAATTATTTCTAGAGAACCCGGGATATATTCTCTACAATTTTAGAAAATTAATTAAAATTTTTCATTCCTCCCCCTTAAACATAGTCTCTCCCTTTCTCTTTTTCCTGCAATGAGATGGTAAACGCGAAGGCAAATTATACGAAAGTAGCACTTCTCTCTTTCTCTCTCTCTCTCGAAATTCTTTAGTGCCGGTCGATTATGGGGTCGGGGGATTTTAATTTGCGAGGAAGAATTTCGACAAAAAGGCGTCGCGCCGTTTCCAGAACCCAGATCGCCGCCCCCGATATCGGACCTGGACGACCATTAGACCCAGGGTGAACGCTTTCGTGCCCAGAAGAAGGCAGGGGTGAGCGCCGAGGGGGTTGATTTTGCGAGAGACCGCAGAGAGAGCGAAAGAGAGAGGGAGGTTCCGCAGGCATTATGTGTGATCCGAATCTCGGTATTATTCTATAATCTATTCCGCGGGCGAGAGAGATGATAGCGTTGGCGGTGGCGGTTAGGCTCTCGGTTGCATGCCGACCCCGAATGGTGGTAGCGAATGGTGATGGTGGTGGCTCGTTCGACCTGCACGCCAACACGCCTGCCCGCCCCATCATCAATAAGCATCCCCTTTGCGCTCCGGCGAGTCTGTATGCACGCGCGTCGAATCGCCGTCTCTCACTCTCTTCGCAGAGAGAGAGACTCTGCACTCTGCGTCGAGTTACGCATCGCGTTACACTGCTGTGAACTCGCCACGCGATATATGCAGCTCTCTCAGTATGTTCAGCCGAATGAACGCATCGCCAGCTTCTCGGCTATGATCAGCGTCTGAGCGATAAGAGAGACCAGGCCGCTCTTGTTACCGCTTAATGCCGAGAGATGTCGCGTTGAAGGAAAAAAGAGAGAGAGAGAGAGAGAGAGACGGATTGTAAGCGAAGGGGATGAAGATGTGGCAGGATAACGAGCGGGACGTGAGAATTCGTTGATTTATGGAATTTGGAAGAAATATAGGTAGAATAGAGTCCTAAATAATCTGAGAGGCGCAATCGGTATCCCTTCCACGCTTCTCATGGCCGCCATGTTGGTCCCGTAACTGTTCATGTGACACATACATACATCTATAATAGTTGCTTTCCATTTACATCAAAACTCAGATAAATCTCACTTCTGTCTTCCTTCAATATCCATGAACAATACAAAATGCAAACAATACTTATTGCCGAATTAGAGAATGTTGCTCCATTTTTCAATTCGGTGTGATATTTTAGGTTGGGACTCTACACATTAATTGCTTTCCATTTCAACATCCATGCTATGCCAATTGCTTTCAACATCCATGTTAAAGAAAGACAGAAGTGAGATTTAGCTGAGTTTTGATGTAAATGGAAAGCAATTGATGTGTAAAGTCCTAATTTAAAATATCACATTGAATTGAAAAATGGAGCAATATTCTTCTAATAATGTATAAGTATTGTTTGTATGTTGTATTGTACACTGCTGCTTAGAATTGTTTAGAATCATTTTTTGGATCATGGTTTGCACACATAAGATCACTACGAAACCAACAGGCGGTCAGCCAATCAGCGAGCGAGACGCCGATCGCGCTTCGCTTTTTTAGGTTAGGATTACTCTAAAGTAGAATACACACATATATATAGTGTCTCTTAAGCTGATTTGATATCAGTGTATTTTGTATTAGAAATAGGTATATAAACTACGATGCTAATATTAATAAACTCTTCTATTGATTTTTATTATCTCAAATATAGATTAGATATAAATAGAAACAGAATTATTCTTAAATTAAGCGTATTTACTATTAATATTTGTTTATGTTATAAATTTACAACTATATAATACGGAATATAAGAGATATTAACTGAAGAATGTAGAGAAAAAATTTTTTTATTTTATTTCCATTTAGTATTTAATTATTCATATTTTATATCAATTGAGTTAAATTTTTTAATCTAAATGTACATATGTCTATTATTAAACTCGGTGTTTAATATTATTAAATTTTTGTGCCGTTCTAAATGTACTAAGAATTTTATGGATGCGAATATTAAGTTATTGTGCACTAATTTCTTTTTATAGCATTGTAAATAAACGGTTGATTTTTTGCTGATGTACAAAAAACAATAAATTTTATTTAAAAAAGGAAGCTGAAGAATGTAACTGACTAAACCAGATTTTCAAAGTGAGTCATAAATACCGCATATTGTCGTATTTTTGAGTATAAACAAATGCTTATGTTTATGTTCAAATGCATGATCGGTTTATCTTTTTTGTTGACGTAGCATTCTACATAAAAGACACAACCACACAGATAGTCGACAGTTTCAAACGATCGATAAAATATAACATAAAGTTATGGCTGAAATGGAAATCAGTAACTGTGATGTAAAAAATCATTCAAAAATTTACAGTTAAATTTTATTAAGCGCACAGTATGTTTGATAAAAACTTTAATACATACCGAGATTTCATTTCAAAATAATAAAACATATTTATAAGGAAAAATAAATCGGGGATATTCATAAAATTTTATTTTGTAAATTTCTTTAAGGTAATATACTTGAGAAAAAAAATATTTAGAAGAATATTTAAAATAAATCGAAAAAAGAGAGAAGGGAGATTAATTTATAAGTATCAAAATTAATTTTTCGATGTATTATACCATTTATAAAAGGCATTATATTCTAGTCTTTCGACTTATTTTCTGATATGTAATTTTCACGTTTGCTTTTACGATCACATGATATTCTTCAAATAGATATATCTGCAGCATTTTCGTATTATTCGCAATTTGCAAGCATTGCAGAGATGTTTGACAAATTATTGTGTTATTTCACTTGCAAGTATTAAGCGATATGTTAAAATTATGATTGTATAAATAAAATTAATTTTAAAATTTTTTAATTTTTACAAAGAAAATATTTAAACAAATATTTCGAATGATTATCCACGTAGACGCTCAAGTTTTTCAATGCTCATAAAAAAGATTTATCCATAGACTCAATAACACATTCCTTCGTTCGGAAACATATCCGGATGTAAGTGACTTGAGAGTGATGGATTGGCTGTTCGTGGTGCATACATTGAATTTTTCACACTTTAATCCAAAAGGTACTAGGCAATGGAGAGCTGGTAATACAGAAGGATATTTAGCATTATGCCTTGCTTTTAAACGAGCCATAGATATAGGTATAATACTTATTAATCTTCGAATTAAATAATTATCAATAATTTTATATCAGTATAATTACAGTCTAACATAATATTCGCACAATATTTATATCTCTCCTTCTTGATTAATTTTGACGAAACATTATTAATGTTTCTTTTTATCTCTATAAAGTCTGCTTATTAATATTTGAAATGACATACATTTTAAACTTCTTTATTTTTGCTAGCAAAGTCTTCGTAGTTCATAACTTGTTTATTTTTATAATGTATTCTATTTGTCCCTCGTATGTTATTTTCCTTCGTTGATATGACGTTCAAGATAAAGTATATAATAAAGGGAAAAATCATAGGCAGTCGACAGTCTCAAACGATCGACGAAATATAACGTAACATAATGGCTAACAAAAAGAAGAAGAGCAGTGCTTTGGATGTGAAGGAATCATTGGAGGCGGCAAAATTTATCGTTGAAAATGCGAAAGATGTAACGATCAACAAGGAGAATATCAAACATTTTAGAACGGCGGTACGTTTATCTAACTTCTTATAAAAATTTAAAACATTTATACGATTTGTTTACTTTTGGTTTAAATAATTTCAAAGTTTAGTCAAATTTTACTAGGTGCACAGTGTGTTCGATCACTTTAATTTCAATTAACTTAAGATCTTATTTCAAATTATAAAAAGCATATATACGTATAAAGAATGATAAAACGGGGATATATTTACCAAATTTTATTTTGAAAATTATATTCTTGATAGTAATATATATATATAAAATTAAGATTTTAAACAGAAAATTATATAAAACGAAAAGAAAAAAGATTTATTTCCAAGTTTACAAATTAATTTTTCAATATATAATATTGAAAAACTATGTTCTAGTTCTAGTTATTTGACTTATTTTCTGAGATACATTACCTCGTTTACTTTCACAATCAATTGCATGATATTCTTCAAACAAATATATAAGTAGTATAAAAAAAAAAACATTTTCGTGTTATTCGCGATTTGTATAAGTATTGCAGAAATATTTGACAAATCATTCTATTATTTTAATTGCTGCATTTAAACGATATTTTAATATTATCATTGTACAAATTTAACTGGCCATTTTGTTTAAAAAAAATCATCGTTAAAATAAGCATTTAAATTGTTTACGTAGCTAAAGATATTTTGTAATGAGAATAGAGAGAATAGAGAGAACAGTGAAATATTCTTAAATGCTTTCTTCCGACCGGAAGATTATCCGGATTTCACTGAAAAAACGGTGGATTGGCTGTTCGTGTTTCATACATTGAATTTTTCACTCTTCTATCCAAAAGGCACTAAGCAATGGCAAGCTGGTGATTCAGATGGATATAATGCATTAAGTTTTGTTATCAAACGAGCTATAGATGTAAGTGCAATACTCCTTCGTATTAGAATGATATTGTATGCACAACTTTAATTTATATCACTCATCCGTTATTAGTTTTGATGAAACATCCCTAAAGTTTATTTTTATCATAAAGTCAATTTGTTTATATTTTAAAATGTCATATTTTTTTGTTTTTTGCCAACAAATCATTCGTCAGTTTTGTAGTTTTTAACCAATTTATTTCTCACAATAATATATCCTAATTATCATCTTTTACATGTTTCAAATTATTAAAAAATATTTTACAATATGTCAATCTTAATATTATTTTAAAAAATATGATACTTGTGCAACTTTCTATATTTTTACGTACATATTGTAAATTTCTTAGATACTAATTTAAAATACATTGAAACATATATTTCTATATAATTTTTCTGAAGAATATAATACATTTCAAACTTCAAATAATTATGATGAGCAATTATAAAAATACTTTAAATATACAAGTCCTATTAGATACATCGTCTTTGTTTATTTATATAAAATATAAAAATAAAATTGTTTTATATTTTTATTTGTTTTAGATAAGAAAGTAAATTTTGTTTAGATTAATTATTTGTACACAGGGCACGATCTTTCTTAATCTGACAAATAAACAAATTTCAATTTGAGATTTTTGATGTACTATCTATCCTTATTGAAACTATATCTACAATTTGGGGATTGTTTTTATTTTTAGCTATACCTATCTATTTTCCTTAAATACTTTGAGACGAAAAAAAATATTGGGGCAAAGTCGCTAAATATTTCCCCCGATATATTTCTCGCTTTTGATTTTTTAAAACGGATAGACAGATATAGCTAAAAATTCTCCATTTAAAAATATAGCTTCAGAAAAGATAAAGGGTTTTAAAAAAATCTCGATTTAAAATTGATTTACTTTATAGTGTCTGACTAATTTTAAGAAAAATTGTGGCGGTGTGCAAATAATTAGTTTCGACGAATATTGTTTCTTCCTTAAAACAGACGCACTATTATTGGCGCATGGCTTTCATTTGTTTAAATATTAATATTAGATTAAATTTAAATGTTTGTAAAGAGCCTTATTAAAATTTCAGTATTTAAAATAATTTTATTCCTAAAATCTATGTCTGGCTCTTATTATAATTATCTTTATTCCTGAAATGTTTTTATATTGTTTATATATATATATACAATAGAAGATTCTTTTTCAATTTAATATTCTATATAATGCTGGTTATAGGAAAAAAAACCTTTATGGGATCCCAAATATTACTCAAAACTAACAGAAAGTGAGTTGAAACATATTTTCCGCAGTGACGATGGCGAAACTACCATCCCACTTCTAAACAAAAGACGTATGATTTTACATGAGGTTGGAAACGTTTTACTAAAAAAATATAAAGGTACAAATTATAAAATTATGGGAAAAAAATGTTTGTTTCAAGACATTTTATCGTAATCGATGTAACAGGACTCGCTCAGAACAAATTCTCTGTTACTTGAGAAAAGAAAAAAAAATATATTTCTGGAAATTCGATTAGATGTAGATGTTATAAACAATATATGTTTTACATTCACAAAAATGTATATAATTATTACTAAAATAGTAGATATATGATTAATATCGTTACAGGCACTTTTAAAAATTGTGTCAAAAAAGCGAAGTATAATCAAGACAAATTGGTGAAATTACTTTTCGATGAATTCGAACCATATCGAGACGAAGCAAAATACAAAAATAAAACAGGTAATTATTGATGATAGTATTACAGAGAAGGTTGCGAATTATACACACCGCGATATCAAACAACGAAAAAAATCAGTAATATTAAAATATAATAACATTAAATGTTTGTGTAACAATAAATTGATTAATAATTTAATGTTCATACTTTGAGGCGAATATTTTATACTATATTATTCATAGACATATTTGAATATATTTATTGTAGACGTATTTAAACATATTTGTTTATAAACGTCAGTAAAAATTGCTCTCTATGTTACGAGACATTTTTATTTTTCAAGATTATTTTAGAAACAAAAAAATTTGTACAGTATAATTTTTAATATTCTATTTAGTTGACATTTTCGTCAATTAATGTATGTTATACAAATATACTTGCAATTTTTATAATAAAATAGTTTGAATAATTTAGCAGTTTTTGTATATTATTTAAAAATATTAATCTGTTAATATTATATACCTTTATTTAATTATTTTTTAGTTCGTTTGTATACCAAAGCTAATTCACTAATAAAAGACATATGGGCATGCTATAAGAAAAAGAATATGTTTCATCTAAACGAAGAAAAAATGATGTCTACAATATTTATTGACTATCGTAGTCCTATAGTACTCTTTTATTTTGGAATTCTTACGTATAGTGATAAGCTTCTGCGGAAATTCACAAATAACAGTAAGATATTTAATATATTAAATAACTTTTTACTAGCGACAAATCCTAAATTTTTATCAATTCTTTTATTCTACGAATTTATACGTATTACGTTTTGATATTTATACTTGTATATTTATATGTTTTTCCTTCATAAAGCATGAAGTATTATAATGAACACATTATAAACTTCTACTGTACTTTAAAACATGAACAATTCTCTTTGCTAAAAAAATTATATCTATATACTGTTATATTATATCTATATTACTTTATTTATTCATACAACATAAAGATTTGCCATGTCTACCTTCAAAACTAATTTCTCTAAAAATACTTTTATTTAAAATAATTATTAATTAAATTGCGAACTTATTTTGCAAGAGAAGGTTTATAAATCTTATTTATTTGCCCGCACAAGGATGAATCGAGAATAAGAGCAATAAAAATAGGGAAACTATTCACATGATTATATGAGTAGATAAAAAATTAATTTGTAGGTGTTATTAATTTATGTCTCTCAAATTTGTAACAATATTGATAATATATTCTTTGCATGACAGTTTGCATTTAGAAAACTTTATTGTCGAATACTTTGCTGTAATTAATTTTGTTCTATGTATATCCACAGAGATCACTTGCGTTTTCATTTAATTATAACATACTGCATTTCTTTCACAGACCAACCGCTGAAACATGGAGACAGGGAAGAACTTGAGATACGCGCTTGCTCCCTTATAGCAGTTAATGAAATATTCGAACAGATCAAAGTGGAATGGAATCAAATAAATCCAGAATACGATCGTTGCATATCGATTATTATTGACAATTTCTTGCTTCTATATATAGCTGAATATTTTCATAAATATGTGTATATGTATGATCAGTATCCATTCCATTATATTACATCTGTACACTATTAGAAATATAAAAATATAATATATCTTTACTTGATAATTATGTGGTGATACTTATATAATATTTATATTTTATCGATTGAGATGCATGTGTTTTAATATAATTTTAATTTAAAAAAAAATTTCTTACCAAAACAAAATATTTTACATATAATAATATATAATTATTTCGAAATATATAAAATTATACATATAATCGCAAAAATATATATATGAAATATGTCCATACATAATTAGATAAAATGCTTCTTATATATAATTATATAAATTTATATATATATATATATATATATATATATATATATAATAAATAATTATTTTTTATATACATATATTAATATATATGTTTCATATATTCTTCATATACATATATGAAAATATATATTTCATATATAATTAAACATGATTATCTATAAACCCTTATAATATATATATATATATTTTATATATAATTATTGATATATATTTTACATATTACTTTACGAATATATGTATAATTATATAATAATTTATATATAATTATATACAAAAAATTTTTTACCGAGCTTTCTCATTATAATACAAATATTATTGATAAGTTTGATAAGAATTTGACAAATGCATATAACAGAAATGTAATGTACATATAAAATACAATGATATTTTAATTAATTTCCACTTTGCTGATTACATATTAGAACGAGTATAGAATGTAATACTTTTGCATAATTTTCCTATACTTTGTTTTTAACAGCTTATTTTTAAATTTAAGAATTTATATTTGTAATTTAAGTTTTAAATTGAAACTGATTTCAATAAACGATTACAAATGCATATGAGAAAAGATTTTTTTCTCTAACATTTTATTATATTATTATATATATATATATATATATATATATATATATATATATAACACATATACATATATACAATTGCTTTTTCTACTTAATGATATTTATATTTTATTAATAATGCAAAAGTTTTAGAATATTATGTATTACATTGTCTTTTATAATTAGCAACGTGCAAAATTAATTATTTCAATCCTTAAATTTTGCGTGTGATATCATTTAATGTTCTAATTTAAATGCGATTTCTAGTTTTATAACACTTTTATTTGATATCGATATTTCTAAACGTTATTCTTACTTTTTATAACGTTATTTTTTTAGTTTAATCTTATTTAATATAACGCATCAAAATATATGTCTTTAATAAACATAAATGATACGAAATGTATTTTTCTGTAATCTTTTGTATTTTATTTTAGATTTTTTTAAGATTAAAGACACGAAAGATACTCTAATGCCTTTTTTCTAAACTCCGCATATCATCTTAACAGAATAACACATAATGCTAACATATAAATTTATTTCTCGGTTGTTATAATGAATACTGTGTCCACAGTTTTAAGCTTTTCCTCCATAATTGATAATGTTTTTATAGATTATTAGCAAGTATAAAATTAAACATTTATAGCAACTGAATTATTCTTAAATTCTTAATGTATATAATATAATAATAATATAATAAAAATAATTAATAAAGAATACAATTAAAAAATTACATATTTTTCTAGAAATGACTCGAAAACGTTAGATTGGCTGTTCGTGCTTCATATATTGAATTTTGCACTTTTTAAAAGACATTAATCGATGGACATCTGGTAACAGAAAGATATTTAGCATTATTCTTAGCTATTAAACGAGCTATAGATATAAGTATAATACTTATTTATCATCGAATGACATAATAACCAATAATTGTATATTGTTGCATCAGTATAAAATTACAGTCTAACATAATATTCGCACAATATTTATATCTCTCCTTCTTGACTAATTTTGACAAAACATTATTAATGTTTAATTTTATCTCTATAAAATCTGTTCATTGATATTTGAAATGACATACATATTAAACTTCTTTATTTTTACCATCAAAGTTTTCGTAGTTCATAACTTGTTTATTTTTATAATATATTCTATTTGTCCCTCGTGTGTTACTTTCTTTCGTTGATATAACATATGACATTCAGTCTAAAGTATATAATAAAAGTAAAAATCGCAGGCAGTCGACAGTCTCAAACAATCGACGAAATATAACGTAACATAATGGCTAACAAAAAGAAGAAGAGCAGTGCTTTGGATGTGAAGGAATCATTGGAGGCGGTAAAATTTATTGAGAAATATGCAATAGACGTATGGATCGACTTGGAGAAACTCAAAAAATTTGCAAATTCGGTATGTTTATCTAACATTAGTTATAAAATTCTTGAACATTTATACTATTTGCTTTCTGTTTTAATAATTCAAAAATTTCAAGAATTTATTAAATTTTTAATAGGCGCACAATGTGTTCGATCACTTTAATTTCAATCACCTTAAGATCTTATTTCAAATTAATACAAGCATACATACAAACAATGAGAAACAGAGGAAATATCTGTCAAATTTTATTTTGTAAATTTAATTTTTAGGACTAATATGTCTAAAAATTACATATTTTAATTAAAAAATTACATCAAAAGAAAGGAGAAAAAGATTTATTTCCAAATTTACAAATTAATTTTTCAATATATAATATTGAAAAACTATGTTCTAGTTCTAGTTATTTGACTTATTTTCTGAGATACATTACCTCGTTTACTTTCACAATCAATTGCATGATATTCTTCACACAGATATATAAGTAGTATAAAAAAAAAACATTTTCGTATTATTCGCGATTTGTATAAGTATTGCAGAAATATTTGACAAATCACTATATTGTTTTACTTGTTGCAATTAAACAATATTTTAAAATTATTATTGTACAAATTTAATTAACGTTTCTTGTTTAAAACACTCTTCTTCTAAAGAATATAACGTTAAAATAAGCATTTAAATTGTTTATGTAGATAATAAGGTTTTTGACCGAAAATAAAATAAATCAAATGAAAAAACTCTTAAATACTTCCTTCCGTCCGAAACACTATCCGAATTTCACTAAAGAAACGGTGGATTGGCTGTTCGTGTTTCATACATTGAATTTTTCACTCTTCTATCCACAAGGCATTAAGCAATGGCGAGCTGGTGATAAAGATGGATTTTATGCATTAAGTTTTGCTATCAAACGAGCTATAGATGTAAGTGCAATACTCCTTCGTATTAGAATGATATTGTATGCACAACTTTAATTTATATCACTCACCCGTTATTAGTTTTGATAAAATATTTCTAAAGTTTATTTTTATCATAAAGTCAATTTGTTTATATTTTAAAATGTCATATTTTTTTTGTTTTTTGCCAACAAAGCATTCGTCAGTTTTGTAGTTTTTTACCAATTTATTTCTCACAATAATATATCCTAATTATCATCTTTTACATGTTTCAAATTATTAAAAAATACTTTATAATATGTCAATCTTAATATTATTTTAAAAAATATAATACTTGTGCAACATTCTATATTTTTACGTACATATTGTAAATTTCTTAGATACTAATTTAAAATACATTGAAACATATATTTCTATATAATTTTTCTAAAGAATATAATACATTTCAAACTTCAATTTATTATGATGAGCAATTATAAAAATACTTAAATATACAAGTCCTATATGATACATTGTCTTCGTTTATTTATATAAAATATAAAAATAAAATTGTTTTATATTTTTATTTATTTCAGATAGGAAGTAAATTTCGTTTAGGTTAATTATTTGTACACGGGGCACGATCTTTCTTAATCTGACAAATAAACAAATTTCAATTTGAGATTTTTGATATACTATTTATCCCTATTGAAACTGTATCTACAATTTGGGGATTATTTTTATTTTTAGCTATACCTATCTATTTTCCTTAAATACTTTGAGGCAAAAAAAAATATCGCAGCAAAATCGCTACACAAACAAATTTCAATTTGAGATTTTTGATATACTATTTATCCCTATTGAAACTGTATCTACAATTTGGGGATTATTTTTATTTTTAGCTATACCTATCTATTTTCCTTAAATACTTTGAGGCAAAAAAAAATATCGCAGCAAAGTCGCTAAATACTTTCCCCGATATATTTGTCACCTTTGATTCTTTAACACTCAGGTATAGCTAAAAATTCTTCAATTAAAAATGCAGCTTCAAAGGAGATAAATGGTTTAAAAAGATCTCGATTTTAAATTTATTTATAGTGTCTGACTAATTTTAAGAAAAATCGCGGCGGTGATCAGTGTGCGAATAATTAGTTTGGACGAATATTATTTCTTCCTTGAAACAGACGCACTATTACACGCGTATGGCTTTCATTTGTTTAAATATTAATAGATTAAATTTAAAAGTTTGTCACATAAAAAGTTTCATTAAAATTTCAGTGTTTAATATAATTATATTCCTAATATCTGTGTCTGACTCTAATTATAATTATCTTTATATTTAAAATACTTTTATATTGTGTTTATATTATATATATATATATATAATAGGAAATTCTTTTTTAATTTAATATGCAATATAATGCTTGTCATAGAACGAAAAGCCTTTATGGGATCCCAAATATTACTCAAAACTGACACTAAATGATTTGGAAGATATTTTCCGCAGTGACGATGGCGAAACTACCATTCCACTTCTAAACGAACGACTTACGGCTTTACATCAGATTGGAAACGTTTTACTCGAAAAATATAAAGGTATAAATTATGAAATTGAGTAAAAAAGAAATTTTCATTGTAAAACATTTTATTGTAATCGATGTAACAGAACTCGTTCACAACCAATTCTCTGTTTCTTGAGAAAAGAAAAAAGAATCTCGTGTCTGGAAATTCAATTAGATGTAGACGTTATAAACAATACATGTCTTACATTTACAAAAATGTATATAATTCTTATTAAAATAATAGATATATAATTATTATCGTTACAGGCACTTTTAAAAACTGTATTAAATCAGCGGAATATAATTCAGACAAATTGATAAAATTACTTTTCGATGAATTTGAACCATATCGAGACGAAGCAAAATACAGAAATAAAACAGGTAATTATTGATGATAGTATTACAGAGAAGGTTGCGAATTATACTCACCGCGATATCAAACAACGAAAAAAATCAGTAATATTAAAATATAATAAAATTAAATGTTTGTGTAACAATCAATTGATTAATAATTTAATGTTCATACTTTGAGGCGAATATTTTATACTATATTATTCATAGACATATTTGAATATATTTATTGTAGACGTATTTAAACATATTTGTTTATAAACGTCAGTAAAAATTGCTCTCTATGTTACGAGACATTTTTATTTTTCAAGATTATTTTAGTAACAGAAAATTTGTACAGTATAATTTTTAATATTCCATTTAGTTGACATTTTTGTCAATTAATGTATGTATGTTATACAAATATACTTGCAATTATAATAAAATAATTTAGATAATTTAGCAGTTTGTATATATTATTTAAAAATATTAACCTATTAATATTATATACTTTTATTTAATTATTTTTCAGTTCGTTTGTATACCAAAGCTAATTCACTAGTGAGCGACATATGGGCATGCTATAAAAAAAAGAATAGGTTTCATCTAAATAAAGAAAATATGATGTCTACGATGTTTATTGACTATCGTAGTCCTATAGTACTCTTTTATTTTAAAGTTCTTACGTATGGTAATAAGCGCCTGCAGAAATTCAAAAATAACGGTAAGATACTTATATAAAATAACCTTTTACTAATGACAAATCCTAAATTTTTATCAATTCTTTTATTCTACGAATTTTTACGTGTTACGTTTTAATATTTATACATGTATATATTTATATCTTGCGTTTTCAGTTAATTATAACATACTGCATTTATTTACAGATCAACCACTTAAACATGGAGACGCAGAAGAACTTGAGTTACGCGCTTGCTCTCTTCTCGCAGTTAATAAAATATTAAAACAGATTGAAAAAGAATGGCGTAACAAGTATCCAGAATATAATCGTCAAAACATATTGCTTCTGATTGACAATTACTTGCTTATGAATATAGCTTATCGTTTTGATAAATATGTTTGTGACCAGCATCCATTGCGTTATATTGAATCTGTGTACTATTAGGAATATAAAAATATAATGTAATATCTTTTCTTGATAATTGTGTTGTGATACTTATATGACATTTATATATTATCGATTGAGATGCATGTTTTAATATAATTTTAATTTTAAAACAAATTTCTTACCAAAACAAAATATTTTATATATAATAATATATAATTATTTCGAAATATATAAAATTATACATATAATCGCAAAAATATATATATGAAATATGTCCATACATAATTAGATAAAATGCTTCTTATATATAATTATATAAATTTATATATATATATATATATAATAAATAAGTATTTTTCATATACATATATAAATATATATGTTTCTTATATTCTTCACATATACATATATAAATATATATATATTTCATATATAATTAAACATGATTATCTATAAACCCTTATAATTTATATATTTTATATAATTATGGATATATTTCACATATAACTTTACGATTATATGTATAATTATATAATAATTTATATATAATTATATACAAAAAATTTTTTACCAAGCTTTGTCATTATAATACAAATATTATTGATAAGTTTGATAAGAATTTGACAAATGCATATAACAGAAATGTTGTGTACATATAAAATACAATGATAATTTAATTAATTACCACTTTGCTGATTACATATTAGAACGAGTATAGAATGTAATACTTTTGCATAATTTTCCTATACTTTGTTTTTAACAGCTTATTTTTAAATTTAAGAATTTATATTTGTAATTTAAGTTTGAAATTTTTTTATTACTGTTTTCTGCGGCAAACTGATTTCAATAAACGATTACAAATGCATATGAGAAAAGATTTTTTTCTCTAACATTTTATTATACAATATATATATATATATATGTATAACACATATACATATATATAATTGCTTTTTCTACTTAATTATATTCATATTTTATAAATAATGCAAAAGTTTTAGAATATTATGAATTACATTGTCTTTTATAATTAGCAACGTGCAAAATTAATTATTTCAATCCTTAAATTTGGCGTGCGATATCATTTAATGTTCTAATTTAAATGCGATTTCTAGTTTTATAACAGTTTTATTTGATATCGATATTTCTAAACGTTATTCTTACTTTTTATAACGTTATTTTTTTAGTTCAATCTTATTTAATATGACGCATCGAAATATATGTCTTTAATAAATATAAATGATACGAATTGTATTTTTCTGTAATCTTTTGTATTTTATTTTAGATTTTTTTAAGATTAAAGACACGAAAGATATACTAATGCCTTTTTTCTAAACTCCGCATATCATCTTAACAAAATAACACATATTACTAACATATGAATTTATTTTCCGGTTGTTATAATGAATACTGTGTCTACAGCTTTAAGCTTTTCCTCCATAATTGATAATTTTTTTATAGATTATTAGCAAGTATAAAATTAAATATTTATAGCAACTGAATTATTCTTAAATTCTTAACGTATATAATATAATAATAATATAATAAAAATAATTAATAAAGAATACAATTAAAAAATTACATATTTTTCTAGAAATGACTCGAAAACGTTAGATTGGCTGTTCGTGCTTCATATATTGAATTTTGCACTTTTTAAAAGACATTAATCGATGGACATCTGGTAACAGAAAGATATTTAGCATTATTCTTAGCTATTAAACGAGCTATAGATATAAGTATAATACTTATTTATCATCGAATGACATAATAACCAATAATTGTATATTGTTGCATCAGTATAAAATTACAGTCTAACATAATATTCGCACAATATTTATATCTCTCCTTCTTGACTAATTTTGACAAAACATTATTAATGTTTAATTTTATCTCTATAAAATCTGTTTATTGATATTTGAAATGACATACATATTAAACTTCTTTATTTTTACCAGCAAAGTTTTCGTAGTTCATAACTTGTTTATTTTTATAATATATTCTATTTGTCCCTCGTGTGTTACTTTCTTTCGTTGATATGACATATGACATTCAGTCTAAAGTATATAATAAAAGTAAAAATCGCAGGCAGTCGACAGTCTCAAACAATCGACGAAATATAACGTAACATAATGGCTAACAAAAAGAAGAAGAGCAGTGCTTTGGATGTGAAGGAATCATTGGAGGCGGTAAAATTTATTGAGAAATATGCACAAGACGTAAGGATCGACTTGGAGAAACTCAAAAAATTTGCAAATTTGGTATGTTTATCTAACATTAGTTATAAAATTTTTGAACATTTATACTATTTGCTTTCTGTTTTAATAGTTCAAAAATGTTAAGTAATTCAAAAATTTATTAAAATTTTAATGGGCGCACAATGTGTTCGATCACTTTAATTTCAATCACCTTAAGATCTTATTTCAAATTAATATAAGCATACATACAAAGAATGATAAACAGGGGAAATATCTGTCAAATTTTATTTTGTAAATTTAATTTTTAGGACTAATATGTCTAAAAAATACATATTTTAATTAAAATTACATCAAAAGAAAGGAGAAAAAGATTTATTTTCAAATTTTCAAATTAATTTTTCAATATATAATATCGAAAAACTATGTTCTAGTTCTAATTATTTGACTTATTTTCTGAGATACATTACCTCGTTTACTTTCACAATCAATTGCATGATATTCTTCACACAGATATATAAGTAGTATAAAAAAAAACATTTTCGTATTATTCGCGATTTGTATAAGTATTGCAGAAATATTTGACAAATCACTATATTGTTTTACTTGTTGCAATTAAACAATATTTTGAAATTATTATTGTACAAATTTAATTAACGTTTCTTGTTTAAAACACTCTTCTTCTAAAGAATATAACGTTAAAATAAGCATTTAAATTGTTTATGTAGCTAATACAGTTTTTGACCGAGAATAACATGAATCATACGAAAAGACTCTTAAATACTTCTATCCGTTCGGAACACTATCCGAATTTCACTGAAGAAACGGTGGATTGGCTGTTCGTGTTTCATACATTGAATTTTTCACTCTTCTATCCACAAGGCATTAAGCAATGGCGAGCTGGTGATAAAGATGGATTTTATGCATTAAGTTTTGCTATCAAACGAGCTATAGATGTAAGTGCAATACTCCTTCGTATTAGAATGATATTGTATGCACAACTTTAATTTATATCACTCACCCGATTATTAGTTTTGATAAAACATTTCTAAAGTTTATTTTTATCATAAAGTCAATTTGTTTATATTTTAAAATGTCATATTTTTTTTGTTTTTTGCCAACAAAGCATTCGTCAGTTTTGTAGTTTTTTACCAATTTATTTCTCACAATAATATATCCTAATTATCATCTTTTACATGTTTCAAATTATTAAAAAATACTTTATAATATGTCAATCTTAATATTATTTTAAAAAATATGATACTTGTGCAACATTCTATATTTTTACGTACATATTGTAAATTTCTTAGATACTAATTTAAAATACATTGAAACATATATTTCTATATAATTTTTCTAAAGAATATAATACATTTCAAACTTCAATTTATTATGATGAGCAATTATAAAAATACTTAAATATACAAGTCCTATATGATACATTGTCTTCGTTTATTTATATAAAATATAAAAATAAAATTGTTTTATATTTTTATTTATTTCAGATAAGAAGTAAATTTCGTTTAGGTTAATTATTTGTACACGGGGCACGAACTTTCTTAATCTGACAAATAAACAAATTTCAATTTGAGATTTTTGATATACTATCTATCCCTATTGAAACTATATCTACAATTTGGGGATTATTTTTATTTTTAGCTATACCTATCTATTTTCCTTAAATACTTTGAGGCAAAAAAAAATATCGCAGCAAAGTCGCTAAATACTTTCCCCGATATATTTGTCACCTTTGATTCTTTAACACTCAGGTATAGCTAAAAATTCTTCAATTAAAAATGCAGCTTCAAAGGAGATAAATGGTTTAAAAAAATCTCGATTTTAAATTTATTTATAGTGTCTGACTAATTTTAAGAAAAATCGCGGCGGTGATCAGTGTGCGAATAATTAGTTTGGACGAATATTATTTCTTTCTTGAAACAGACGCACTATTACACGCGTATGACTTTCATTTGTTTAAATATTAATAGATTAAATTTAAAAGTTTGTCACATAAAAAGTTTCATTAAAATTTCAGTATTTAATATAATTGTATTCCTAATATCTGTGTCTGACTCTAATTATAATTATCTTTATATTTAAAATACTTTTATATTGTGTTTATATTATATATATATATATATAATAGGAAATTCTTTTTTAATTTAATATGCAATATAATGCTTGTCATAGAACGAAAAGCCTTTATGGGATCCCAAATATTACTCAAAACTGACACTAAATGAGTTGGAAGATATTTTCCGCAGTGACGATGGCGAAACTACCATTCCACTTCTAAACGAACGACTTACGGCTTTACATCAGATTGGAAACGTTTTACTCGAAAAATATGAAGGTATAAATTTAGAAATTGAGTAAAAAAGAAATTTTCATTGTAAAACATTTTATTATAATCGATGTAACAGAACTCGTTCAGAACCAATTCTCTGTTTCTTGAGAAAAGAAAAAAGAATCTCGTGTCTGGAAATTCAATTAGATGTAGATGTTATAAACAATACATGTCTTACATTTACAAAAATGTATATAATTCTTATTAAAATAATAGATATATAATTAATATCGTTACAGGCACTTTTAAAAACTGTATCAAATCAGCGGAATATAATTCAGACAAATTGATGAAATTACTTTTCGATGAATTTGAACCATATCGAGACGAAGCAAAATACAGAAATAAAACAGGTAATTATTGATGATAGTATTACAGAGAAGGTTGCGAATTATACACACCGCGATATCAAACAACGAAAAAAAATCAGTAATATTAAAATATAATAACATTAAATGTTTGTGTAACAATAAATTAATTAATAATTTAATGTTCATACTTTGAGGCGAATATTTTATACTATATTATTCATAGACATATTTGAATATATTTATTGTAGACGTATTTAAACATATTTCTTTATAAACGTCAGTAAAAATTGCTCTCTATGTTACGAGACATTTTTATTTTTCAAGATTATTTTAGAAACAAAAAAATTTGTACAGTATAATTTTTAATATTCTATTTAGTTGACATTTTCGTCAATTAATGTATGTTATACAAATATACTTGCAATTTTTATAATAAAATAGTTTGAATAATTTAGCAGTTTTTGTATATTATTTAAAAATATTAATCTGTTAATATTATATACGTTTATTTAATTATTTTTCAGTTCGTTTGTATACCAAAGCTAATTCACTAATAAAAGACATATGGGCATGCTATAAGAAAAAGAATATGTTTCATCTAAATAAAGAAAATATGATGTCTACGATGTTTATTGACTATCGTAGTCCTATAGTACTCTTTTATTGTAAAGTTCTTACGAATGGTAATAAGCGCCTGCCGAAATTCAAAAATAACGGTAAGATACTTATATAAAATAACCTTTTACTAATGACAAATCCTAAATTTTTATCAATTCTTTTATTCTACGAATTTTTACGTGTTACGTTTTAATATTTATACTTGTATATTTATATCTTGCGTTTTCAGTTAATTATAACATACTGCATTTATTTACAGATCAACTACTTAAACATGGAGACGCAGAAGAACTTGAGTTACGCGCTTGCTCTCTTGTCGCAGTTAATAAAATATTAAAACAGATTGAAAAAGAATGGCGTAACAAGTATCCAGAATATGATCGTCAAAACATATTGCATCTGATTGACAATTACTTGCTTTTGATGATATCTCATCGTTTTGATAAATATGTTTGTGATCATCCATTGCGTTATATTGAATCTGTGTACTATTAGGAATATAAAAATATAATGTAATATCTTTTCTTGATAATTGTGTGGTGATACTTATATGACATTTATATATTATCGATTGAGATGCATGTTTTAATATAATTTTAATTTTAAAACAAATTTCTTACCAAAACAAAATATTTTATATATAATAATATATAATTATTTCGAAATATATAAAATTATACATATAATCGCAAAAATATATATATGAAATATGTCCATACATAATTAGATAAAATGCTTCTTATATATAATTATATAAATTTATATATATATATATATATATAATATATAATAAATAAGTATTTTTCATATACATATATAAATATATATGTTTCTTATATTCTTCATATACATATATAAATATATATATTTCATTTATAATTAAACATGATTATCTATAAACCCTTATAATTTATATATTTTATATAATTATGGATATATTTCACATATAACTTTACGATTATATGTATAATTATATAATAATTTATATATAATTATATACAAAAAATTTTTTACCGAGTTTTCTCATTATAATACAAATATTATTGATAAATTTGATAAGAATTTAATGAATGCATATAACAGAAATGTAATGTACGTAAAAGATACAATGATATTTTAATTAATTTCCACTTTGCTGATTACATATTAGAACGAGTATAGAATGTAAAACTTTTGCATAATTTTCCTATACTTTGTTTTTAATAGCTTATTTTTAAATTTAAGAATTTATATTTGTAATTTAAGTTTCAAATTTTCTTTATTACTGTTTTCTGCGGCAAACTGATTTCAATAAACGATTACAAATGCATATGAGAAAAGATTTTTTTCTCTAACATTTTATTATACAATATATATATATATGTATAACACATATACATATATATAATTGCTTTTTCTACTTAATTATATTCATATTTTATTAATAATGCAAAAGTTTTAGAATATTATGAATTACATTGTCTTTTATAATTAGCAACGTGCAAAATTAATTATTTCAATCCTTAAATTTGGCGTGCGATATCATTTAATGTTCTAATTTAAATGCGATTTCTAGTTTTATAACAGTTTTATTTGATATCGATATTTCTAAACGTTATTCTTACTTTTTATAACGTTATTTTTTTAGTTTAATCTTATTTAATATGACGCATCGAAATATATGTCTTTAATAAATATAAATGATACGAATTGTATTTTTCTGTAATCTTTTGTATTTTATTTTAGATTTTTTTAAGATTAAAGACACGAAAGATATACTAATGCCTTTTTTCTAAACTCCGCATATCATCTTAACAAAATAACACATATTACTAACATATGAATTTATTTTCCGGTTGTTATAATGAATACTGTGTCTACAGTTTTAAGCTTTTCCTCCATAATTGATAATTTTTTTATAGATTATTAGCAAGTATAAAATTAAATATTTATAGCAACTGAATTATTCTTAAATTCTTAACGTATATAATATAATAATAATATAATAAAAATAATTAATAAAGAATACAATTAAAAAATTACATATTTTTCTAGAAATGACTCGAAAACGTTAGATTGGCTGTTCGTGCTTCATATATTGAATTTTGCACTTTTTAAAAGACATTAATCGATGGACATCTGGTAACAGAAAGATATTTAGCATTATTCTTAGCTATTAAACGAGCTATAGATATAAGTATAATACTTATTTATCATCGAATGACATAATAACCAATAATTGTATATTGTTGCATCAGTATAAAATTACAGTCTAACATAATATTCGCACAATATTTATATCTTTCTTTCTTGACTAATTTTGACAAAACATTATTAATGTTTAATTTTATCTCTATAAAATCTGTTTATTGATATTTGAAATGACATACATATTAAACTTCTTTATTTTTACCAGCAAAGTTTTCGTAGTTCATAACTTGTTTATTTTTATAATATATTCTATTTGTCCCTCGTGTGTTACTTTCTTTCGTTGATATGACATATGACATTCAGTCTAAAGTATATAATAAAAGTAAAAATCGCAGGCAGTCGACAGTCTCAAACAATCGACGAAATATAACGTAACATAATGGCTAACAAAAAGAAGAAGAGCAGTGCTTTGGATGTGAAGGAATCATTGGAGGCGGTAAAATTTATTGAGAAATATGCACAAGACGTATGGATCGACTTGGAGAAACTCAAAAAATTTGCAAATTTGGTATGTTTATCTAACATTAGTTATAAAATTTTTGAACATTTATACTATTTGCTTTCTGTTTTAATAGTTCAAAAATGTTAAGTAATTCAAAAATTTATTAAAATTTTAATGGGCGCACAATGTGTTCGATCACTTTAATTTCAATCACCTTAAGATCTTATTTCAAATTAATATAAGCATACATACAAAGAATGATAAACAGGGGAAATATCTGTCAAATTTTATTTTGTAAATTTAATTTTTAGGACTAATATGTCTAATAAATACATATTTTAATTAAAATTACATCAAAAGAAAGGAGAAAAAGATTTATTTTCAAATTTACAAATTAATTTTTCAATATATAATATTGAAAAACTATGTTCTAGTTCTAGTTATTTGACTTATTTTCTGAGATACATTACCTCGTTTACTTTCACAATCAATTGCATGATATTCTTCACACAGATATATAAGTAGTATAAAAAAAAACATTTTCGTATTATTCGCGATTTGTATAAGTATTGCAGAAATATTTGACAAATCACTATATTGTTTTACTTGTTGCAATTAAACAATATTTTAAAATTATTATTGTACAAATTTAATTAACGTTTCTTGTTTAAAACACTCTTCTTCTAAAGAATATAACGTTAAAATAAGCATTTAAATTGTTTATGTAGATAATACAGTTTTTGACCGAGAATAACATGAATCAAATGAAAAGACTCTTAAATACTTCTATCCGTTCGGAACACTATCCGAATTTCACTGAAGAAACGGTGGATTGGCTGTTCGTGTTTCATACATTGAATTTTTCACTCTTCTATCCACAAGGCATTAAGCAATGGCGAGCTGGTGATAAATATGGATTTTATGCATTAAGTTTTGCTATCAAACGAGCTATAGATGTAAGTGCAATACTCCTTCGTATTAGAATGATATTGTATGCACAACTTTAATTTATATCACTCACCTGTTATTAGTTTTGATAAAACATTTCTAAAGTTTATTTTTATCATAAAGTCAATTTGTTTATATTTTAAAATGTCATATTTTTTTTGTTTTTTGCCAACAAAGCATTCGTCAGTTTTGTAGTTTTTTACCAATTTATTTCTCACAATAATATATCCTAATTATCATCTTTTACATGTTTCAAATTATTAAAAAATACTTTATAATATGTCAATCTTAATATTATTTTAAAAAATATGATACTTGTGCAACATTCTATATTTTTACGTACATATTGTAAATTTCTTAGATACTAATTTAAAATACATTGAAACATATATTTCTATATAATTTTTCTAAAGAATATAATACATTTCAAACTTCAATTTATTATGATGAGCAATTATAAAAATACTTAAATATACAAGTCCTATATGATACATTGTCTTCGTTTATTTATATAAAATATAAAAATAAAATTGTTTTATATTTTTATTTATTTCAGATAAGAAGTAAATTTCGTTTAGGTTAATTATTTGTACACGGGGCACGATCTTTTTAATCTGACAAATAAACAAATTTCAATTTGAGATTTTTGATATACTATCTATCCCTATTGAAACTATATCTACAATTTGGGGATTATTTTTATTTTTAGCTATACCTATCTATTTTCCTTAAATACTTTGAGGCGAAAAAAAATATCGCAGCAAAGTCGCTAAATATTTTCCCCGATATATTTGTCACCTTTGATTCTTTAGCAGTCAGGTATAGCTAAAAATTCTTCAATTAAAAATGCAGCTTCAAAGGAGATAAATGGTTTAAAAAGATCTCGATTTTAAATTTATTTATAGTGTCTGACTAATTTTAAGAAAAATCGCGGCGGTGATCAGTGTGCGAATAATTAGTTTGGACGAATATTATTTCTTTCTTGAAACAGACGCACTATTACACGCGTATGACTTTCATTTGTTTAAATATTAATAGATTAAATTTAAAAGTTTGTCACATAAAAAGTTTCATTAAAATTTCAGTATTTAATATAATTGTATTCCTAATATCTGTGTCTGACTCTAATTATAATTATCTTTATATTTAAAATACTTTTATATTGTGTTTATATTATATATATATATATATAATAGGAAATTCTTTTTTAATTTAATATGCAATATAATGCTTGTCATAGAACGAAAAGCCTTTATGGGATCCCAAATATTACTCAAAACTGACACTAAATGAGTTGGAAGATATTTTCCGCAGTGACGATGGCGAAACTACCATTCCACTTCTAAACGAACGACTTACGGCTTTACATCAGATTGGAAACGTTTTACTCGAAAAATATGAAGGTATAAATTATGAAATTGAGTAAAAAAGAAATTTTCATTGTAAAACATTTTATTGTAATCGATGTAACAGAACTCGTTCAGAACCAATTCTCTGTTTCTTGAGAAAAGAAAAAAGAATCTCGTGTCTGGAAATTCAATTAGATGTAAATGTTATAAACAATACATGTCTTACATTTACAAAAATGTATATAATTCTTATTAAAATAATAGATATATAATTAATATCGTTACAGGCACTTTTGAAAACTGTATCAAATCAGCGGAATATAATTCAGATAAATTAATGAAATTACTTTTCGATGAATTTGAACCATATCGAGACGAAGCAAAATACAGAAATAAAACAGGTAATTATTGATGATAGTATTACAGAGAAGGTTGCGAATTATACACACCGCGATATCAAACAACGAAAAAAAATCAGTAATATTAAAATATAATAACATTAAATGTTTGTGTAACAATAAATTGATTAATAATTTAATGTTCATACTTTGAGGCGAATATTTTATACTATATTATTCATAGACATATTTGAATATATTTATTGTAGACGTATTTAAACATATTTGTTTATAAACGTCAGTAAAAATTGCTCTCTATGTTACGAGACATTTTTATTTTTCAAGATTATTTTAGAAACAAAAAAATTTGTACAGTATAATTTTTAATATTCTATTTAGTTGACATTTTCGTCAATTAATGTATGTTATACAAATATACTTGCAATTTTTATAATAAAATAGTTTGAATAATTTAGCAGTTTTTGTATATTATTTAAAAATATTAATCTGTTAATATTATATACTTTTATTTAATTATTTTTCAGTTCGTTTGTATACCAAAGCTAATTCACTAATAAAAGACATATGGGCATGCTATAAGAAAAAGAATATGTTTCATCTAAATAAAGAAAATATGATGTCTACGATGTTTATTGACTATCGTAGTCCTATAGTACTCTTTTATTGTAAAGTTCTTACGTATGGTAATAAGCGCCTGCAGAAATTAAAAAATAACGGTAAGATACTTATATAAAATAACCTTTTACTAATGACAAATCCTAAATTTTTATCAATTCTTTTATTCTACGAATTTTTACGTGATACGTTTTAATATTTATACTTGTATATTTATATCTTGCGTTTTCAGTTAATTATAACATACTGCATTTATTTACAGATCAACTACTTAAACATGGAGACGCAGAAGAACTTGAGTTACGCGCTTGCTCTCTTCTCGCAGTTAATAAAATATTAAAACAGATTGAAAAAGAATGGCGTAACAAGTATCCAGAATATGATCGTCAAAACATATTGCATCTGATTGACAATTACTTGCTTTTGATTATACCTCATCGTTTTGATAAATATGTTTGTGATCAGCCATTGCGTTATATTGAATCTGTGTACTATTAGGAATATAAAAATATAATGTAATATCTTTTCTTGATAATTGTGTGGTGATACTTATATGACATTTATATATTATCGATTGAGATGCATGTTTTAATATAATTTTAATTTTAAAACAAATTTCTTACCAAAACAAAATATTTTATATATAATAATATATAATTATTTCGAAATATATAAAATTATACATATAATCGCAAAAATATATATATGAAATATGTCCATACATAATTAGATAAAATGCTTCTTATATATAATTATATAAATTTATATATATATATATATATAATAAATAAGTATTTTTCATATACATATATAAATATATATGTTTCTTATATTCTTCACATATACATATATAAATATATATATATTTCATATATAATTAAACATGATTATCTATAAACCCTTATAATTTATATATTTTATATAATTATGGATATATTTCACATATAACTTTACGATTATATGTATAATTATATAATAATTTATATATAATTATATACAAAAAATTTTTTACCAAGCTTTCTCATTATAATACAAATATTATTGATAAGTTTGATAAGAATTTGACAAATGCATATAACAGAAATGTTGTGTACATATAAAATACAATGATAATTTAATTAATTTCCACTTTGCTGATTACATATTAGAACGAGTATAGAATGTAATACTTTTGCATAATTTTCCTATACTTTGTTTTTAATAGCTTATTTTTAAATTTAAGAATTTATATTTGTAATTTAAGTTTCAAATTTTCTTTATTACTGTTTTCTGCGGCAAACTGATTTCAATAAACGATTACAAATGCATATGAGAAAAGATTTTTTTCTCTAACATTTTATTATACAATATATATATATATATATATATATATATATATATATGTGTATAACACATATACATATATATAATTGCTTTTTCTACTTAATTATATTCATATTTTATTAATAATGCAAAAGTTTTAGAATATTTTAAATTACATTGTCTTTTATAATTAGTAACGTGCAAAATTAATTATTTCAATCCTTAAATTTTGCGTGCGATATCATTTAATGTTCTAATTTAAATGCGATTTCTAGTTTTATAACAGTTTTATTTGATATCGATATTTCTAAACGTTATTCTTACTTTTTATAACGTTATTTTTTCAGTTTAATCTTATTTAATATGTTGCATCGAAATATATGTCTTTAATAAATATATATGATACGATTTGCATTTTTCTGTAATCTTTTGTATTTTATTTTAAATTTTTTTAAGATTAAAGACACGAAAGATATACTAATGCCTTTTTTCTAAACTCCGCATATCATCTTAACAAAATAACACATATTACTAACATATGAATTTATTTTCCGGTTGTTATAATGAATACTGTGTCTACAGTTTTAAGCTTTTCCTCCATAATTGATAATTTTTTTATAGATTATTAGCAAGTATAAAATTAAATATTTATAGCAACTGAATTATTCTTAAATTCTTAACGTATATAATATAATAATAATATAATAAAAATAATTAATAAAGAATACAATTAAAAAATTACATATTTTTCTAGAAATGACTCGAAAACGTTAGATTGGCTGTTCGTGCTTCATATATTGAATTTTGCACTTTTTAAAAGACATTAATCGATGGACATCTGGTAACAGAAAGATATTTAGCATTATTCTTAGCTATTAAACGAGCTATAGATATAAGTATAATACTTATTTATCATCGAATGACATAATAACCAATAATTGTATATTGTTGCATCAGTATAAAATTACAGTCTAACATAATATTCGCACAATATTTATATCTTTCTTTCTTGACTAATTTTGACAAAACATTATTAATGTTTAATTTTATCTCTATAAAATCTGTTTATTGATATTTGAAATGACATACATATTAAACTTCTTTATTTTTACCAGCAAAGTTTTCGTAGTTCATAACTTGTTTATTTTTATAATATATTCTATTTGTCCCTCGTGTGTTACTTTCTTTCGTTGATATGACATATGACATTCAGTCTAAAGTATATAATAAAAGTAAAAATCGCAGGCAGTCGACAGTCTCAAACAATCGACGAAATATAACGTAACATAATGGCTAACAAAAAGAAGAAGAGCAGTGCTTTGGATGTGAAGGAATCATTGGAGGCGGTAAAATTTATTGAGAAATATGCACAAGACGTATGGATCGACTTGGAGAAACTCAAAAAATTTGCAAATTGGGTATGTTTATCTAACATTAGTTATAAAATTCTTGAATATTTATACTATTTGCTTTCTGTTTTAATAGTTCAAAAATGTTAAGTAATTCAAAAATTTATTAAAATTTTAATGGGCGCACAATGTGTTCGATCACTTTAATTTCAATCACCTTAAGATCTTATTTCAAATTAATATAAGCATACATACAAAGAATGATAAACAGGGAAAATATCTGTCAAATTTTATTTTGTAAATTTAATTTTTAGAACTAATATGTCTAAAAAATACATATTTTAATTAAAATTACATCAAAAGAAAGGAGAAAAAGATTTATTTTCAAATTTACAAATTAATTTTTCAATATATAATATTGAAAAACTATGTTCTAGTTCTAGTTATTTGACTTATTTTCTGAGATACATTACCTCGTTTACTTTCACAATCAATTGCATGATATTCTTCACACAGATATATAAGTAGTATAAAAAAAAACATTTTCGTATTATTCGCGATTTGTATAAGTATTGCAGAAATATTTGACAAATCACTATATTGTTTTACTTGTTGCAATTAAACAATATTTTAAAATTATTATTGTACAAATTTAATTAACGTTTCTTGTTTAAAACACTCTTCTTCTAAAGAATATAACGTTAAAATAAGCATTTAAATTGTTTATGTAGTTAATACAGTTTTTGACCAAGAATGACATGAATCAAACGAAAAGACTCTTAAATACTTCTATCCGTTCGGAACACTATCCGAATTTCACTGAAGAAACGGTGGATTGGCTGTTCGTGTTTCATACATTGAATTTTTCACTCTTCTATCCACAAGGCATTAAGCAATGGCGAGCTGGTGATAAAAATGGATTTTATGCATTAAGTTTTGCTATCAAACGAGCTATAGATGTAAGTGCAATACTCCTTCGTATTAGAATGATATTGTATGCACAACTTTAATTTATATCACTCACCCGTTATTAGTTTTGATAAAACATTTCTAAAGTTTATTTTTATCATAAAGTCAATTTGTTTATATTTTAAAATGTCATATTTTTTTTGTTTTTTGCCAACAAAGCATTCGTCAGTTTTGTAGTTTTTTACCAATTTATTTCTCACAATAATATATCCTAATTATCATCTTTTACATGTTTCAAATTATTAAAAAATACTTTATAATATGTCAATCTTAATATTATTTTAAAAAATATGATACTTGTGCAACATTCTATATTTTTACGTACATATTGTAAATTTCTTAGATATTAATTTAAAATACATTGAAACATATATTTCTATATAATTTTTCTAAAGAATATAATACATTTCAAACTTCAATTTATTATGATGAGCAATTATAAAAATACTTTAAATATACAAGTCCTATATGATACATTGTCTTCGTTTATTTATATAAAATATAAAAATAAAATTGTTTTATATTTTTATTTATTTCAGATAAGAAGTAAATTTCGTTTAGGTTAATTATTTGTACACGGGGCACGATCTTTCTTAATCTGACAAATAAACAAATTTCAATTTGAGATTTTTGATATACTATCTATCCCTATTGAAACTATATCTACAATTTGGGGATTATTTTTATTTTTAGCTATATCTATCTATTTTCCTTAAATACTTTGAGGCGAAAAAAAATATCGCAGCAAAGTCGCTAAATATTTTCCCCGATATATTTGTCACCTTTGATTCTTTAACAGTCAGGTAGAGCTAAAAATTCTTCAATTAAAAATGCAGCTTCAAAGGAGATAAATGGTTTAAAAAGATCTCGATTTTAAATTTATTTATAGTGTCTGACTAATTTTAAGAAAAATCGCGGCGGTGATCAGTGTGCGAATAATTAGTTTGGACGAATATTATTTCTTTCTTGAAACAGACGCACTATTACACGCGTATGACTTTCATTTGTTTAAATATTAATAGATTAAATTTAAAAGTTTGTCACATAAAAAGTTTCATTAAAATTTCAGTATTTAATATAATTGTATTCCTAATATCTGTGTCTGACTCTAATTATAATTATCTTTATATTTAAAATACTTTTATATTGTGTTTATATTATATATATATATATATAAATATATATATATATATATATATAATAGGAAATTCTTTTTTAATTTAATATGCAATATAATGCTTGTCATAGAACGAAAAGCCTTTATGGGATCCCAAATATTACTCAAAACTGACACTAAATGAGTTGGAAGATATTTTCCGCAGTGACGATGGCGAAACTACCATTCCACTTCTAAACGAACGACTTACGGCTTTACATCAGATTGGAAACGTTTTACTCGAAAAATATGAAGGTATAAATTATGAAATTGAGTAAAAAAGAAATTTTCATTGTAAAACATTTTATTGTAATCGATGTAACAGAACTCGTTCAGAACCAATTCTCTGTTTCTTGAGAAAAGAAAAAAGAATCTCGTGTCTGGAAATTCAATTAGATGTAGATGTTATAAACAATACATGTCTTACATTTACAAAAATGTATATAATTCTTATTAAAATAATAAATATATAATTAATATCGTTACAGGCACTTTTAAAAACTGTATCAAATCAGCGGAATATAATTCAGACAAATTGATGAAATTACTTTTCGATGAATTTGAACCATATCGAGACGAAGCAAAATACAGAAATAAAACAGGTAATTATTGATGATAGTATTACAGAGAAGGTTGCGAATTATACACACCGCGATATCAAACAACGAAAAAAAATCAGTAATATTAAAATATAATAAAATTAAATGTTTGTGTAACAATAAATTGATTAATAATTTAATGTTCATACTTTGAGGCGAATATTTTATACTATATTATTCATAGACATATTTGAATATATTTATTGTAGACGTATTTAAACATATTTGTTTATAAACGTCAGTAAAAATTGCTCTCTATGTTACGAGACATTTTTATTTTTCAAGATTATTTTAGAAACAAAAAAATTTGTACAGTATAATTTTTAATATTCCATTTAGTTGACATTTTCGTCAATTAATGTATGTTATACAAATATACTTGCAATTTTTATAATAAAATAGTTTGAATAATTTAGCAGTTTTTGTATATTGTTTAAAAATATTAATCTGTTAATATTATATACTTTTATTTAATTATTTTTCAGTTCGTTTGTATACTAAAGCTAATTCACTAATAAAAGACATATGGGCATGCTATAAGAAAAAGAATATGTTTCATCTAAATAAAGAAAATATGATGTCTACGATGTTTATTGACTATCGTAGTCCTATAGTACTCTTTTATTGTAAAGTTCTTACGTATGGTAATAAGCGCCTGCAGAAATTAAAAAATAACGGTAAGATACTTATATAAAATAACCTTTTACTAATGACAAATCCTAAATTTTTATCAATTCTTTTATTCTACGAATTTTTACGTGTTACGTTTTAATATTTATACTTGTATATTTATATCTTGCGTTTTCAGTTAATTATAACATACTGCATTTATTTACAGATCAACTACTTAAACATGGAGACGCAGAAGAACTTGAGTTACGCGCTTGCTCTCTTCTCGCAGTTAATAAAATATTAAAACAGATTGAAAAAGAATGGCGTAACAAGTATCCAGAATATGATCGTCAAAACATATTGCATCTGATTGACAATTACTTGCTTTTGATGATATCTTATTGTTTTGATAAATATGATTGTGATCATCCATTGCGTTATATTGAATCTGTGTACTATTAGGAATATAAAAATATAATGTAATATCTTTTCTTGATAATTGTGTGGTGATACTTATATGACATTTATATATTATCGATTGAGATGCATGTTTTAATATAATTTTAATTTTAAAACAAATTTCTTACCAAAACAAAATATTTTATATATAATAATATATAATTATTTCGAAATATATAAAATTATACATATAATCGCAAAAATATATATATGAAATATGTCCATACATAATTAGATAAAATGCTTCTTATATATAATTATATAAATTTATATATATATATATATATATATAATAAATAAGTATTTTTCATATACATATATAAATATATATGTTTCTTATATTCTTCACATATACATATATAAATATATATATATTTCATATATAATTAAACATGATTATCTATAAACCCTTATAATTTATATATTTTATATAATTTGGGATATATTTCACATATAACTTTACGATTATATGTATAATTATATAATAATTTATATATAATTATATACAAAAAATTTTTTACCAAACTTTCTCATTATAATACAAATATTATTGATAAGTTTGATAAGAATTTGACAAATGCATATAACAGAAATGTTGTGTACATATAAAATACAATGATAATTTAATTAATTTCCACTTTGCTGATTACATATTAGAACGAGTATAGAATGTAATACTTTTGCATAATTTTCCTATACTTTGTTTTTAACAGCTTATTTTTAAATTTAAGAATTTATATTTGTAATTTAAGTTTCAAATTTTTTTTATTATTGTTTTCTGCGGCAAACTGATTTCAATAAACGATTACAAATGCATATGAGAAAAGATTTTTTTCTCTAACATTTTATTATACAATATATATATATATATATATATATATATGTATGTATGTATAACACATATACATATATATAATTACATTTCCTACTTAATTATATTCATATTTTATTAATAATGCAAAAGTTTTAGAATATTTTAAATTACATTGTCTTTTATAATTAGCAACGTGCAAAATTAATTATTTCAATCCTTAAATTTGGCGTGCGATATCATTTAATGTTCTAATTTAAATGCGATTTCTAGTTTTATAACAGTTTTATTTGATATCAATATTTCTAAACGTTATTCTTACTTTTTATAACGTTATTTTTTCAGTTTAATCTTATTTAATATGACGCATCGAAATATATGTCTTTAATAAATATAAATGATACGAATTGTATTTTTCTGTAATCTTTTGTATTTTATTTTAGATTTTTTTAAGATTAAAGACACGAACGATACTCTAATGCCTTTTTTCTAAACTCCGCATATCATCTTAACAGAATAACACATAATGCTAACATATAAATTTATTTTTCGGTTGTTATAATGAATACTGCGGAAACAGATTGTCTACAGCTTTAAGCTCTTCCTCCTTAATTGATAATTTTTTATAGATTATTAACAAGTATAAAATTAAATATTTATTGCAACTGAATTATTCTTAAATCTCTCTAAAAAATAATACAATTAAAATATTACATATTTTTCTACAAATGAATCGAAAACGGTAGATTGGCTGTTGTGCTTCACACATTGAATTTTGCACTTTTCAATCAAAAGACATTAATCGATGGACACCTGGTAATACAAAAGGATATTTAGCATTATTCTTAACTATTACGAGCTATAGATATAGGTATAATACTTATTTATCATCAAATGACATAATAACCAATAATTGTATATCGTTGCATCAGTATAAAATTACAATCTAACATAATATTCGCACAATATTTATATCTCTCCTTCTTGATTAATTTTAACAAAACATTATTAATGTTTCTTTTTATCACTGTAAAGTCTATTTATTGATATTTGAAATGATGTACATATTAAACTTCTTTATTTTTGCCAGCAAAGTCTTCGTAGTTCATAACTTGTTTATTTTTATAATATATTCTATTTATCCCTCGTATGTTATTTTCTTTCGTTGATATGACATTCTGGATAAAGTGAATATTATAAAGAACAAAATCACAGGCAGTCGATAGTTTCAAACGAAATATAACATAACATAATGGCTAACAAAAAGAAGAAGAGCAGTGACTTTGATGTGAAGGAATCATTAAAGGCGGCAAAATTTGTCGTTAAAAATGCGAAACACGTAACGATCAGCGATAAACACATCGATTATTTAAGTGTCAGAGTATATTTATCTAAGTTTTGTTAAAGATTATATTACAGAGTCTTGTTAAACTCTTAATTTTGTTAAAGAATTTTAAAGCATTTTTATAATTTGCTTTTTTTATTTCAAATAATTCAAAAATTTTAGTAAGATTTTACTAGTCGCAGTGTGTTCGATCCATTTAATTTCAATCACCTTAAGATTATATTTCGAATTAATAAAAGCACGTACAGAAGGAATGGTAAACCGGAGATACATTTGCCAAATTTTTATTTTATAAATTATATTCTTGAGAGTAATATGCATAAAAAATAAAAATTTTAAATAAAAAATTATATCAGAAGAAAGGAAAAAGATTTATTTTCAAGTTCACAAATTAATTTTGCAATATATAATAATGAAAAACTATGTTCTAGTTCTAGTCTTTTGACTTATTTTTTGAGATACAGTTATCACGTTTACTTTCACAATCAATTGCATGATGTTCTTCAAATAAATATATAAATAGAATTAAAAAAAACATTTTTGTATTATTAGCGATTTTTAATTGTAAAAACATTTGACGAATCATTGTATTATTTTACCTGTTGCATTTAAACGATATTTTAAAATTATTATTGCACAAATTAAATTAATTTTTTTAGGTTTAAAATATCTTCTTATAAAGAAAAAATGTTAAAATAAACATTTAAATTGTTTACGTAGATAATGACATTTTTGGACATAAAGGAAGAGGATCAGGTTAAATCACTCACAAATGTTTTCTTCCGTCCGGAACTATATCCGGATTTCACTGAAAACACGGTGGATTGGCTGTTCGTGTTTCATACATTGAATTTTTCTCTCTTCAATCCAAAAGGCACTAAGCAATGGATAGCTGGTAATACAAATGGATATACTGCATTAACTTTTGCTATCAAACGAGCTATAGATGTAAGTGAAATACTCATTCATATATTAGAACGATATCCTATATACAACTTTATTTTATATCACTCATCCGCTATTAGTTTTGATGAAACATCCCTAAAGTTTATTATTATCACTAAAGTCAGTTTGTTGATACTTTAAAATAGCATATTAAATTTTTTGTATTTGATAGCAAAGCATTCGTCAATTTCGCAGTTTTCAACCAACTTCTGATAATAATATATCCTAATTATCGCCTTTTGCATGTTTCAATTTATTAAAAAATATCTTATAATATGTCAATCTTATTTAATATTATTAATTAAAAAATTAAGATACTTGTGCAACTTTCTATATTTTTACGTACATATTTTAAATTTCTTACATACTAATTTAAAATACACTGAAGCATATATTTCTATATAATTTTTCTAAAGAATATGATACATTTCAAATTTCAATTCATTATGATGAGCAATTATAAAAATACTTTGTATATGCAAGTCCTATCGTGTACATAATATTTGTTTATTTATATAAAATGTAAAATATAAAAATAAAATTGTTTTATAGTTTTATTTGTTTCGGATAAGAAGTAATTTTTGTTTAGGCTAATTATTTGTGCACAGGACGATTTTTCTTAATCTAACACCAAATAAATCAATTTCAATTTGAGATTTTTGATATACTATTTATCCCCATTAAAGCAATATTTACAATTCGGGGATTATTTTTAGCTATATCTATCTATTTTTCTTAAATACTTTAAGGCGAAGAAAATATCGGAACAAAGTCGCTAAATATTTTTCCCGATATATTTGTCGCTTTTGATTCTTTAACATGGACAGACAGGTATAGTTAAAATTTTCCAATTAAAAATATAGCTTCAGGGGAGATAAAAAGTTTAAAAAAATCTCGATTTAAAATTTATTTACTTTATAGTGTCTGAAATAATTTTAAGAAAAATCGCGGCGGTAACTAGTATGCGAATAATTAGTTTCGACGAAAATCATTTCTTCCTTGAAACAGACACACTATTATTCGCAGATGGCTTTCATTTGTTTAAATATTAATATTAAATTAAATTTAAATGTTTATCACATAAACAGCCTTATTAAAATTTCAGTATTTAAAATTATTTTATTCTTAATATCTGTGTCAGGCTCTTATTATAATTATCTTTATACCTAAAATGTTTTTACATTGTTTTTATATTATATATATATGTATATACAATAAGAGATTTTTTTCAATTTAATATGCTATATAATGTTTGACATAGGAAGGAAAGCCTTTATGGGATTCCAGATATTACACAACACTGACACGAAGTGAGTTAGAGTATATTTTCCGCAGTGACGATCGCGAAACTACCATTCCACTTCTAAACGAAAGACTTATGATTTTACATGAGGTTGGAAACGTTTTACTAGAAAAATATGAAGGTATAAATTATAAAATTGAGTGAAAAAAAAATGTATGTTTCAAAACATTTTCTCGTAATCGATGTAACAGGACTCGCTCAGAATCAATTCTCTGTTTCTTGAAAAAAGAAAAAAGAATCATGTCTCTAAAAATTTGATTAGATGTAGATGTTATAAACAATACATGTTTTACATTCACAAAAATGTATATAATTATTACTAAAATAATAGATATATCATTAATATCGTTACAGGCACGTTTAAAAACTGTGTCAAATCAGCGAAATATAATGCGGACAATTTGATAAAATTACTTTTCAATGAATTTAAACCATATCGAGACGAAGTAATATGCAATCGTTCAAAGGGTAATTATTCATGAGTATTATAGTGAAAGTTGCGAATTATATACACCGCGATATGAAACAACGAAAAAAATTAATATTATTGAAATATAATAAAATTAAACGTTTGTGTAACAATAAATTGATTAATAATTTAATGTTCACACTTTGAGGCGAATATTTTGTAGGTATATTATTTATAGCAGACGTATTTGAATATATTTATAATAGACGTATTTACACAAATTTGTTTATAAACGTCTGTAAAAATTGTTCTATATGTTATGAGACATTTTTATTATTCAGGATTATTTTAGGAACAGAAAATTTGTAAAGTATAAATTTAATATTCTATTTAATTGACATTTTCGTCAATTAATGTATGTAAGTTATGCAAATATATTTGGAATTTTTATAATGAAGTAGTTTAGATAATTTAGCAGTTTTTGTATAATATTAAAAAATATTAAGCTATTAATATTATATACTTTTATTTAATTATTTTTCAGTTCGTTTGTATACCAAAGCAAATTCACTAGTGAGCGACATATGGGCATGCTATAGAAAAGAGAATAAGTTTTATCTTAATAAAAGAAACATGATGTCTACATTGTTTATTGACTATCGTAGTCCTGTAGCTCTCTATCATTATAGAATTCTTCAGTATAGTGACGAGCTCTTGCAGAAATTCACAAATAACAGTAAGATATTTAATATATTAAATAACTTTTTACTAGCGACAAATCTCTCCTAAATTTTTATCAATTCTTTTATTCTACGAATTTATACGTGTTACTTTTGATATTTATACTTGTATATTTATATGTTCTGCCTTCATAAAACATGAAGTATCATAATGAACACATTTTAAACTTCTACCGTATTTTAAAATACTAATAATTCTCTTTGCTAAAAAAAATGATGTCTCTATAAAAATATTTTTATTTATAATAATTACGAATCAATTTGCTAACTTATTTATTTTACAAAAAAAGGTTTATAAGTCTTATCGATTTGTCCGCACAAAGATGAATCGAGAATGAGATCAATAGAAATCAATAAAAATAGGAAACTATTCATATGAGTAGATAAAAAATTAATTTGTAAGTGTTATTAATTTTTATGACATCTCTTTTGGTACCAATCATGATAATTTACCCTTTGCATGACAGATTGCATTTAGAAAACTTTTTTTGTCGAATACTCTGCTGTAATTAATTTTGTTCTATGTATATCTATAGAGATCACTACGTTTTCAGTTAATCATAACTAATATAAGTAAATATATTGAATATACTGATTATTATATATATTATGTTATATACAATATCTGATATACTGAATTTTTTTTTCACAGATCAACCGCTTAAACATGGCGACAGGGAAGAACTTGAGATACGCGCTTGCTCTTTTGTCGCAGCTAATAAACTATTGAAATCGATCAAAAAATATTGCCCTGATTTTTGCAGAAATCTAAATCGTCAAAACGCATCGATTCTGGTTGACAATTTCTTACTTATAATTATAGGTAATTTTTTTCGTGAACGTATGTATGATCAGTATCCATTCCATTATATTACATCTGTGCACTATTTAGAATATAAAAATATGATATGTATAATATCTTCTTTTACAATTAGTAATTGTTGAGACGCAATCGATTTATATTTTATCGATTGAGATGCAAAATCGATTGAGATTGTCAAAACGCATCGATTCTGATTGACAATTTTTTGCTTATAATTATAGGTAATTTTTTTCGTAAACGTCTGTATGATTAGTATCCATTCTATTATATTACATCTGTACACTATTAAGGATATACAAATATAATATAATATCTTCTCTTAGTTTATATTATTATTTTATGACGCAATCGATTTATATTTTATCGATTGAGATGCATGTTGTAATTAAAAAAATGTTTCTTTTATCATTATAATATAGATATTATTGAAAAGTTTGATAAGATTTTGGTGAATGTATATAACAGAAATATATGTAATATACATTAAAGGATGCAATTTTAATTAATTTCCTCTCTTTTAATTACATATTAAAACGAGTACAGAATGTAATACTTTTGCAAACTTCCCTATACTTTGTTGTGTTTAATAAGTTATTTTTAAATTTAGAAATTTATATTTGCAATTAAGTTTTAAATTTTCTTTTATCACTCCCTTCTGCGATAATCTAATTTCCAAAACCATTACAAATACATTAGAGAAAAAGGTATTTTCCTCTAACATTTTATTATATATATATATATATATATATATATATATATATAAATATATATAAAATGACTTTCCTACTTAATTATAATCGTATTTTATTAATAATACAAAAGTTTTAGAATATTTTGAATTACATTATGTCTCTTATAATTGGCAATGTGCAAAATTAATTATTTCAATTGTCCTTAGATTGTGTGTGATATAATTTAATATCTTAATTTAAATGTGATTACTAGTTTTACAAAAGTTTTATTTTATACCGACTTTTCAAAACGTTATTCTTTTACTTATTATAATGTTATTTATTTTAGTTTACTTTTTAACTTTAACGTTTCAAAATATACCTCTCTAATAAACATAAATGATACAAACTGTCATTTCCTGTAATCTTTTTTATTTTATTTTAGTTTTTTAAGATTAGGTCTCAACAAATGCTTGTGTTTATATTAATATGTATAATCGGTTTATCTTCTTATGTTGACAGCTGTTCTACAGCATTCTGGTGGTTAAGTGAATATAAAGAAGACATACAAGTATAAAGAAGACATAATTATAAATAACCAACAGTTTAAAACAATCGGCGAAATATAACTAACGTTATGGAAAATAATAGCAGTGATTGTGATGTGAAAGAATTATTGCAGGCGGCGGAATATATCGCTAGAAAGGCGCAAGACGTAAAGATCGACAAAAATAATATCGATAAATTAGCAGCCAAAGTGCGTTTCCTTAATATCTGCTTATAAAATTTTGAAAATTTTGAATTCGTGACATGTTTCTCATTTGTCCGTTTGATTTTAAATGTGTGTGTATGGAATAAAAATTCAAAAATTTAGTTAGATTTTATTAAACGCACAGTGTATTCAATACGTAATTTAATTCACGTCGAGATGTTATTCTTAGAATATAAATAATATTTAAAATAAAAGATAAGTTTTTAAAAAGATACAGATAAGAAAATATATTTACCAAATCCTTTTCGTAAATTCTTCTTGAATATATGTATAAGAGAATGAATATTTTGAATAAAGAATTATGTCGACAGAAGAGAAAGAAAGTTTTCAAATTAATTAAATTTTTGGTAGATTATAATATTTGTAAAAACCATTATATTTTAACTTATTTTTTGATATGCAATTTTTATGTTGATTTTTAGAATCAATTGTATGATATTCTTTTAATAGATATATGCATAGCATTAAGAAATAATTTTCGTATTATTTGCAATTTGGAAATATTGTAGATATTTGAAAAATTATGTTATTTCATTTGTTGCAAGCGTCATATAATATATAAAAATCATCGTTGTATGAATAAAACTGACTTCATTTGTTTTAAAATTTTATTCCAAAGAATATAATAATTTTTAATATATAATTTTTTTACACCGAATATATTAAAATAGATATTTTATTTCATTAATCCACATAGATACACAATGATCTTACGGATGATAATAAATCCTGGATAGAACATAATGTATTCTGGCGTCCGGAAACATATCCAGATCTAACAGACTCGAAAGCGGTAGATTGGCTGTTCGTGCTTCATACATTGAATTTTTCACTCTTCAATCCAAAAGGCACTCCGCAATGGACAGCTGGTAATTTAGAAGGATATAATGCATTATGTTTTGCTATTAAACGAGCCATAATAAATGTAAGTAAAATATCTGTCCATTTGAGAATAGCACATTTATCAATAATTTTATATCATTAATTATTATAGTCTAACATACTATTACCATAAATTTATTTTATAACGTTCACTCATCATTTAGTTTTGACGAAACAAAAGATTATTTTTATTTTTGAACGTTTTTGTTAACAATTCCAATATTTGCATGAATTTATAAATTTTAAATTTATATTGTTCTTCGTAAACTGAAAAATTAATTAATAGTTGTGAGCAGTACAAATTATGACTTCTTCTTAATGTGAATGTAATGTAATATATTGTAATCCAATACAACAGTGATTCGTAAATCCTATCTTTATAGTTTTGTTACTTATTACATTATATTTGAAATTTGTTCTCTCAAGGCATATATGTTCTATATTCTTTCAATTCTAAACGTATTACATATCATGTGTATAATTATATACTAATACAGATGTGAAAAAAAATTAGTAAGAGCTTAGTGCATATATTAGATGTCACAAATTAATTTAAAAAGTTTTTTAATTTTTTAATTATTTTCTATATGTATTGAACGTTTAGTTCTTCTTTTGACGAGTCTTAAAATATCAGGTATTAAAAAATTGACGTGAATATATCTACATTCCTGGTAAGTTTTCACAACAAGAGAAAATAACATAAAAAATATTATATAAAACAAATGCTGTTCTTCGATATAAACAAAGTGTTAAAGAATCAAAACATCCTAAATAAGTAAAAAAAACTTTAAAAATAATTTTGTTTGTTAACTAATAATATCTGCGCATGGCTCTTAGTAGTATTAAAACGCCTCATCGATTTATTATGCTGTATAATATTTGTTATAGGATAAAAAGGATTTATGGAATCACACTTATTACAAAAAAATAACACAAAGTATGTTAAAACGTATTTTTCGCAGTGACGATGGTAAAACTCATATTCCACTTTTACGTGAAAGATGTAAAATTTTACATGCAGTTGGAAAAGTGTTGGTAGAAAAATATAAAGGTATTAATTATGACAATAAAATTGTATATTCGTAAAAGAATAAATATTTGTATGTTTCGTAATCAATATATCAAGATTGTTTAGAATCATTGTTTAGAATCAAATTTTCAGTCTCTTGAGAAAAGAAGAAAATTATATTTATGAAAATTAAATGTATGTGTAATAAGCAATGTATATATTTTACATTTATAACAAATGCACATAATTTTAATAAAATAATATATTAATAGTATATTAATAATATAATAAATATATATATATATAATATTGTTATAGGCACTTTTGTAGAATGTGTCAAATCATGCAATTACAATTCAGATAAATTGAGGAAATTACTTTTCGATGAATTTGAGCCGTATCGAGATGAAGCAATATATGAGAGTAAAAAGGGTAATTATATTTATAATAATAATATGCATGACAATATTAATGAATAAAAATTTTTATTTTATATAAAAATATTTATATTTATATTCTTATTTTTATTTTATATTTTTATTTTTATTTTATAAAATTAAATTTTTTTAATAATAAATTAACTTATAATTTAGTGTTCGTATTTCGAAAGAATTTTTGTACTATTATATTTATAACAAATATATTTGAGCAATGTTATAAGACTTTTTTATTATTCTAAGGGCGCAAAGTTCGTAAAGTATAGTTTCTAATAAATTATTTGATGAACATATCTGTCAATAAATGTACGTTATATAAATATATTTTTTATCGTAATTATTAATATATTTTTTCTCATAATTATTTTTAAAATATTTTAATCAATTTAACGTTTTTCGTATATTATTGTTAATTCATTATATGTACATTTTTCTTAAATTATCTTTTAGTTCGTTTATTTACCAAAGCAAATTCACTAGTAAGCGACATATGGGCATGCTATAGAAAAACCAATTTATTTCAACTAAATATTCACAATATAATGTCCACAATATTTATTGACTATCGTAGTCCTATAGTTCTCCATCATCTTCGAATTCTTGATTATTCTAACAGGCTTCTGAACAAATTCAAAGACAGCGGTAAGATAATTAACATTATATAACTGTTTTCTTAAGAAATTCTGAATTTTTTATTAATTTTTGAACTGTACAAATTTATACCTGTAATATTTTGAATAATAATAATAGATTTACAGTCTACATTTAAAAACAAAATTTCTCACAAGATATTTTTTATTTATGATAATGATTGGTCACAATTTTTATAACCAAAGTGTGAACTTGTGCAAAAAAAATTTTATAAATCTTGTTTGCCTGGATAAGAATAAAACAAGAAGATTTGCATAAATTCAGAAAAGATATTCCCACACATATAAGCAGATTTAAAAAAGTTTATTTATAGCTGTTATTAATTTTTGTTATTAACCATTATAAATTTTTATTATTTCTATTAATTGCTATAAAAGTCTTTCAACATCAGTGTAGTAATTATGATACTTCACTCATCGCATAACGGTTTTTGCATTTAGCAAATTTTTTTGTTGTAAATAATTTTGTTCTGATATAAAAAATTTATTTTTTATTTAATCACGTTTTTTAAATAATCATAGCAAAACGTGCTGTATTTTTTTCGCAGATGAGCCACTTAAACATAGAAGCAGAGAAGAACTTGAGATACGAGGTTGCTCACTTCACGCTGTGAATTTATTGTACTATTTCCTAATACAAAAAAAAGTGCCTCCACAAAATCCTCGTTGTTTCCTTTTTATTGCATTAACTCCTGAGCTAATGCAAGGATGCAAGATTCTAATTGACAATTACTTGTATAAATTGTTAGCTGATAAAATTGATACAGGATGTATTAATGACGAACCATTTCATTATATTACATCTACACATTATTAAAACGCAAACATCATTTATTATATTATCGTTAATTTGCGAAAAAATTAAGTATAGTTTTTATAATTATGACATGATTAAGTACACACAATTTGCCCTTAATTAGAATATAAATATAATATAATTTAATAAAAAAAAATATATATATATTAGAAAATTTTATATATATTATATACATATATATATATATATAAATATTATATTTAATATATAATATTTTATAAAATATTATATTAAACATATAATATTAAACATAACATATATTGTATAATATATTATATTTACCATATAATATTAAATAATTAATATATATATATATATATATATATAATATTTTATAATATATAAAATATTATATATTAAATATAATATTTTAATGACTGATGTACATTTTTAATCCAGAAATGTTCTTTTTACCATTTTAATATAAATATTTTAATATTGATAATGTCAATATGTATTCAAATATAGTATTACTTAATCTGATTAAAAACATTCAGAAAAAATGTAAATCGAAGAAATTTATTTTTACGTATTATTTACACTGCCGTGCAACGATGTACGTACGTATATTGTTAATTATAGACACGATTAATCAGATTGACTAGAAACGCAAATAATAAATCTGATTAGATCTCATCTGATACCCTATAGCGTGATAACGAGCCTATAATCCGCGTAAGCGTAACAATAAATAAATAATCGATTGCCAATCAACCAGAAATTTTATTGATAGATCGATCGGGAGTCGTTAAACGATGCAGAAAATCTTATCGCAGGAATCGAATTTGCAATAATTTGCTTTTTTCCTTTGTGGGTGACCAACAATCCCGAACTTTTATAGACATCCCAAATTTTGATTCTCATTAAAAACGTCTCGAAAAATCTCGGACGAGATGTTATTTGTCATATTAGAGCATAGTATTAAAATGTAAAATTAACTCTAGAATTTCACTTTATTATTTGTATTTTGTATGATAAAAACTTGATGTTGGATTCTTGTTGCTTTCATGTTCGTTTGTTGTTAAAAAAATTTAGTTTAATTTTATTAGACGCATAATGAATTTGATACGTAATTTAACTCACGTCGAGATGTTATTTTTAGAACATAAATAATATTTAAAAAAAAAGATAAGTCTTTAAAGAGATACAGATAAGAAAATATTATTTATCAATTTCTAGTTTAGTTTATTAGTAAATTCGTTCTCAATAATATGCATAAGAAAATGAATATTTTAAATAAAGAATTACGTCGAAAGAAGAGAAAAAGAACAATTTCTAAGTTTTCAAATTAGCTAATTTTTTGGTAGATTATAATATTTATAGAAACAAGTATATTTCGACTTATTATTTGATATGCAATTATTACGTTGATTTTTTTAATCAATTGTATGATATTCTTTAAATAGATATATGCATAGCATTAAGAAAAATTTTCGTATTATTCGCAATTTGGAAACATTGTGCAGATATTTGAAAAATTATTATGTTGTTTCATTTGTTGCAAGCATCAGACAATATGTAACAATTATCGTTGAATGAATAAAACTGGCTTCATGTGATTTTTAGAATTTTTTTCCTAAGAATATAATAATTTTTATAAAATACAATTTTTTTACAAAGAATATATAAATAGATATTTTGATTAATCCACTGAAAGAGTAACTGATTTTGTGGACGATAATAACAAATATATGGTAGGACTCCATAACATATGCATTTGCACTTTTCAATCAAAAAACATTTAGCAATGGACACCTGATAATACAGAAAGATATTTAGCATTAAACGAGCCATAGATGTAGATATAATACTTATATAACATAGCTGTTAAACGAGCCATAGATGTAGATATAATACTTATTTATCATCAAATGATATAATTATCAATAATTTTATATCGTTGCATCAGTATAATTACAGTCTAACATAATATTCGCACAATATTTATATTTCTCATTCTTTATTAATTTTGACAAAACATTATTAATGTTTCTTTTTATCTCTATAAAGTTGGTCTATTGATATTTAAAATGACATTTATATTAAACTTCTTTATTTTTAAGCAATAATTGAAATAATAATTAAATCAATATAATAAAAAAAGAAAATTTTACAGCGAAATTAACTAAACTAGATTTTGAAAGTGAGTCAAAAATAGTACATCAACGTATTTTTGTGTATCAACAAAGGCTTATGCTTATATTAGTATGTATGATCGGTTTATCTTCTTATGTTGACAGAGCATTCCGGTGGTTAAGTGACATAAAGAAGACATAATTATAAATAACCAATAGTTTAAAACAATCGGCGAAATATAACTAACGTTATGGAAAATAATAGCAGTGATTGTGATGTGAAAGAATTATTGCAGGCGGCGGAATATATCGCTAGAAAGGCGCAAGACGTAAAGATCGAAGAAAATAATATCAAAAAAGTAGCAGCCAACGTGCGTTTCTTTAATATCTGCTTATAGACTTTTGAAAATTTTGAATTCGTGACATGTTTTCTATTTGTCCGTTTGATTTTAAATGTGTGTGTGAAATAAAAATTCAAAAATTTAGTTAGATTTTATTAGACGCGCAGTGTATTCGACACGTAATTTAACTCACGTCGAGATGTTATTTTTAGAATATAAATGATATTTAGAAAGAAAGATAAGTCTTTAAAGAGATACAGATAAAAAAATATTATTTATCAATTTCTATTAGTAAATTCATTCTCAATAATATGCATAAGAAAATGAATATTTGAAGTAAAGAATTATGTCGAAAGAAGAGAAAAAGAACAATTTCTAAATTCTCAAATTAATTAATTTTTTGGTAGATTATAATATTTATAGAAACCATCATTTCGACTTATTATTTGATATACAATTTTTACATTGATTTTTAAAATCAATTGTATGATATTCTTTAAATAGATATATGCATAGCATTAAAAAAATATTTTCGTATTATTCGCAATTTGGAAATATTGTAGAGATATTTGAAAAATTATTATGTTATTTCATTCGTTGCAATCCTCATATACTATTTAAAAATTATCGTTGTATGAATAAAACTGACTTTATTTGTTTTAGAATTTTTTTTCCAAAGAAAATAATAATTTTTAAGAAATTTTTTTTACAAAGGATATATTAAAATAGATATTTTGATTGATCTACATAGATAACATCTGAATTTGTGAAAGATAATGAGAAAATCTTGAAACAACTTTATAATGTATTCTGGCGTCCGGAAACATATCCAGATGTAACAGACTCGAAAGCGGTAGATTGGCTGTTCGTGCTTCATACATTGAATTTTTCACTCTTTAATCCGAAAGGCACTAAGCAATGGACAGCTGGTAATTCAGATGGATATAATGCATTATGCTTTGCTATTAAACGAGCCATAGATGTAAGTAAAGTACCTGTCCATTTGAGAATGGCACATTTATCAATAATTTTATATTATTACTTATTATAGTCTAACATACTATTGCCACAAATTTATTTTATAACATTCACTCATTATTTAGTTTTGACGAAACAGAATATTTTTTTATTTTTGAAAGTTTTTGTTAACAATTCCAATATTTGCATGAATTTATAAATTTTAAATTTATATTGTTCTTCTTAAACTGAAAAATTAATTAATAGTTGTGAGCAGTACAAATTATGACTTCTTCTTAATGTGAATGTAATGTAATATATTGTAATCCAATACAACAGTGATTCGTAAATCCTATCTTTATAGTTTTGTTACTTATTACATTATATTTGAAATTTGTTCTCTCAAGGCATATATGTTCTATATTCTTTCGATTCTAAACGTATTACATATTATGTGTATAATTATATATTAATACAGATGTGAAAAAAATTAGTAAGAGCTTAGTGCATATATTAGATGTCACAAAATTAATTTAAAAAGTTTTTTAATTTTTTAATTATTTTCTATATTTATTGAATCTATGTTTAGTTCTTCTTTTGACGAGTCTTAAAATACCAGGTATTAAAAAATTGACGTAAATATATCTACATTCCTGGTAAGTTTTCACAACAAGTGAAAATAAGATAAAAAATATTATATAAAACAAATGCTGTCCTTCGATATAAACAAATAGTGTTAAAGAATCAAAACATCCAGTATAAGTAAAAAAGAATTTAAAAATAATTTTGTTTGTTAACTAACATCTGCGCTTGGCTCTTAGTATTAAAACGCTTTTTCGTTTTATTATGCTGTATAATATTTGTTATAGGAAAAAAAGCCTTTATGGAATCCCTATTATTACACAAAAATAACAGAATGTACGTTAAAACATATTTTTCGCAGTGACGATGGTAAAACTGATATTCCACTTTTACGTGAAAGATGTCAAATTTTACATGCGGTTGGAAAAGTGTTGTTGAATAAATATAAAGGTATTAATTATGACGATAAAATTGTGTATTCGTAAAAGAATAAATATTTGTTTGTTTCGTAATCAATATATCAAGACTTGTTTAGAATCAAATTCTCAGTTTCTTGAGAAAAAAAAAAATTATATTTATAAAAATTAGATATATATGTAATAAGCAATGTATATATTTTACATTTATAAAAAATGTACATAATTTTACTAAAATAATATATTATTAGTATATTAATAACATAAATATGTTAATAATATTATTATAGGCACTTTTGTAGAATGTGTCAAATTAAGCAATTACAATTCAGATAATTTAATGAAAATACTTTTCTATGAATTTGAGCCGTATCGGGATGAAGCAATATATGAGGGTAAACATGGTAATTATATTTATAATGATAATATGCATGACAATATCAATGAATAAAAATTTTTATTTTATATAAAAATATTTATATTTATATTTTTATTTTTATTTTATAAAATTAAATTTTTTTAATAATAAATTAACTTATAATTTAGTGTTTGTATTTCGATAGAATTTTTTGTACTATCATATTTATAATAAATATATTTGAGCAATGTTATAAAACTCTTTTATTATTCTAAAAGCGCAAAGTTCGTATAGTTTCTACTAAATTATTTAATAAACATGTCCGTCAATAAATGTATGTTATATAAATATATTTTTTATCATAATTATCAATATATTTTTTATCATAATTATTTTTAAAATATTTTAATCAATTTAACGCTTTTCGTATATTATTGTTAATTCATTATATGTACATTTTTCTTAAATTATCTTTCAGTTCGTTTATTAACCAAAGCAAATTCACTAGTGAGCGACATATGGGCATGCTATAGGAAAAACAAGTTATTTCGTCTAAATATTCACAATATGATGTCCACAATATTTATTGACTATCATAGTCCTACAGTTCTCCATCATCTTCGAATTCTTGATTATTCTAACAGGCTTCTGAACAAATTCAAAGACAGCGGTAAGATAATTAACATTATATAACTGTTTTCTTAAGAAATCCTGAGTTTTTTATTAATTTTTGAACTGTACAAATTTATACCTGTGATATTTTGAATAATAATAATAGATTTACAGTCTCTATTTAAAAACAAAATTTCTCAAAAGATATTTTTTATTTATGATAATGATTGGTCACAATTTTTATAACCAAAGTGTGAACTTGTGCAAGAAAAATTTTATAAATCTTGTTTGCCTGGATAAGAATAAAACAAGAATAAGATCTGCATAAATTCAGAAAAGATATTCCCACACATATGAGCAGATTTGAAAAAGTTTATTTATAGCTGTTATTAATTTTTGTTATTAACCATTATAAATTTTTATTATTTCTATTAATTGGTATAAAAGTCTTTACACATCAGTGTAGTAATTATGATACTTCACTCATTGCATAACGGTTTGCATTTAGCAAACCTTTTTGTTGTAATTAATTTTGTTCTGATGTAAAAAATTTATTTTTTATTTAATCACGTTTTTTTAAATAATCGTAGCAAAACGTGCTGTATTTTTTTCGCAGATGCGCCACTTAAACATGGAAGCAGGGAAGAACTTGAGATACGGGGTTGCTCACTTCTTGCTGTGAATAAATTGTACACATGTGTACTACAAAAAATATTAATATTAACAGATTTTTCATGTTCTTCGACATCATTTGAGGATTATCATTCATTGTGTAAATACAAGATTTTAACTGACAATTACTTGTATGGATTGTTAGCTGATAAAATTGATACAGGATGTATGAATGACGAACCATTTCATTATATTACATCTATACATTATTAAAACGCAAATATATATTTGTTATATTATCGTTAATTTGCGAAAAAATTAAGTATAGCTTTTATAATTATGACATAATCAAGTACACACTATTTATATATTATAATATTATATATTAAATATAATATTTTGATGAATAATGTACATTTTTAATCCAGAAAATGTTCTTTTTACCATTTTAATATAAATATTTTGATAATGATAATGCTAATCATATATTCATATATTTATATGTATTCATATATTGTACAAGTATTAATCTGATTAAAAACATTTAAAAAAAATATAAATCGAAGATCTATTTTTACGTATTATTTATACTGCCGTGCAATGATGTATGTACGTATATATCGTTAATTATAGATACGGATTAATCAGATTTACTAGAAACGTAAATAAATCTGATTAGATATCTGATGGCCCATAGTGCGATAACGCGCCTATAATTCGCGTAAGCGTAACAATAAATAAATATTCGGTCGCCAATCAACCAGAAATTTTATCGATACAACAATCGGGAGTCGTTAAACGTTGCAGGAAATCTTGAACGTCCCAAATTTCGATTCTCATTAAAAACGTCTCGAAAAATCTCGGACGAGATGTTATTTGTCATATTAGAGCATAGTATTAAAATGTGAAATTAACTCTAGAATTTCACTTTATTATTTGTATTAATAAAAAATAAAAAATTAGTAAATAAAACTTTTTTTATTATTTGTATTTTATTATTTGTATTATGATAAAAATTTGATGTTGGTTTCTTATTGCTTTCATGTTCGATTGTTGTTAAAAAATTTAGTTAGATTTTATTAGACGCACAGTGTATTCGATACGTAATTTAACTCACGACGAGATGTTATTTTTAGAATATAAATAATATTTAAAAATCAAGATAAGTCTTTAAAGAGATACAGATAAGAAAATATTATTTATCAATTACTATTAGTAAATTCGTTCTGAATAATATGCATAAGAAAATGAATATTTTAAATAAAGAATTATATCGAAAGAAAAGAAAAATCTCATCCCAAATTTCGATTTTTATTAAAACGTCTCGGACGAGATATTATTTGTCATGTTAGAGCATATTAAATATGTTTTAAATATATCTAGATGAAAGATTAAACTATGTGGCAATTCATTTAGACAATTTTCTAGATAATAATTTCTAAGACTGCTTATGTAAACATAGTTATAAAAAAATATAAATTATAAAAGGGATATAAAATTATATGTATTTATATTTTTATTTATAAATTTTTCTCGCTTACTCAAGTTCTACTATTCAAGTATTTTTATGTGCTATGATTCTAAACCAAAATTATCTAAAAATTATTCTAGACATTTTAGTAATTTTCTAGATAATTTAGTAAAGATACTTTTCTTTCATCTAAGATCCAGGTATAGATAATACATATTTTTATATAATTTAATAATCTGTTTTATATAATTTTTATATATTTTATCTATATAAAGATTCTAAATAATCATCTATATAATTGTCTTGAGATAACAGCAAATATTTGCTGTTATCTCAAGACAATTATATAGATAAAACTTTGGCGTCATTTTATCTTTATATAGATAAAAATATATAAAAATTACATAAAACAGATTATTAAATTATATAAAAATATGTATTATCAATACCTGGATCTTAGATGAAAGAAAAGTATCTTTACTAAATTATCTAGAAAATTACTTTAGCAAACACTAATTATAAATCTTGAACCAAAGAATTAAAATTACACCACTTAAAAAAAGTGTCTTTCTTCAGGATCGATATCTCGAAACTGGTCGATCGCGGGAGTTGATCACCGTACTCCCGCCTCGCGCCTTTGACTCCTCGAGAGCTCTCGAAAATTATACAGTCGGATATCGACGCGCAGGCAAGGGAGACAGCCGCGTTCGCGGGCTCTGAATTCTCGAGAGTGCATACAGGGCAGTCGTAGCTTCTGACCTACAACCCCCGGGAGCACGGCCCGGGGCCACGACCCTCGGACAGTTTCCACACGCCTCGTAATCCGAGGCTGAATCCCCAAGATCCACGGCCTGGTTTCGCCAAAAGGTCTTCCTCCCTCGAGCTCTCTCTCTCTCTCTCTCTAGACTTCCTGTAACCGAATCTCTCTGCTCCTCTTGTCCGATTCTTTCCGCCGTAAATGTAATCGGCGAGAACGATTCTATGACGGAAGTTTTATATCTCAATTTTGAGATCTCCTTAATCTCGGAACCGCCGAATGGGAGAAATTTTTGGATTTCGGGGGAATAAAATTTTCTTATCTATTTCCTCCATACATTTTACACCGGAGTCTCCGCGCGGAGGAAAGGTGCGTTTTATCTTATTCCTCAATATTACGACCGGTGGAGATATAAATAATAGAGAACATTAATATTTTTCTCTTTCTCCATTTTTATACTCTGTGAAGGTTTTACGAGTACAATTTCCAGTGTTTGACGTTATCTAAATTAGATTATATAGATGATCATCTAGATAAAATTTTGGTGTCATCTTATCTTTATATAGATAATAAAAATATGTATTTTCTATATCTGCATCTTAGATAAAAAAGATGTTATCTTTATTAAATTATGTAGAAAAAACATGTAATATTACATAAAAATATGTAAAATTACATAAATAATAAATGTAAAAGTACACGATAAATAATGAAATACTATACATTTTCATCATTTATCGTGTAATTTTACACTTATTATTTATGTAATTTTACATATTTTTATGTAATATTATTACATATTTTTTTACAGTGTACACTGAAAAAAATCCATGTATTTTTACATAAAAATTACTAATTCAAAATTGGAAAATCACTTGCTTATCACTGTAATTTAATTTACCACTTCTTTTAAAGTAAAAATACATATTAATGTAAAAATACATTACTATTTTTATGCAAAAATCATATGTAATTTTAAATTTACTATTTTTGTGTAATTCCATGTTTAGTGAAATATTTTTAATCTTGAAAATATTTAAGAATATATTTCATATAAAATTATATATAATCTATAATCTTCCATATAGGTAGCAATATTGCATGATTAATGCTGGGTCGGAAAAAACCTAGCACAATCATGTAATTTTAAATAAATATTTTTTTTTTAGTGTAACTAATTTTAAAACTATCTAAGCGCAGCACTGGCAATTTCATTATAATATTCTGCACACGAGTTATTTATATAATTTCTCATCGACGAATGTCTCACGGTCCAAATCGCGCGCGCATGCATTAATCGCATTTCATTCGACGTAATTACGCGTGAACGTAGAAATTCGAAGCGAAAGCTCAACTGCGAGTGCCTGATAATTTTGTGTAACTACGATCGACGAAAAAGTGAATATCGGACGAGAGAGGCAGGTGCAAGAGAGGTCGATCGATCGCAGAAGCGGCATCGACCTCGCGCAAGTCTGACGTCAAAGGTTAATTCGTCGGCTTATGAGACTGTCGTATCGACAGAGAAAGAGAGAGATAGAGGAACGAGAGGGAAAAGATGAAATCTTGAAGTGCACGCTCGAATTAAACTCGAGGCAATATCTGCGACGAGAACATCGACTGTCCTTTCTGAATTATTGATAGCAAATCCAAAGAAGTCGCGTGTCACGCCCGAGATAAAGGTCAAACTATTTCGAATTGTCCGTCGCGGTTTTTTTAAGATTTTCAATCGTAGATGGAGTATGAGTCGCGCATCCGAGCTTTATAAAATTTCCTCCGCGATAATGTGGTATAATAACATTAATAATGTCCTCCCACGACAACCGTAATTATAGCTGTCGATATCTGTGGACCCTATATATAATTACGAGTATCGAACGCGGTGAGAATCGATCGTATATATTAGTTACGACGGGAAACCGCGCTTTTATGTACATACGTGTATAAGACGATGCGATATATATAAGAGGTGCAAATTAGGTTTTTATTTCTCTTCTCAATTTTTTTCAATTTTTGTTACATTTATTATAATTTTATTTTGCTGGCTTTTTATTCGAACATTCAACTTCTCGTAACTCGAAATCTATGCTAGTTTTAGCATCATGCTGTACTTAATTAATCTGTCTTTAATTTTTTTTCTTGCAAACTATTGATTTTACGAAAAAAATAAAAGAAATAAAAAAGTTTCTAAAGGAATCAGACTTTCAAACGTATATTTTTGTATGATTATATTCCGACGCATTAAAAAGTTCTAACAAAAACTTCAATAGGAATTGCAAGTTTCATCCCCATATGACGAAGAAAATATTTATAAATATCCTTTTTATTAATAAAAATAACTCTAAAATTTCATCTTTAACTTGTCTAAAATTTAAGAAGAAAAATAAAAATATGTATATATGAAATCCCGCTTAATTTTTGACAAAAAATCATCTACAATTTTTCGCACTTATTTAGAATTATCCTTTATACACATTCCCACGTCCATTATTTAATTACATAATTAAGGGACGCGGTAGCGCGTCTCGCGATTACGATCATAATTTTTATCACCGCGTAACAATTATAGCCGTCGTTTGCACGCAACGTACTCGGTGGAAAAGAAGACCGGAGGCACAGAACGCCGTAGAATGGCAGAACATACACGCGGCAGGGTCAGCAATTAATCAGCTGATTGCCAAACGTAACGTATTGTGGAACCGAAAATTACCGTAATTACCGGCGGGAAAATTGATAATGACGTCCGGGAGAGGAAACCGCGGCGTTCGATATAATAACCGTCGGCGTTGACGTTGCGCCGCGCCGGCGGGAGAAGCGTGCGCTCTCCTTCTCCGGAGAAATTTCATCGTTAAACGAGCCCCGCTCACGTACGGTCGTTGCCGAGAAAATACGGCGGCGACTATACCGTTGCTCGTCCGAATTTATGGTATCGTTCGATTACGCGCGTTCCAGCCCATTCCGGCCGAATCACGATTACAGGGGCCGCTCTCTCGATGCACTGCTCCGTATCGCCTATATTCTCCCGCCCGACGACGACATTTACGCGAAAACACCGGCGAGATTTTTTTAACGACGAAGATTTTTTTACGTATAATTTTCATCTTCCCATCAATGCATCCGGGTACCAATCATGTTTTTTTTTTTATTTTTTTGACACATTGTACTGCAATTTTTTTTTGTATTACACGTGCAGGCAAAGTGGCACTTTGTGTGCGTGTTTTCTGTGCGGAAAGCGACCGATTTCCCACGCCGCCAACTAGCGGTGACGCGGTGAGTGAATAAGCCGCGTTCAAAGTCATTGCCTACGGCTGAGCCGCGTTCAAAGTCATTGCCCACGGCTTCAGCCGTGGACAATGACTTTGAACACGGCTATTCCCGCACCGTGCCGCCGCAACATGACGGCGTGCGATCGGCCATCTCGCGCACAGAAAATACTCGCCTTTGGCTCGTGCGTCCATCCCCCGCACTCGTGACCAATTGTCAACTTTCCGCACTTGATACACAATATACTATTACCGTTGCTTTCTCTTATTTTTATATCTATTATATTTGTTGTAGCTTTATTTTTGCTTTATTTTTGTTTTTATATTTATTATATACTTTTTGTATTTATTATATTTTAGGGGAATTCCGAACGTGGCTCTTTGTTTTGTTTCGGTCGGAAATAAAGTTCCAGTACATTTTTGACGTTTAAAGTTAATTTCGATATCCAGGTTTTTTCTAATTGACGGAAGAGTTAAATCAACTTCAAGCGCCAATACTCGAATGCATGATTAATTGATTTAATGCATAAAGAAACTTGCTTTCGACGAATCATTAACCACATTCATTAACAAAATTCACCTTTCTGTTAAAATCAATGCACGATTTTTCACTTTTCAATCAACGTATAAATTGCAACTACATGTTTTTTTTATTTTGACATTTTGCACTGCGACAATTTTTTTATAACAACTGCTGAGCATCGGACATTCTTTCCCGTTATATTTTAGAAAGTTTCCGAACACAAAGACCCTTTGTATTTTGTTTTGGACAGAAAAATTCCAGCACACATTTTTGACATTTAAAGTTGCTTTGCGTACCCAGTTTTTTTCACTGACAAAAGGATTCAATCGATTTCTGTACAAGCATCAATACTCGAATTAACGCATCATTAATTCGTGCATAAGATTTTTAATAAACATTCACCATATGATCTCATATATTTTATTATTATTATTATTTAGAAATAACTATTAAATTTATAAAGAAACTTTCGATGCGCTTTAAATAGTAGCTCTCAATTATTCAAGATCTTATCGCTATCTCGTTCTTACGACTATTTGAGATCAGGCTCAAATAGTCGTGTAAATTTCGGGAAACCAAAGATCGATAAACCGGCTACCCTGAACGACAAGCTGAATTGAATTCGGGAAGATTGATGCGTCCGTGTCTAACTGAGGTCTCGCAACTTCGCAAACGATAAACACCTGCGAAAAGTGCCGAAAGGTCCCGCGCGAAGTGGACAACGGCAGGTAAATCGCGTTCGTGACACGAGCATAAATATTTGATAACACGGGGAAAGATAGGGCGGCGGTCTATCGATGGTGTGTTTGCGTAAACGCGATACGAGAAGGGGTGGACGGGGGGCGAGAGAGGGGGGAGCGGCTTTTGGCCGCGCATACCTCGCATACCGGGCCTTCCTCGCGTGGTATGTTATAATTAGTGCTTCCACCCCTTCCCCCCCCTCCCCGCTTCCCCTCTTCACCCTCCTACGCGCGCGCGCACGCAACATTGATATGTCCACACCGGGCCTCGGAATACTTCCCTAATGAGATGGCCTCCGATAAACAACGGGTTAAGTGCGCCAGCCGGCCCCCCTCGGCCCCCCCTCCGCGAGGATGCACAGGGGGTGGTTTCGCGATCCTTTTACACATGTATATATATATATATATATTTATTTATACATTATATATATATATATATATATATATATATATATATATATATATATAACCGCGAAATTATCCCTCCTCGCGAAAGGGGGCTGAGGGGGGTCAGGGGGGCCAATGAGCCGATACATAAAAAAGTGGTTTCGCGATCTTTTCGCACGTATGTGTGTGTATATATATATATATATAATACTGCGAAACCATCCCTGTGTATCTTCGCGAAGGGGGGTTAAAGGGGGCCAAAGGGGGGCGATACATAGGAGGGTGGTCTCACGGTCCTTTCAACGTATGTATATATATACCATATATATATATATATATATATATATTATATATAAAACCGCAAAAGCACCCCTGCGTATCCTCGCGAAGGGGGCTGAAGGGGGCCAAGGGGGGCCGATACATAAGGGAGTGGTTTCGCGGTTTTTTCGCACGTATGTGTGTATAATATATATATATATATATATATATATATATATATTACTACGAAACCATCCCTGTGTATCTTCGCGAAGGGGGGTCAAAGGGGGGCCGATACATAAGGGAGTGATTTCACGGTTTCTTCGCACGTATGTGTGTATATTATATATATATATATATATATATATATATATATATTACTGCAAAACCATCCCTGTGTATCTTCGCGAAGGGGGGTCGAAGGGGGGCCAAAGGGGGGCCGATACATAAGAGGGTGGTCTCACGGTCTTTTCACACGTATGTATATATATATATATTATATATATAAAACCGCAAAAGCACTCCTGTGTATCCTCGCGGAGGGGGCCGAAGGGGGGCTGATATATATATATATATATATATATATATATAGAGAGAGAGAGAGAGAGAGAGAGAGAGAGAGAGTTGCGGAAATATATTCGCGTTGTGGATGAATGCCGGATGTTTATGCCGCGACGAGAGGAAAGATTTCCCTTTTCTCCCTCAAGGGCGGGATATTAAGGAACGTCAACGCGCGGAATATCGTAAAAGAGCGAAACGCTTGCGTCAGGATGTGCCATTCGACAAAGTTTTTCAATATGTTCCGCGAACGAAGGCTAATTCTCTCTCCTTCGTCTCCCTCCCTCTCCAGCTTCTCCTCTCTCGCGCCCACGAGATATTTCTCTCGATTTTATTACCTCTCAGAATCCTGTATGTATATGTGTGTGTGTGTGTGTGTGCGTGTGTGTAAACCGAGTTTTCGCAGCGACGAGCGAGAATTAAAATTCTAGTTGCGGCGAATTTTCCGGAAAAATTTCGCGGAAGGCAAAATCATGTAACGTCTATTCGGCGAAAGTCATCGAGATATGATTTTGCGCGATAAAAAAAATAAATAAACGCGCGCTAAACGTTACCTCTCTCTCTCTCTCTCTCTCTCTTTCTCTCGCGGTTTCATTTTTTATTAGCTCGCGCGATAGATTTATATCTTGCATGCGCGACATAAGCATGTTTTTCTTTTTTTACACAACGTACTTATCCCAGCCGCGAATAGAAGCGTCAGCGGATATTACTTGCTTTCTCGCAAACGCGCTAAAAATTTTCAACACGGCCTAAAACCTGCCCACGTGTCCTAGATGCAAAAATCGCGCCGAATAATTTTTCCTCGCGCGATAAGAGAGATTCTTCGTCGAATCGTAATTAAAATGCCTTTTTTTAATTTCCGAAGCGCGCGAACAAAATCCCGAATCTTCAAAATTCACAATACGATTTTTCTTTTTCTAGTCCGATATATATCGCAGCGCAGAACTCATTAATAATCCGCGAGACAAAATTAATCGAGGAAAAGAGGAGAGCCAGATTTCGTATTCTTTTTCTCATCTCGATTTCGCGCCGTAAAAAATGTCCGGCCTGCGGGAGAGGGATCCCGCGGCGGAAAAAGTTTTCTATATTAGCGACATCCACTCTCATTTGCCGCGACAAACGCCGTCGTCATTAAACGGCAAGGGTGGAAGATGGAGGGGGCTGCAATTGCGAGTCGTTCTAGGACAAACGAATATAGGGTTGGACGACGCGAGCTCTCTTCCGCCTTTCCTCCGTAATAATCGTTACAGCCGGATAGTTACCCTGGAAAACGGCTCGTGGCCTCCGAGATTAAAAAATCGATACTCCGACGATATACTCTCCCCCCCGCCTGCCCCCTTCTCAATTATGTTTCATCAGGAAACCTTAATTCGGTACTTTGAACAACGTAACACCGGGAAACGAAATTGCTCACCGGGCGCTCTTGTATCTTTTGGTGAGGCGCGACTTGAGAAATTAAATATCGTTCTCTCCTCTCTTAAACTCGTAGGCTCCTTCTCTCGCTTTCTCTCCTCCTTCGCGAATATCGCGTAACTCTTTAAAAGGGATATCGCGTACCATTTCGGTAATTGTTTTCTCCCGCTCTTGGCCAGGCTATTCGCAATTCCGGATATAACAATTGCGATAAATTAAACTCCAGTTTGTTTATATAAGATATATATCTATATTCTTGCAGCGTATTCTTGTCTCAAAAATAAAAGAAAAATGGAACCACGAATTTTCGTCAAAATTAACGAATTTTAGAAAATATCGATTATAATTTTTTTAAAAATATCTTATATTAATATATCATACAGTAATTTTAATATATTTTACTAATTCATTTCTTTCATTAATTAATCATATAATTATTAATACAATAATTTATTAATTAATATATAATATATATAATATATATATTATAATATATAATATTAATATAATATATAATATAATATTTAATATAATATATAATATATAATACATAATATGTAATATATAATATATCATATATCATATATAATGTATAATATATAATACATAATATATAATATATCATATATCATATATAATATATAATATATAATACATAATATATAATACATAATATATAATATATCATATATCATATATAATATATAATATATAATACATAATATATAATATATCATATATAATATATAATACATAATATATAATATATAATATATTATATATAATATATTATATATCACATATAATATATGATATGATATATGATATGATGTAATATATGTAATATATGTAATATATTATATAATATTAAATTTAATATAATATATAAAATATATAATATATAGTACGTGTTATATAAAATGGCGTGTTTTAGAAACCTTGAATCCGAGTGATTTTCCTCGCTATACGCGGATTTAACGGCAGAAAAAAAAAGACACGCATGACAAAGTTTGATATGATATTCTCTCGTCGCGAAATCTCTCTGATACGCTCCGACAACGGCGAACGAGCAGCGGAGAAGCGTCATCACCGTTATCAATTATACGGCGATAAAGCTGCCAAACTGAATTCTCGGAAACATCGAGCAGTTCCGACCACCAAACCGCCCCTTACGCTCGTCGATTGAAATTTATTGACACGCCATAATTACACGCCACGGAAGTTGATTGTGCAGCGTTCTGATTCTCATTAGGCAAGCGCGTGTTTAAGCTCTCTGCAAAATTCGCTTAAAATTCGTATTAAAATCGCAACAGCGACGAGGAGGAAAGGACTCATCGTCCGCGAATCCGGAAATAGCGAACGCTCGTGAATAATTATTGACATTAGCGTCGATGACTTGTCTTTCGATAAGAAAATCGAACATCGTTTTCTTTCTCGCGAAATCCATACATATTTCGATAATTCGAACTCAAAATGAGACGAATAGTCTTATAATTCTTTTATCACTGACAAGCAATGATTTTTTAGTTAAAGTATATTGCACTGGAAATAGTGCGAATTAATTAAAAGAGTCGATTTTCGTACTAGTTGTTTCAATTTTAAAATTGCGTCTGTTATTTTATAATAAATATATATTTTTTTTAGAAATATTTTATTTTACCAAGAGTTTATTTTTTTCTGGATGTATCACATTTTAAGAATAAAGAAAGAAATGTAATATGCATATAATTCTGAATTTTTATATACTATCAAATCTTACTGTCATAATTAATAAAATATAAGTTAGTAGAGCATTGTGTTTTCAATGAAGTACTCATTCTTATCTCTGTTTTAATTAATGACATTTTTACTGATTCAGGTTACAAGAATAATTTATTCAAAAATAGAAAGAGACTATCATCTTCAATTTTTTAACTCTTTCGACGATTAATTGTGCACTTAAATGTCCTTCTATCGCATCTGAAATTTAGTTAACCCGTCTAAATTTTAGCTCTCTATGCTAATATTCTCAACTATAATTTAACGAGAAATTCTCTATATTGAACTGCTTCAAAAAATTAATTACCATATCTAAAAACATTCAACTATAATAACCAATATTTTTCTTCGTGAGAGGAAAAAGGAACGCTTTCTACATAAGTAATTCCTCTCTTTCTCTCTTTTCTTTGCGGGTTAAAAAATGAGAAAAAACAAAACATAGACTGGGGTGGATGAACGGAGGGCAGAGATCGGCAGGGAAAAGTGCAGCGATATATGTATATATATATATATATATATATATGTATACATATAATAGACACATATACAGGGCACATATGTATTCGTTGCCGCGAACAGGTTAAGCGTTCCCGACCTCTATTTGCGTTTCGTTCGGGGAAACGCGCTGTTTGTCTTCAATTCGCGTGGATCGAAAAATATCGAGGTGGCATACGGGTTAATAGCAGCGCAGACCGCAAAAGCGATCCGCGTTTTGCGAAATGCATTTCTCTCTCGACCCCCCTTTCGACTCCCCCACTGCGCGAATAAAAGGCGAAGCCGTATTAGTCCAATAAAATTAAACTTGAAAAGGGCAAAACTTGAAAAAAATTATAATCAAGCTGAATTCTTGTTGAAGACTCTCCATGTTCTAATGAAATCCTGAAAAGTACTCTTAATTTCAACTAGGGCGTTTTTTATGGGGAATAAAAGAAGGTAAATTTTAGTTTTTTGTTATTATCTCGAAAACTATTAATTTTTCGTGAAAAATAGTTATTATCAAAATTGTAGCTCATAAAATTCTCGACAAAAAAGGTCATTATACTTTTTTTCGTACAACTAATCGTTTTTTAGTAAAACGTGCGGTAAAGTTGCAATTTAGTCACATATAATATTATAGTAAACGTGCACATTTTCTTTCAGACATACTTCGCTCTATATCTTCGAATTGATTAATTCCACGAAAAAAAGTATAATGATCTTTTTCGTATGGAATTTTATAAGCTACAATTTTGATAATAACTATTTTTCCCCAAAAATTGATAGTTTTCGAGATAATGGTAAAAAACTAAAATTTACCCCCTTTTATCCCCATAAAAAACGCCCTGGCTGAAATTAAGAGTACTTTCAGAATTTCATTAGAACATCGAAATAAAGATCTCCACAAAAATTCAGCTCGACTATGATTTTTTTGAAGTCAAAGTCTAATTTTACTGAACTATATATCGATAACGCGCTTATTAATCGAGCGAATTTTCCACGTCGTTAAAATTCCTTCCGCGTACAAGTGTTACATAAACAGATCCGGACTGCGTAAAATCCTGAAAATCCTTACGCTCCTGTAACGAAGGCGCGCAAATAATTCTCATTCGCTCTCGTTCCGCGATTCTCTCGAAACGGGAGAAAAAGAGAGATCGTACAGGAGGATCGCGAGGGAGGATATGCTCCGTGTAATAATTCGAGCACCGTTTATTCGTACAAGGGTGAAAGAGAAAGAGAGAGAGAACGCATCAGGAAGGGGAGGATGTGGTAGGAATGCGGAGAGGAATTTCCCCGGTCGAGGACGAGAGAGAGGTGATGTACGTTTAATAACGCGAAGGCGAGAGTCGGATTCGCCCGTTTTGCTGTCGTAATGGAAAGGACCCCGGCGCGGGCCGGTTTTACGACATATTAGTCGCCAAGATCGTAGATTCTTCGGGCGCCCGAAATTTTTTCCCGACACGGGAAACATACCGGGTAAGATAAATCGAAGCTCCTGATTCCTCATTTCCGCCATTTCTCTTATTTTCGATTTTTCTATTCTCTTATTTTCTAAGCGCGAAAAATTTTACTCTTATATCCCTTCCTGAAGAGTTACACTTTTCTAAAGAGGGAGGTAAAAATTAAGTTCTTAATTCTTTTCTCAAATTTCAGAAAAATTCAAGACATCAAACTTAAAAGACAATTTTTCACTAATAAAAAGGATGTTTATTAGGGGATGAAACGACCCCTATTTAATTTTGAAAAAATATTTTATTTTTAGAATATACATATATTTATATAAGAAACCGTCCTTAATTAGGGGATGAAACAACCCCTATTTAATTTTGAAAAAATATTTGATTCTTAGAGTATACATATATTTATATGAGAAACTCTCCTTAATTTTCGACACAGAATAATCTTTTAAAATTGTTCGCACTTCTTTAGACGCACCCTGTGCATGTATTTATAATGGGGTATATTTGTCGCGCTTATAATAGGGTATAAATTTTACTCTTATATCCCTTCCTGAGGAGTTACACTTTTCTAAAGAGGGAGGTAAAAATTAAGTTCTTAATTCTGTTCTCAAATTTCAGAAAAATTAAAGACATTAAACTTAAAGCACAATTTTTCACTAATAAAAAGGATATTTATTAGGGGATGAAACAATCCCTATTTAATTTTAAAAAATATTTTATTTTTAGAGTATACATAAATTTATATAAGAAACCCTCCTTAATTAGGGGATGAAACAACCCCTATTTAATTTTGAAAAAATATTTTATTCTTATAGTATACATATATTTATATGAGAAACCCTCCTTAATTTTCGACACAGAATAATCTTCTAAAATTGTTCGCACTTCTTTAGACGCACCCTGTGCATGTATTTATAACGGGGTAGAATATATTTGTCGCGCTTATAATAGGGTATAAATTTTACTCTTATATCCCTTCTTGAGGGGTTACACTTTTCTAAAGAGGGAGGTAAAAATTAAGTTCTTAATTCTGTTCTCAAATTTCAGAAAAATTAAAGACATTAAACTTAAAGCACAATTTTTCACTAATAAAAAGGATATTTATTAGGGGATGAAACGACCCCTATTTAATTTTGAAAAAATATTTTATTTTTAAAATATACATATATTTATATAAGAAACCCTCCTTAATTAGGGGATGAAACAACCCCTATTTAATTTTGAAAAAATATTTGATTCTTAGAGTATACATATATTTATATGAGAAACCCTCCTTAATTTTCGACACAGAATAATCTTCTAAAATTGTTCGCACTTCTTTAGACGCACCCTGTGCATGTATTTATAACGGGGTAGAATATATTTGTCGCGCTTATAATAGGGTCGCAGCTGAGAGTTACTTCTGCAAACAGCTACGTCACGTCTATTTCGTCGTTTAGTCGAAGTCACGGTTTAATAGTGAACGCAATTTCGCGAATGCTAATTTCCCCGAGATTTCGCGACAAGAACAAAATTGCAAACTTACGTGTACAGCGGTACTCCGGCCTCGTCTTTAAACCAGAAAACCATGTGCAGCGTGTCCTCGCCAGGAGGAGTGATGTCACATGGTAATTCGGCGGGCCTCCCTTCCACGACGCTGATGTTCACCAGTGGAACTGAAAACAGAACGTTTCGTTCGTTTAACGATCGTTTCCTCGTCTCCGCGTCGGTGCTTTATTCTGATTAGAAACTCGTACAGGCCGCGTGTTTACGATTAACTTGAGAATTTCTCATTCGCCTACGAGTTCTCTCTGCATTTTGCAAACCCGATGAAATATTAATAATATGGTCGGATGTAATTATACATAATTATCAGTTATTAGATCTTTTATATCTGCACTGAAAAAAAAATCTGTTAACTTGGCTAAATCTTCCAACTAAATTGCTATTTTGTTATAATTGAACACATGTTAGTATTTAAGTCAAATATACGTTTTGTTAGATTTAATGTGTTACATTTAATTTCAATATTTTTATATGTATGTCGAAATTAACGAAATAATATTTATCGTTCAGAAAATTTGGTTTAGAGTCATAGTACATTAAAATATTCATAAGTAATAAATATATATAATATAAGTAGTAGAACATATGAATATATTTTCATACCCCTTTTAGAATTTACATATTTTTTCTGTGTTTACATAAACGATCTTGAAAATAATATTATCTGGACGTTATTTAATAATAAATCGCCATAATTTTATCTAGATATATTCAAAACAAAATCATTTTCATCTCACCTTTATCTAATTAATTTTGCAAGTCATTTAAGCACAACACTGAATATTATATAATGTGTCAATACATGAATACCAAAAGCAATTTTAAATATAAAAAACGTGCCGGCACTGAAACAAAATATAAAGGGTTTTTGTATTCGAGAATTTCCTAAAATATAGCGGAAAAGAACGTTTGATGTCCATCACTTGATAGAAAAATTCGTCAAAAACACGCTCTTGGTAGCCGGGTACCCATGCATCAATGAAAAGATGAAAAATTATGCATCGACAGAAGGGTTCATCTTCGATGCGCGCTTCGAAAAATGAATTTTACGAACAATTTTCCCGAGCGAGCGTTTACAAGGAAACGAGTGCAGGAAAAAAATAAATCGAAAAGCGACAATTCGCGTCCGACGCAAAAATATATCCGAAATATCCGGCCGCGGCCCCGGATAGGATAGGACGATATCGCGAGCGGAATCGGGAGCGCGCGAGATGGGATTAAGAGATTCGGCTTATGAAATTCAGTTTCTCTCTCTCTTTTTCTCTCTCTCTCTCCCTCTCTCGGTGGACAACCCCGCGATATAACGTCGCCGGAGGCGCAATTCAGGCTAGACCGATTCCAGCGCAAGTTGGATCGAGCTCGTTGGTCAGATCGCACACGAGAGAGGGCCAATTCCTTCCGTAAATTTCCGGTAGGCTATTCCCAAGAAACGAGTTTCCATTCGATTCGGTCGGCTGCCCTCGTTCTCCGCCCCCGCGTGACGAGCGGGAAAGAGAAAATCGGGAGGGATAAGGGTGTTTTCCGCCCGGGTGTAGCCCGGGGAAGCTTTCGGGGACTCTTTTTGTCCGCCGCTGACCGATCGAGTCGAGAAAGAAAGCGACCGCGTCTCGCCTCGTCGCTTCCGATTTGTCGCAATCCTGACCCCCTGGATGAGAATGGGTGTCCTTTCCCGAAACGAAAAAAAAAAATTGCATCCTTCGCGTCCTCTATTTCCCCCGCAATCGAGTCGATTCTTTTCTCTCGTTGTTCTGTTTTACCGACTTTAAGTTAGGTTAGATTCACTTTTTGTTGAAAATATAGACATACAGATTGAAAAATCCTTCACAATGAAAGTACTGATAATAATGAATAGTAAGCCTGTCCGGCAACTAATTTTTGCTGTTTTATGCCTCGACATCGATTCTGCACGCAAATATACAAACATAATTAAGGGGATGCTGCCGTCGTTCTGTTTTACCGACTTTAAGTTAGGTTAGGTTCACTTTTTATTGAATATACAGATAGAAGAATCTTTTGATACAGGCTTTTAATCTCATTTTTATTACTTCCGTATTATTCTTTCATGTCATCTCTATTGGGAGCGCCATATTTTGTGCACAAATAAACTGCAGAACTTTTGTATTAAATAAGTATTGTTATGAGCTGACGCAAAAAGCCGATAAAAAGACTGTAATTTTTTAACTTTTATTGTTTTTTAGACAAAATTACAGCGCTCATTATTATCAGTCTTTTAATTGTGGAGAAGGATTTTTCAATCTGTATAACTAATAAAAAGAAAAATCCAAATGGGCTAAAACAGTCCATGTTAGCATCCCTTTAATAATTTTTACATTTTTATTTTCCTCTTTTATTTATTTTAATATCGAAAAATAAAGTAGAGCCAAGCTACGTCAATAATGTACGATAGCATGGAAAATGCTAGGCAAGATATCTCGTCAAACTGTCAGATTAATATCAAATCGAGAGATCTTGTTTCTATTGTTAGATAAACGACATTGAGTCACGGAATCGCATCTGTAGATATAAATAAATTAAGAGTGTATCAAGACTTTGATACAAGATAGTGTGAAAAAACAGGATGACAATTATCCGAAATTAATGTTACAGATGATGCAATAATTTTTCCTTTTATAGAAAAGATAAAAATAATTTATATACATCATCTATAATTGATATTGTATAATAAATTATAAAGTTCTTTTGATTTTCCATAAATCATAAAATACAAAATTATCTGAAAACGTGAAATATTAAAGTATAATGCATCTCTTAATACTTTAATAAATCGATTTCATGAAGTCCTTTTGTCTTTCATAAACGATAAGATACAAAATTATCTTAAAAAAATATATTAAAGTGTAATAAATCTCTTAATATTTCAACAAACTAAATGATGAAATTCTCTTCGTTTTTCATAAATAATAAGATACGAAATTATCCGAAAAAAACTCGATTAAAGTATAACAAATCTTTCAATACACCGATAAATCGAATCGAATCCTTGAAATCCTATAGGATTTTCATAAATGATAAGATACAAAATTATCTTTAAAAAAATATATTAAAATATAATAAACCTCTTAATATTTCAATAAATCGAATCGCAAACTTCTTCTACCTTCACCTCTCGCCGATATAATCGATACGACATTATTCTTAAACCGACTACCTACGCGCGTCCTGGATGTCTCCTGGATGTTTAAGATGGAATTTTAAAAAACCTTATCAGCGCGCGAGCAAGGGACAAGTATAAAGATTAGCATAGGCTTAGTATTTATTGCATGCCTCCGGTCTCAACGATGGGGCATAAATATTGTTTAAGGGCGACTCTTTATCATATAAACGCCCCGGCGTATAACGCTACTCATTTGAATTCCTGCTTTTTCCAGGGCATAAAATGGGCTTCGCCGACGCGCAACAAGCCGTTTACTTCCAGCCCCCTGGTTCGGTGGCACAGCAACAGCAAAACCGGGAAAACCGCAAAACCGTCGTCGCTGCGCCCGGAAAATACAAGAAATCTTTCGTGCGGATTCGCGTTACGATTTTATGTATTGTGTGCAACTCGTGCACAACTCACGCTCGATTCAGCATTTTGTTTTTTTCCGCTCTTGTTTAATCGCTAATAAATTTAAGCGTTTCGCAGCGTGCGACTAGGTTTTTAAAGAGACGCAGATTTTCAATGGAAATTAACTGAAATTACGTTGGCTTGAAATACGCAACAGTTCTTTCAAAGTTTTACTATTATAAATTATATATGAATTGTTACAAGAAAATTTCATTATAAATATTGTTATGTAAATCTTTATTATAAAAACATATTCTTCTTTGTTTACTTTCGTTTTCCATAATATTTTTGTACTAAGCCATACAGAATCCACGGAAATATTTTTCTAAAAGAATTAAAACTCTTCTTGTACAATAAATTAAATAAAATTATTTTTGGTTTTCCTGTTAAGATGGAAAATTATCTAAAAAGAATATATATCAAAATAAATTAATATTTCAGTAAATTAAACTTTTTTGTTTTTCATATATATAAAGTTATCTGAAAAAAATATAATAAATCTCTTAATGACGAGATAGAAATTTATTTAAAAAAAATATACAAGGTGTATCTAAATAAGTACGAAAAATTTCAAGAGATGATTCTTTGTTGAAAATTGAGGGAGGTTTCTTATATATACATATCTTATATCCCTCCCTGAAGAGTTATACTTTTCTGAAGAGGGAGGTAATAAAAATTAAGTTCTTTTTTTTCTAATTTCAGACAAATTAAAAAAAACTTGGTGGATATTTTTCACTCATAAGAAGGATATTTATTAATATTAAAAAGAATAAAAATTTAATTTTTATCTCCCTCTTTAAAAAAGTAACTCTTCAGGGAGGGATATAAGAAACCCCCTTTAATTTTCGACAAAGAATCAGCTAAAATTTTTCGCACTTATTTAGATACACTCTATCAAAATATAATAAATCTCTTAATATGATATTTCAATAAATAAAATTATAAACTTTTTATTTTTATAAGATAAAATTATAAACCTAAAATATATATGTATATATATATATATATATATATATATATATATATATATATATTGAAATCTAATAAATCTCTTAAGAAGATCCTAAACGTTCTTGAGAAGTCTGTTTTTTCCTGTTTTATCGACAAAATGTGAGGTTAGATAAACTATAAATCTATTTATTGAATATACGGATTGTTTTTTCCCTGAAATTAGACCAAATCAGACTTGGGATTGAATAAAGAAATATAAGTGAATATTTAGATATCAATTTGGAAGTCTAGTAAACGAGAATAACTTATTCTACATTTTCATGTGTGCACAAATTATAGTTTATCTAACCTCACATTTTGTCGATAAAACAGGAAAAACAACAGACTTCTCAAGAGCGTTTAGGATCCCCTAATATTCCGATAAATGGGATCATGAACTTCTTTTTAAAATATCAATTTAATGGCTGATAAATAAAATACTATATCGTCTAGTAAACGAGAATAACTTATTCTACATTTTCATGTGTGCACAAATTATAGTTTATCTAACCTCACATTTTGTCGATAAAACAGGAAAAACAACAGACTTCTCAAGAGCGTTTAGGATCCCCTAATATTCCAATAAATGGGATCATGAACTTCTTTTTAAAATATCAATTTAATGACTGATAAATAAAATACTATATCGTTTGACTTGACGTTTGAGTGAGAATTTGGGTTGAAAAGCACCGATTATACAGATTTCTGCGTAATTTCTAAGTCGACGAGCACGAAAGCAACTATCTATCGGCCAATGATCGACGCATATAAGCGCGTATAGCGGCGTTTAAATACCAAACGGAGCCTTGAAAGCGTTTCGATTAATGGAATTCCGCAACACGTCCGCAATTAACCCTCAAAGACCCGAGGCGCCGGTCGAAATGTCCAGCGGCGCGCTAATGGCGGACGATGGTCGTGTCGCATTCGAAACGCATTTAATGAATTCATTATCGATCAAATCGCTATTCGGGCTACGCTCGAGCTTTCGCGACAGCGTCAACCCAAAACGCTCGCAAAAGCACACGATCCCGCTAGGGGAATCGCGCCCGGGGAACACGAAGCGCGAAATCGTTTCGAATGATCAACTTGACAAATAGACGAGTAAATTTTATCCCTCTCTGCGCGTCGAAAAATTCGGACGAAACCGCCGCGCCAGGGATGCTGTTTCGAGTTCGCCGGATCGAAATGGCGCCTCGTATAACGTCGATCGGACCAAGTTTCACCTCGCGTCAAGGAAAATTCTCTGTTTGCGCCAATTGTTTTTCGTTAATGCGATTGCTCCGCGCATTCAACAACTAGCGCACGCTAGATCGCTAAAGGAAACAACACGTGCGGGAATAATACTGTACGAGCTTTTCGAAACTCGATACCGGGAGTCCTTTGTTCTCTCTTTGGCGTTAAAATAAAGTATATAAAAAGTTTGAAAGTGTGTCCATCCGCTCACTCTGCGGCGGCACGCAAAAATGTGGCACTGGAACGCGCAAGGTCTAATTGAATGTCGCGGATGAAGTTCCAACTTGTACAAGAGAAAGAGAGAGAGAGAGAAAAGAGGGGGAGAAACTCGGAAAAGTTTTCAGCCGATACGGGAGGGAAGGAAAGAGCAGGATATACTGTCATGTTTGAAACATAACGGACGTGTTTTTAACACACGCTCAATTATATCATCCTCCTGGCCGCATACGATGACAGATGTTCGGTTACATCGGCCGTGACGTTGTCACTCGTGCACTTCAGAATGTCTTCGTTAATAATTAACAGCGTCCGCTCGACAGCTTCGCGAGCGTAATTATTATATGAAGGGAGAAATAGAGGAGTTACATAATTCTATTAATAATGCCAGGCCATTACATTTGCCGGAGAACCGCGTGAATAACTTCCGACAAAAACTTCGCCGTGGGAGGCATTAATTGCTAACGAGGAGCAAGAGATCAAAGTCATGATCTTAATGCGACTCGTCCCGGAACATTTTGAGAATGTCGCTTCTCTCTCTCTTTTTTTTTATTTTTCCTCCCATCCGTTAATATCGCGCAGCATGTGGCGCAGGGAAAATTGAACCAAACTTTTGGCGCGGAAAAAAAGAAGTAACTCTTCGCCCCGTTAGGTGGACGTCGAAGTCTGTTGTGTGTTCCTTCCTTCCTTCCTATCCTCCCTTCCCACCCATTTTCTTCGCCCTAGGGAGATTTTCGCGTTGAACTTTTCTCAACTTATATCTTCGGCGTCTTCGACTGAGCCGCGACATGACAGTGAAAGCAAGTATTTTCATAAATCTCCGGGAGCGACATAGATTGATCATGTCGCCTGTATCGACGTCACCATTACACCCTAATCGTACGAGCCCGGATACACGTTAATGGACGATCTCCCTGTATATCACATGCAAATTAAGGTGCGTGTAGCAAAAGTAGTCATTTTGACTGTAATTTGACGTCAAAAGAATGTCAAAATCATTATTTTAGCTGGATACCTACGTATACGCTAAAAACATAGTTGCAAACTAGATAAATATACAAGGTGAGTCATTTGTTCTACCTTTAACAACTCTTTCCCTATGCCTTTTACAAAAAAAAATCGCATAAACTTGTTTGATCTTAAAATAGTGAATTTCTCTGTCTTGCAGCCCTTTTGACAAAATTTTGACAGAAATCAGCTGATTGAAGCGTTCATTTGCTAATTATATTTAAAATAATAATATGTTATAAAAATTAAAACTATATATTACATATTAAATAATGTTATAATACTTTAAACTCGATTAATATTTTTGACAGTTATCAGCTGATTTCAGTCAAAAAATATTATTCGAGTTTGAATTATTATAACACATTACATGTACGAGTGCAATATTATTATTTTAATTCTTAAAACATATTTTTATTTTAAAATTGAATTAACGCTTTAATCAGCTGATTTCTGTCAAAAAATATTAATATTTTTTAAATACCATTCTTTTAATATAAAATCGAAGAACGGCACGCTCTCGAGTTGTTTGGGTCATTTTCGTTTCAAAAATTAATATAAAGATTATTTAAACTCGATTAATATTTTTTGACAGAAATCAGCTGATTAAAGCGTTGATCGAATTGATTGTCATATATCCCACTCTGAACATCTTTCACGGTAAAAAAAAAAGGGGGCCCATTTGTCTAGATGGTTCTTTTGGCGAGAAAAACCTTACTTACATTTGATCGTCGCGCATATCGTATGGAGATTCGAAATAATTTTGTCGCGATCCACGCTGATCAAAACTCGACGCACGTCTCAGGCCTCGCGAATGTATCCGGCCACGAATTAACACGCAATGGGAGCACCGTTTCGCTGCATTACGAGCCACGTGGGGTTGGGACGAATTCGGGAATAGAGGCGCCGAAGGGTGGGTTCGTTATTTAGGGGTAGTTAAGTGTCCCGAGCACCCTCCTGCTATCCCCGGGTAAAACACTCTCCTCTAGGCGAAGGTCCCCTCAACTTGGCAGACCCGTTTGCTCCCGTTAAGCGTATCAGCCTCACCATTGTCTACGCTCGTTGTTCCACCTCTTCCTCACGTCTACTCCCTGTCGCATTAAGTTAAAGGACAGTACGAAGGCTAGGGGACAAATTAGCGGCCGGCGTTAATCAGTTCCTTAATTTTCCCCAACGCTCGCCTCGCCGAGGTGGAAAATGGAGGAAATGCGTTCTTTTTTTTTTTTTGCCGAAGAATCGTGAGCGGAACCGGGCGTGGCGTCGAGGAATCTATTGTTCGCGAGGTACGTTCCTTCTCCGAAGTTTTAATGGCCGCGACTCATTCGGGAGAGAGATTCCAGTGGTAAAAACTCTCCACGATTATATAGACGCTGAAGAAATCACCAAACGAAATTCTTGCTCCGTCTCTCTTTTTATAAGAAGTAAATCTGTAAATTACACCCATATTTTTTTTTAACTCTTCTGTCAACGTAGCCGAAGCTTCAAATGTGAAAAATGTATCGTAATTTTTACAAAAGGCCTTTTTATTCTAAAATATAATAAATACAAATAAATAGAAAAATTAAGAGACAATTTACGCAATAAAAGTGCAAAGTGTCGGAAATACGCTTTGGTATCCAGATATCCATATATTGATGGAAGAATGAAAAATTATGCCTTGACAGAAGGGTTAAACTGGGGAAACGGCGCAATTCCTATGTATTATGCAACGACGGAGAAGAGGATCGGGGGTTTAGATGCGCGATGCATCCGCGATTTTGCAGAGAATCACCGTCGGCGAAAAGCCAGCTGAGTAGTTCATAAAATCCGGGCTTCTCTCGTCTGTCCCTTTGTCTCCGGAATTCGCGGTAAAATCAGCGAAACCAGACATGACGCGCCCGGGATTTCCTGGGTGCCGCGCGATGACATCGGAGGGTGGAGAAGGGAAGGGTTGAAGGGCGAAAGTAGCGGCGACAGGGGAGAAAGGGACCAACTTACGCTTTATTGCGTATTTACATATTTTCGCCGAAGCCTCGCGACGTTTCATAAAATTCAACCTCTGTACGAGGGTCGGCATGAGAGAGACAGAGAGAGGAGACGCCTAGCTCTCTCGTCGACACTTTATACCTTTGAATTTTCGCGACAAAGATTCGCCCGGCAACGCGAACCCGGGTAGCTTGGGCTTCCGTTCCGCGCCAAGTCGCTCTGCTTTTATTTCCACGGCAGCATCCCCCGAAGGGAGAGGGAGCGGATCCGCTTTAAAAGGATGGAATTTCCCTGCGATCGCGGAGGTTCGGTGACCCGAGTGCGTTCCACGCAGCTTGCGTCTGACGCTACAATGGTGTATATATATATATATATATATATATATATATATATATACGGGGTGTTCCAGACCACCCGTACATCCTTTTTCTGTCAAAAACTATATAAGCATTTTAGAGAAAATTTTCGACAAAAATTGTATGATTTTTGGGGAGGAATATAAGATGGTGCCATTGATTTGACCTTGAAAAGTCATTTGAAGGTCATGTGAAGGTCAACTTATTATAGGGTTTTGGAAAGCTGTTGAGATAACCTACAAGAATATGTAATAAAAAATAAGTAAGTCCATTTAAAAAATTGAAGTTGACCTTCACGTGACCTTCAAATGACTTTTCAAGGTCAAATCAATGGCACCATCTTATGTTCCCCTCGAAATTTTCGTCTAAAACGTTTTTTTTCTAAAATGCTTAGTTTTTTTTTTTAAAGAAAAGGGGTGTACGAGTGGTCTGGAACACCCTGTAGATGTGTGTGTGTGTGTGTATAAATGTATGTGTGCGCGAATACGAAGCACTATGTGGGAAACGATTCCGCGGGAAACGGTTCCGCAACGACAGTTTCCTCATACGGAATCTCCCTTCGAATTGATATGTATGAGAAGCATATTGTGTATGCGATATACACACATTGTACATTCCTTTTGAATATCTTTGAAAATATACCTTCAATTCGATATGGACGCGAGTTGTTGCAAAATTGATAACCGGAAAGGCAGCATATGCGCAGCGACATGTCGAGAGATCTGTACCAGCGATCTACTCTCTTCTTGCAAATCACATACGGCATTATTTTACATTTACCTCCGACGGAAATTCCACGAATCATCCCCCTAGTGTATGTATATATCGCGTAATTTAACATTACAAATAAAACTGTAAAATGTATATTAAAAAATAATCTCTATTATTATCTCTCTGCGTTATTTTACATTTATACCTTCATACATAAATTCCACCAATCATCCTCCTGGTGTATATCGCGTAATTTGAAATAACAAATAATTACACAAATAAAATCATAAAATGTATTAAAAAATAATCTGCGTTATGTTATATTTATACTTTCATACGTAAATTTCACGAATCATCCCCCTATAGTGTATCGCTCAATTTTAAACGTCATTGCGAATAATCAATTAAAAAGTGCATTAAAAAATGATTCCTTTATTATATACTTTAAATCTGAATAAATATCGTCGAAAATACTCGTGAAATAATTTAACTCGCGCCATTATATCCTCGTCCGATGTAATCCTTCCTCGTGCAAACACGTGCAAGGCGGAACGCTTTATGCCGCCCTCGGGACTAATTTTAATCTCCGGTGTTGCGCTGCATCGAGCAAGTGTCGTCGATTTTTCTTGTCAGCTGCACACGACCGACCTGTTGGCAGATAATTTCCACGGTCGGCAAAACGCGCCGAAGACGGAGAGGGAAAATTCATTGAACCGGACCCGCTTTTGTCCTGGCCTGAACTCGACGCACGAAGCCACCTCGTGAAAGTTCCCGTCTCGGCTTCATACCACAGGGAATTAAACTTGGGACGGTTTCCACGGGGTTGGAGCTTCGGAAAAGGCAAGGGGAGAGGAGAAGAAAGGTAAGTTTCGGTCGGAGAAGGAGGGGATGAAGTCGCGGAAAAGCTGGTCCCGGTTAAACCTTCCGTTATAAAGCCGAATCGCGCTAATAAAATTAATTAGGACGTTTATACGAGCGCGAGACCGGGTTCGGCGGGCCGAAAACCAGTCGTAAAACTCGGCGAAAGAGTGGATTAAGTTCGGTCTGGAGGTCCGCTGCGCAGAGAGAGAGAGAGAGAGAGAGAGAGAGAGAGAGAGAGAGAGAGAGAGAGAGAGAGCCTTCGATTTCCCGCGGAATGAAAAATAACGTCCTCGTCGTCGTCGGGGGTCTGCATGCGCGGACTAGATCCAGGTGGATGATAGCAGGCTTAGCCGCTCCCGATGGTTAGTTGCGACGAGCTACGGTAACACATTCCACTTGGGTCGGGATGATCTCGTGGGCTATCTACGAGCACCAAGCGTGCGGAATCGTACGGGACAATTCGGGGCTTAAAAATTCAATGCGACACTAGCGGTGGTCGCGTGAACTATCATAAATGGCCGTCGCGAACATCTAACCTAACATTATCTTATTATTATTTAATAATGTTCCAGTGATCACATGAGATTCTGATGTCAAGGCACTTATTTGTAGACAGTAAGGAAAATATAAATCTATTCTTCCTTGACTTTTTATAGTTACACCGCGTATAATAATCATGCCGGAATTTTATAACATTGTGGCCTTTGATTATATTCCTTGATGAAGGCGTAGTTTTTGTATAATCATAGAGTGTGTCTAACCGCAATGACATCTTTTTAATTAAAAAAATCAATTTTTACACTGTTGTTGTATATTCACAACGGCCATATTTGTTTTGCTTTTACGTAGTAGCGCCTCTCTTATCACGGTGGACGTTTTCCTCGCCAATATTCGGATTTCAAACGTGTTATATTTCTCGCTACAGATTTTCTCTTTTCCTCTTTATATTAATAATTGAAAGTTGTATTTATTACAATTTTTTAGGAAGTAAATTAATTGTGATTATTTATTAATGATTAAAAATTTATTAATTCAGAAAATTATATTTAGTAATTGAAAGATATATTTATTACAATTTTCTGAGATGTAAATTAATTGTGATTATTTATTGGTAATTAAAAATTTATTAATTAAGAAAATTATATTTAGGATAATATTAAATATTTTTTTATTTATTAATTTATTTGAAGGTTTAAGTAGGAAAATTTAAATAATGAATTGAGTTATATGGAGAATGTAATGTAAATGATTAAGGAATATATTCTGAAATGAATATCTTTTCCTTTCTCTTTCTCTCTCTCTCTTCTATTTTCTCTTTCTCCCTCTTTTAATTTCGTTTCAACCTCATAACTCTACTTATTAAATCAAGATGAAAACGCCTTCACATTTCTCATATTCCTTTTTTTGTATGCCACATACAACTGTAGTATAACAATATATTAATTATAATGCAGAATTTTATACATCATTATTTAACTTGAGAATCTTTCAAATAAAAGATATTTATTTAATAAACCGCTGGTACAAAAGGTACACTTATATAATTATTTTATATTATCTTAGATATAATTTTATTAATGAATAAATTTTTAATAAATATATTTTTTATATCTCTCGCAAAAATGTTTTCTAAATCATTTTAGTATAATATAGATTATACAGAATAAAAAATGAGACATATAAATTCTACATAATTTTCAAAATTTCCAGGCGTTCGATAATTTTGAAATACGCATTAAATTTCCTCTTTTTGGTATATTTAATCCTACTATAATATTCTATTTAATAATTTAATAGTGTAATAAAATTTATATTAAATATTTCATTTAATATTCTATCTTGTATTATATATTTATATTTTCCATTATCCCAATATAATATCCTAATATAATATTAAAATCTTCCTGATTTATTAAAAATCCTCGGCTTTATTTTGTATCCGCAATCACGGATTTTCGCGAAGACGCGACGAATTATGGGCGCGCAGCCCTTCGGGCCTTTCGTGCCGATTTACCAGTTGAATCCAGCAAATCAGGATATCCTGGAAAACATGCTGCCAGATCCGGAACGGCCTGCCGGCGCATCCCTACATCGCAAGGGAGTCGTAGTTTGCAGGAAAGCAGGCTAATTGAGAGGTCGGCCTCCGGAGAGTAGAACGAATCGCTTAGCTACCCCACTTCCGCCCTTTCAGTCTCTCTCGCTCTCTCTTTCTCTCTTCCCCCTTCGAGTTCGCAGTAGCGCGCTTACGATGTAACGACGTCGCTCTGGAATTATTAATAGATCCTTACCCCACGAGATCCCTATTGTCGCTTGAGGACTGTTGCGAGGTTGTGAGGTCTCCCTCCGCGGCCGATGACTGCGGAAAGTGTCGGACATGCACGATAGATGCGAGAAAAAAATGTTTCTAAGTCAGAGAAATTTTACACACACACTGAAAAGAAAAAATTGTTAACTTTTAATTTTTTTTACAAGTTTAATTGGCAAAATAATATTTGGTTGAAAAATTTAGTCAAGTTAACAAATTCTTTTTTTTTTTTCAGTGCACGAATCCAAAATGATTTTGAAGGCTATCTCGAAAATTTTCTACCCCCTCTCTTGGGAAAATAAATATAATTTCAACACCTAAATGAGCGAAAATTAGTTTGGTTTTCTGCGGAAGATTTAATTTCTTTTTTTTTTTAGTTTTGCTAAAAAACCGAGATAATTTTTTCGGCAAAACAAACATTTTGTAATAAAGATGAATGTGTCTTATTGGAGATCCACTAAATGGATATCTTGCAACAACTTTGTTAATAATTCAGTACTTAGATGATCTGCCTGATGCATCTTTAAGCGGATCCTCAACAGGGTTTACACCGATCCTGATGAGCCGACAACTTATGGCTTTAATACAAAAGAGAAGAGTTTAAATTTTGATGTGGAAGAGCAATTTAAACTTAATCTCAAGTTATCTCTTATTTATCTCGGTATTCATAGTCTATCTCTCTTACATTGTCTGAGATAGATATATATAATCTTTCTTTTTTTTTACCAAAACCCAAAACATATCACCGATGTGAAATCCAATAGCAACTTCCAAAAGTTTTTTACGTCGTACATTACATAGCTATTCAGTTTTTCATCGATATAATGATTTATGCATCACGACGTGAAAATCTGGTAACGTTTTTGACCCCGCTACACGCGATATATTCTGTTTCTATCCCCGTATATTTAGTACGGTCCAAATTCAAATGGATGTTCGTACATTTTTAGCATGTTTTATTCAAACACATATCCACTTTTTTTATATCGAGGAAAGACATATTTACAAATGGAGAATCGATCTGAATCGAGTCGATAAAATTTAAAAATTCAAGCATTTGGAAGCATCTTATCAAGTTGGAAAAAAAGGAAAAAAGAAAGAACGAAACAAATCCATCACATCGAGATGAAATATATAATGCATAAATTTTAGATGAAAGAGTCATTAACCTTTCTGTCAATACATAATTTTTCACTTCTTCATTGCACTGTGACAATTTTTTTAGCGACTATTAAATATCGAACATTGTTTCCCGTTACATTTTAAAGGGATGCTGCCGTTATTCTGTTTTATCGACTTTAAGTTAGGTTAGGTTAGGTTCACTTCTTATTGAATATGCAGATTGAAGAATCTTTTGATACAGGCTTTTAATTTCATTTTTATTACTTTTGTATTATTCTTTCATGTCATCTCTATTAAGAGCGCCATATTTTGTGCACAAATAAACTGCAAAACTTTTGTATTAAATAAGTATTGTTACGAGGTGATGCAAGAGGCCGATAAAAAACTAATTTTTTAACTTTATTGTTTTTTATACGAAATTACAGTGCTCCCAGTACTTTAATTGTGGAGAAGGACTTTTCCATATGTATATAGCCAATAAAAAGAAAAGCCCTTGAACTCAAACTCGGTAAAACAGTCATGGTCAGCATACCCTTAAGGGGATCCTGAATGTCCTTGAGAAGTCTGTTATTTTTTCCTGTTTTATCGACAAAATATGAGATTAGATAAACTATAAATATATTTATTGGCTATACGGATTGTTTTTTACCTGAAATTAGACCAGGGCGGATTTGGCATTGAATAAAGAAATATAAGTAAATGTTTAGATATCAATTTGGAAGCCTAGTAAACGAGAATAGCTCATCCTACATTTCCGTGTGTGCTTTAGATTTATAATTTGTCTAACCTCACATTTTGTCGATAAAACAGGAAAGAACAAAACAGACTTCTCAAAAACCTTTAGGATCCTCTTAAGAGACTTCCGAATACAAAAGCTTCCTCGCTGGACGAAGAAAAGGTCCAACGCATTTTTCACATTTAAAGTTGTCTTGGATACCCGAGTACCCGTTTCTCGACAGAAGGGTTAAACGCCGGGATAAGTAATTACAAGAGTAAGTTAATCGCGGTGACGAGGATTGTCAGCGCGATTAATTTCCTCTCACCAACACACACACATACGCGGAAAGGTCGCATACGTTCGGAACGGGTGACGCGTAACATTGATGCGACGTATAACGCGCCTCTTCCTTTTCCTTCTGTCGTAACGCGACGAACGCTACGGCGTCGCGATGTCTGACGTCGTACGGTGTCGCTGGTGGTTGGTTGCTGTTGCTGCATTGTGCAACGCCGGCGCCAGACCGCGAGACACTGAGTTACGAGCCACGGAAGGGAGGTCGCGGCCACTTCCGGTTGTAATGCAGTTTGCGCAACAATGGGAGCCACAATGGGCCAAGGGAGCCACGTAACACTGCGCTCCCTTCGGAGACGTTGGCCTTTGACCGGAGGATCAAAGCGCTCTCTCTCTCTCTCCCTCTCCCACCCCTCTCTCTCTCTCGTTCTCCCTCCTCTTCTTCGTTTCTCTCCTCCCTATCGTATAATTTGCGCGAAACCTTTGTCGGGGATCTTCTCGGTCGTCCATCCGGTGGATTAAAACTTGGACCAGATCGCGATCCCGAATTATTGGAATCTGGTTCTTGTTCGAGGCCACCCCCGAGAGAGGGTGACTTTTAATTGCCGCGGATTGTATTTGCGGGAATGTACGTAAAAACCTAGAGTAACGATCTCGAATCCAGGTGCATAAATAATGTCCGCGGGAAAGGACGATAAAAATCTATCGGGCTCATTAAAAGTCCGATAGTTGGCGAATACGAGGCCCCGTCATTTCACAGATTTTAACCGGTCTCTCAGAGAGAGAGAAACGAGAGGGAACCCCCGGCGGGTATTTAAGATATCTTTAATTAACGTACTTTCGTTGCAAATCTAATCGACGGGGCGTTAATGAAAGCCGTCGAAAACGTTTCCTCCCGTAGTTTCCGGCCGTTTCCTTTATTATCGCAGTCGGGCGAAGGGGAAGGAAAAGGGATGGAATTGGCGGCGAACGGGCAACTCTTTGAAGAAGAGCCCGGCCAAGAAGTTCGCCAGTTTATCATGGAGAGAAAAAGGCGTGGACTCGGCGCACAAGTGAATTGAAATGGCGGCGCGATTGTTCTCGTAGCGACGCGATTTTGTCGCTGACATCTCTCATATTTTGTATATATACAGTGGTTCTAAATAAGCGCACGCAATTTTAAGGGATGATTCTTTGTTTCAAAAATTAAGGGGGATCTTTCATATAAATATGTACTCCATGCAAGGAACTACACGCTTTTCCAAAGAGGAGGGTGAAAAAATTAGGATTTTTTTTCAGAAGGGGATATAATTAATTTTTATTTTTTAATTTTTCTTCTTTCTAAATTTTTTAAAATTTATTCATATAAATTATATAATTTTTTAAAATTTATTCACACATATAAATATATTCATATAAATATGTACCCCATGCAAGGAACTACACGCTCTTCCAAAGAGGAGGGTGAAAAAATTAGGATTTTTTCCAGAAGGGGATATAATTAATTTTTATTTTTTAATTTTTCTTCTTTCTATATTTTTTAAAATTTATTTATTCTGTTTTATTTTCATTTTTATTAAATATGCAAATAAATTTTAGTGTTTATTCAAAAGGAGAGCAATTGCTTAATTTTTTTACTGATTCCAAAGGGAGCAAATCCCCCCTCTTTAATATCATGCTGTGCATAATATGAATTTTTATCTTCTTTCTTGCAAATTATTGACTTTATGAAAAAAATTTTAAAAGTCTCTAAAGGAATCAAGCTTACTTTTAGATAATCCCATTCCGACCATTAAAAAGTTTTAATAAAAAATTAAATAGAGTTGCTAGCTTCATCCATATTTGTATATAAAAAGATTTAACAAATATTAACAAATATCCTTTTCTTAGTAAAAAATGTTCACCAAGTTTCATTTTTTCAACTTGTTCAAAATTCGAGAAAAAATTGAAACCTAATTTTCATTATCCTTATTTGGAGGAATATAATTCCTCAAGGATATATGAAGGACCATTAAAAAGTTGTAATAAAAAATTAAATAGGGTTGCTAGCTTCATCCATATATATGTATATAAAAAGATTTAACAGATATTAACAGATATTCCTTTTCTTAGTAAAAAATGTTCACCAAGTTTCATTTTTTCAACTTGTTCAAAATTCGAGAAAAAATTGAAACCTAATTTTCATTATCCTTATTTGGAGGAATATAATTCCTCAAGGATATATATTAAAGACCATCCTTAATTTTTAACAAAGAATTATTCTAAAATTTTTGCACTTATTTAGAATCACTCTGTATATATATGGAATATATATAGCATCCGCAAAATTAATTGCAGTTTAGCATACAAATTCTTCACCTGCCTCTCTTTCCTCATGATAAATTAGAATAAGAAAATCCGATAAACTCGCATCAGGGGTAGGAATATTCACGTCGCCAACACACATTTCTTGGCATGGATCGCGAGATAAATGCGAGCGTTACAGTGAGTGGACAGCCGGAGATTCAATTAATTCTGGATAAGGAATTATAGCGGTCGAAGGACCTCATGAGAGAAGAGGGAGAGAGATCGTTAGAGAGAAAGAAAGTGTGCGATGAAAGAAAGGGGTGAGACGAGAAAAGAGTAAGCGCACAGGGATAGTAGATTTCTCTCTCCTCGTTCTCTCGAAAAGTTTAAATAATGTTTGTAAACTCCGGCGAAGTAATTCGCGTAAGAAAAGAGAATCCGGAATCCGCGGCGAATAGCGGCGGATCGAGTTTACGACAACTTTAGAAATAGCGCCATGATCTTGCGGTCGATTATACTTCAACGAGCGAAGGGACGATGGATAAGAAGAAGAAAGAGGGAAGAAGAGAAAGGGAGAGAGAGAGAGAGAGCTTATACAAACGTTGCGGATTATGGAGAGATCGTAAACGCGGTTAGTATCAATAAGAATTAATTACAATATCTTTATTAAGTAAATATTTTCTTGTGCGATAAATTTTTAATTTTTACGGAATTAAAAAATTATTCTAACAAGCAAATTAATTAATTGAAACAAATTTTATACTATAATTGAATTAAAATTAATCGTTAATTATTTCTATTACAATATACTGATATTTTATAAATATAAAAAACTTGGCACTTTAATTAGAAATCTTAAATATATAAAATAATTATATCAATAATTATGCAAGATAAGAAAAAAATTATATTTTTCATGCCACAAAAATTAATGTTTTAATTACAGTACTAATTTAAATCATTTTTTAAAACTTTTTATAACTTTTAATAATATCGAATAATTTTTAATATTCCGTAATAATAAAAATTATTAAGATTAATGGGCAAATTGTGAATGCAGCCAATGCAGTTTTAATAAAAAAATTTGCATGCATTTTTTTAAGACCTCGAGACGCCGGAGACGCTAAAGGCGAGGGTAAACCATTCGTCGTTATTTATTAATATCCTCGGGTATATATTTTCGTCGGATTATGTGTTCCGAAAGTGGCTTAACGAACTTTCTTACGAGATTCATAAAGTCCGTAGTCGACGTCGTTCGAAAAGTTTTTACCGCGCGGGACTAGTAATACGAGCGATTTTCGAGAAGCGCTTTATCGCTCGCTTATTAACAACCCCCTCTCCCCAAACGAAACAAACTTTCTCCCCGCGAAACAGCGTGGTATGACGACTATCTTTGGTCGAGAAAAGGAAAACTTAAAAAAATGTATTTTTCCTTCTGCTTCCTTTTTAGAAAAAATTGTGTTAATTTAATATAATACAGATATAGTTAAATAAAGACACAAATACTGTGTTAATATTTCAACACAAAACTTCTAGTAATTTAAAATAAATTTTGTATTACCCGTGCAGGCAAAGTGGCAACTTTGTGTGCGTGTTTTCTGTGCGGAAAGCGGCCAATTTCCCACGCCGCCATCTAACGCACAGAAAACGCGCACAAAGCCACTTTGCCTGCACTCGTAATACAAAATAGTATGTGTATTACGTGCGGATTGACAATTGTTCACTCGTGTGGGGTGGTCGCACTCGTCTTCGGCTCGTGCATCCATCCCCCGCACTCGTGACCAATTGTCAACTTTCCGCACTTGATACACAATTTACTATTGTGTAAAATTAACATAGTTTTAATGTAAAAATTAACTGTTATTATATGTTAATTTTAGATTTTATCATCCCTACTTATGTTATAAAATAAAAAGTCAACATTTCAGTCTGTAAATTTTTACAGATAAATCTTGTCACTGTGTAAAATTAAAAAATAGATGTGTGTTATTATTTTTCAATTGTTTTAATCATTTAACACTTAAGTTCAATTAACGCGACAGCAATATGTCAAATTAACAAATAAATATGTTAAATATTGAACACAAAAATTTTAACGGGGGCAGTTTTTAACAAGAAGACAAATTTTCCTACTGCGAGCTTGTTTGCACTAAATAAATAAATCTTGTCACTGTGTAAAATTAGAAATAAATGCAATTTCGTTATTTTTACGTTTTTTTTTTTAATTGTTTTAATAATTTAACACTTAAAACACGACAGCAATATATTAAATAAGCACATAAATATGTTAAATATTGAACACAACAATTTTAACGGGGGCAGTTTTTAACAAGAAGACAAATTTTCCTACTGCGAGCTTATGTTTGCGCTAAATAAATAAATGCCGTATATGTGTGTTCACTCTTCTCCCTCTCCCTCTCTCTCTAAAGTGTAACCATGATAAAGTAGAGTATATCGTGCGGGACGGTATGAAAAACGCGCGGCGAAACGCAGTCACCGAATTTACCTGACAATCTGGCTTCCGAACGAATGTAATTGTTTGATCGTCGTCTAGTCGGTGGATATGTATGTACGATGTCCGACGACGGGGCATATTGGTATTTGCTTGTCGCACGCGTCAATACCGTCACTTAACTAGCAAATATCCGACCTGAAGCGAGGTAGATAGGCGGCCAAACTCCCGGACCCCAGTGGCACAACCACCTACAAATCCCGCGCTTGATAATATCACCTATTGTGACTGTTCTGGCGCAGATTGCGCGCTACAAACATCGGAGATCCGCTTACAATGAATTTTAGTCCCGCTCGAGCTGCTAAAACAATTAATGAGAGGCTCATCGAGAAATATTATAAGCATTATTCTTGCTAGAAGTTTAATCCTTTTTCTATGTATTATTTTAGTGAGGAGTGGAATTAAATTCTAATTGTTGTGGAAAGGAACAAAGAGTGACGCCCAGAAAAGCCCTCTTTTGAACGGAAATTAAAAAATATCAGACTGAAACTAATATTTTACTGATTATCATGTTATCATGAAATGATTTGGATCGATCACATAATAAAAGTTGATTGTTTCATAATCAAAATTCATTAAAATTAATTGCGGATGATAATAAGCAAATTGATAAAATATGTAAAATTTTTCAACAAGATTCATATTATTGCTATTATTAATTATTGCATCATAATAATTTATATCATTTGCGTAATCATGAGTCAAAGAAATACTCATTTCACTTATAATAAAAATAATAATAATATTTACAAAATATTATTTGTTAATATATAATTCCAGTCAAACAATAAAGCACACATTTATTATTTACAAATTAGATAACTGGAAATAATTTGATTCACGATATCTCGAAAAATAGATGTCGTAATGGAATAATTTGCGAGTGAATTTACCCTTTGGAAAACCTTATCTAATAATATCACACTTCAAATTCTTAATTCAAATTTTTGTGCAAAAAGAAGGTTTTTTTTTAAAAGACCATTTGGAACGTCACTTTCTCTTATAGCATCGCTTTGAAAAATTTAATTTTAATTATTTTTTACTAAATTTAAATTACCTTTCATCCGTAAGTCGCAAATATTTCATCAAAAGTGAAATCTTTTCCCCAGTTGAACGCGATTACCTTTGTTCCCGTAATTATACATTAAGACGAATCGATCGCATAACTTTCTTCGCAAAAGTTCCGAAGAACTACTCTCTTTCTCTCTCTCTCTCTTCGGAAAGATTCGGTCCGAGAAAATTGCAGTGCAGTTCTCGAGCGATTAAAAGAGCAAGGGAATAAATTTCGACAAATGAACCCACGCGTGGGTTCGCCGATACAGCAAAAAAAAAAAAAAAAGGTGGAGCGTTGCTTATCGGCGATTCTACGAGCTTAAGTTCCCTGTTTGCTCTCCCGCCGGCTTGCGCTCGACCTTTATTATTTTGTTTTTCCCCGAAGAAACACGGTCGTTCCGATCGCGGTGCCGCATTCAAAGATGCCGGGAGTGCAATTTTATTCCCCGTGTGCTGCAGCTGCACAACGCGCCGACGAAATGGCCGGTAGCCATTGCAATAAGCGGGACTTCCCCGCTTCAAATATGGCGCATGCTGCGGACTTTATATTTCGCTCGTTCTTTTTTTTCTTCTTCTCCATCGACTGTAATTGCGTCTCGTTCCGCATAATTATACGGCCTTTTGCCCTTCGATTCGGAAAATCGAAGTTAACATCGCGCAATCGTTGATCACTTTCAGCGCTCTTTCCTAGGTTAGGTTAGGTTAGGTTAGGTTCCTAGAGAAACGTTCGATTTATTAGAGAGAGAGAAGGGAAAAAAGCCCAATATTTTTTGTCCAATACCAATCGGATCGCTAAACGTCCTCTCCATCTCCCACCTGCCGCGAAACCCACTGATGTTTCCGCTTTTCGTCGGGCAAAACAACGTCAAATATGAATTCCGCGCACAGATTCGGTGATCGCGCGCGGATTCAGCGAGAACAGCCGAACCGTTAAAAAGTTTTGTTCCGCTATTACGGCTACGCGATAACAGTCGATTCGTGTCAGCGCGACTTGCTGCCCAATGTTGTCTACTGTTTTGATAGAATATATCTCGATTTTTTTTTTTTTTGACCGCGACAAAGGACGCGCCGCTTCCTGCCTCCGAAAACAACGTGGACTTTTTCCGCCGTTCCGGATTAATTCCAAACGCGACATTACAGACGTGTTCAGATTATTAGACTCGAACAGGTTGTGTGTTAAATTTACAATTACGCGTTTTTTCAATACTCACATTTTTGCTTATTTTTTATTTATTTTTAATTTTTATTTTATCTTTTATTTTTTATTTATTTTTATTTTTATTTTTTATTCATATAAAAGATTGAAGAGCTCTTTATAATTCTTTTCGATCCAGAGATTATTCGCAATCGTCTATTTTAGGGATGGAAACCCTATTGCATTAGCAAGCAAGATTATTGATGTTTGTATAATATATTGTCGCTGATATTGATTGATTTTATGGTGTTATTTCTGTCAAATTAAATCTGAATAATTGTATGCACTGCGGACAATAATTTATCTTATTTTAATTAAATTATAATTGTTTGGCATTATAGAATGTTTCTGACAAAGTGTCAAAATTTAACGATTTGGGCGAAGGTGATTTGTTGACAAAATATTAAAATATAAAATTTTAATTCTTGAAAACTAAATAATTAAAACAATAAAATAATTTTCTAATAATCCGAACACATCTGTGGTTTTAATTTCGTGACAACTATATTGAAACGACATCGAGTTATCGGATAAAACGATGAAGATAATGAGGAGGAACAAAGGTTTGGAATGAATGGGACAGCATCTGACAACGAGACAATACTCGGATATTAGTTGTAGAAAGGCGCCGATGCTAATTAAAGCCGTGAATAATTTGGCCGTTTCTCTCTCTTCTGCGCTTTCCGATAATTAATTCTATCGTCAGAAATAACGTAACAATTTTGTATTCGGTACAGAAATGTAACGTGCAACTGCGCCGAATATCCAAGCCTCGGACACGTGCATTTTATCCGCGTGTTTGATATTCGCGAAACCGTGCCGTGACGGGACCGAAATCGCATCGCATTCGTGCTCGTTCAATTTTCATGCGTATCGAATCAACTTGAAAGGGAGACGGGCATCTCGCTAAATTATTCTCGACATTTTCGGCATTCTCGGCCGAAGGAATCAAACACGCGAGCGAATCCGGTGCTCGACTCCTTGGAATATATCGATTTTATGCGAGGCCTCGAGATCGGGGGAGATTCCGGCTATTCGAGAGAAGTTTTCATAATTCTTAATATCGCTTCATGTTCCATTCATATAATAATCGTAATAACAGCGTAAAAATGATAAAATTTAACTCAATCTGCCTGATGTATCATCTCGAATTATTTGAATGAAAGGAGCATTTGCCGCCCCTCCCTCTGGAATCAGTAGAAAAATTAAGCATTCGCTCTCGCTTTGAATAAATTTGCATTTAAATGTACGAGTTTGATATAAAAAAAATAAAAATTAAATAACAAAAAAATTTTTTTTAAATAAAAACAAAATACTTTTATTATCAAAAGATACTTCAAATTATAAGCATTTTAATTTTGAATCATATCTTCCGCTCTTAATTCTTAAATCATTTATGCAGAGAAAATATAATTGAATATTGTGTTATGATAGAATATAAAAATAATTGATGAAAGGTTTGTTTATAAAATTGAGAAGAAACATTTATTCGCAAATAGATATTTTTTTAGATCTAGAAAAAGCGAAGTAAATAAATAAACAGAGTAGGAAGCGATAAAATATCTTCTGTTGCCTCTCGATAACATAAATATTTAATTTCAATAAATTTTCCCGAGCTGCGCATTTAATAATGAAATATTATATACGCGAGATGTGTTTTCAACCCTTCCCCGTTATAACGATACCGGAATTTGCCGGAGTGGAGCGTAATAACGTTTGCGGTCGTCGCGCGCTATTCTGCATCCTTCCACGTGATACAGCTATAATTTCGTAATGCGCGCGACAAGATGACACGTACACGTTTTCATATACATAAGCGAGAATCTAGGACGAAGGAGATATCGAAAATTATCCTAATTAAGTCACGCGAACGTGAGAACGCGCGATAATTGTATTTTTCCGAACGATGACAGTTCGCGTTTCGAGCGTCAAGGATATCGCGGAATCTTGACAAACACGTCGGCTAAACCAATTCGGAGGATATCAGAGAATAGTATATTGTGTATCAAGTGCGGAAAGTTGACAATTGGTCACGAGTGCGGGGGATGGACGCACGAGCCGAAGGCGAGTGCGACCACCCCACACGAGTGAACAATTGTCAATCCGCACGTAATACACATACTATTTTGTATTACGAGTGCAGGCAAAGTGGCTTTGTGCGCGTTTCCTGTGCGCTAGATGGCGGCGTGGGAAATCGGCCGCTTTCCGCACAGAAAACACGCACACAAAGTGCCACTTTGCCTGCACGGGTAATACAAAGATATATATATATATATATATATATATATATAAAATCAATTGATACAAAGTTTCATTCGCGTATATTGTAAATACAACTAGTGATAGATAAAAAGGCCAACTTCTCGAACAATTATTAGAGTTGTTCTGTCAAATAAAATTTATTCCATGTATAAACTAAACATAAAACATTATGTAAAAGCTACAAACATTCTATACTCAAACTTAAGCGAAAATTACAATCATTATAAAATAAACGTTTCAACCGCACGCGGTCTTCCTCAGTGTTATATTACATTAATTATTAGAAAATACAAAATCATACAAAAATTCCACATAATATCGAAAATTAATGTTCTTCAATAAGAGTCGAGAATTTATAAGCAATTAAAGCATTAATTTTCGATATTATGTGGAATTTTTGTATGATTTTGTATTTTTTAATAATTATATATATATTATATACAGGGCGTCCCAAAATTAATAGCAAACCTTTTAATGGCAAATTCCTGGGTTCATTTGAAGACGATTTTTCCTCAGCAAAAATGTCGAGAGATTTTTGCCATCATGTATCTTCGTAATTAAGGGAATCCTATGTTAACCTAAGTTTCATTCCTGTTTTATCGACAAAATGTGAGGTTAGATTCAGCTATAAATCTATTTATTGGTTATACGGATTGTTTTTTCCCCGAAATTAGAAATAAATTCTCAGAATTCATAATTCTGTAACCAAGATATATAATGAGACTATACAGGTTGATAAGTCTTTTTTTTTCCTGTACAAATTAAAGTATTAATAATTGCTTTCCATTTACATCAAAACTCAGATAAATCTAAACATCTACGTTAAAGAAAGACAGAAGTGAGATTTATCTGAGTTTTGATGTAAATGGAAAGCAACTAACAAAGCGAAGAGTTCTAATTTCGGTTAAAAAACAATTCGTATAACCAATAAATAGATTTATAGTTTATCTAACCTCACATTTTGTCGATAAAACAGAACGGAAATCACAGATTTCTCAAGGATAACTTTAAACCTTAAATTAAAATTCTATTAAAATAAACTCTACATGAGATTAATAAAAGAATATGATTTTGTTATTTCCACAAGACTTAATTTACAAAAAACCCCTTATTTTCAATCGCTTATAACTCGAAAATGATTAAAGTCTCGACATTTTCGTTGAGGAAAAATCGTCTCCAAATGATCCCAGGAATCTGCCATTAAAAGTTCTGCTGTTAATTTTCGGACACCCTGTAAATATATCTCGCGAGCACGGGAGAGATGTAATTAAAGGTAAATAAAGTCATTCGGGGATGAAGATAAGCATACAAGGGGTGGAAAAAAAAACGCGTGCGCACAGAATGAATGTATTAACCTATATATATATATATATATACTATGTATGCGTTTCTACAAGAGATTAGGTAGATCGCCGCGTACAATTGCGACGTGCTCGTCCCCCTTCATCCCCCTCTTTCCACCCCCACCCTCTCTCTCTTTCTCGCAAGTTTCAGCGGAATTCCAAATGTAATTTCATCAGCGTAAGTGCTCGTTACTCTACAGTACGGTATACGTACATGCGGACGTGCGTTTCCTTTTACCCCCCTTCAACCCCTTCCTCACCTCTTCGATATATCGCGATGGTGATACTCTTGGCGCCGCGGCACGTTAAAAGTAGCGCTATCGGATTATTTAATACCGAGGGAAGATATACGACGCGAATAAACGGTAAATGTCTGCGCCACGGTATGGTCATACAATAACCCCTTTGCGAGAGAATACTCACCCTACCCCTAAGGTTTCAACCCCCCCCCCCACCCCCACCCACCCCTCTATTTCTACTAACCCGCCTATCTAACGCCAACATATACGTACACGCGCGCGAGTCGGTTACAGATAATTGCCCGGGTCGTAGAAGTCGGGCCATTCGGACGAAATTGTTAACTTAATTCCATTCTCTAATTCAATTAACGCCGGCGAGCCAGACCGCGCGCTCGGCCCCCCTCGGCCCCCCTCGGCCCCCCTCGGCTTTTCTCGGCCCCACTCGGCCCCATCCGCCGCCACGTGATTAAATGGAAAGTACTTTCGCGCGCGCGCGCGGGATAACGGGCGATCTTTCACGCTTTCCACGTTTCCGGCTGTAACACAACCGCGTAGTGTGTCTTCTCTCTCTCTCTCTTTCTGCGGACCCCCACCTACGCTCGGGTAATCTGCCTTAGCGCAGCCGGGCATTTATTTCCGGTGTCCGTCCGTTCTGGTCGTTCCCGCGTCACTTCAGCGTCCGGTTACACGACACGCTTGTGTTCGTGACACATCGCGCTTGTCGCCGCCGAGATACACCTCGGACAGGCACTTTGAAAGTTGTAACGTGGATTATTCAAAACGGTTTATACACACTCGCGCAATTTTTCCCTTTTTCTTAGTCTCCCTTAGCGCCCCGCGAAAAGGGAATTCTCAAAAAAGCGTTTCGCTTTGAAGGAGAAAAATTCCGCCCAAGATTCTCGAGTGTATGCAGGGTGTCACAAAATTATCGGATACTCTTCTGTTAATAGGGGGATTTCTGAGGTTATTTGTGGAGACGATTTTTGCTCTGTAACTAAGCCTTAAATTAAAATTCTACCTGAAATTAATTTGCAAAAAACTATTTATTTTCAATTGTTTATAACTCGAAAATTATTGGTGCCTCGACATATTTGATAAGGAAAAATTGTCTTCATATAATCTGAGGAATTTTTATATTAACAAGGTGTAATTTTGGGACACTGTGTATATCGAAAAAACCAACAATTTTAATAATAAAGTTTTAATAATAGGAAAGTCGTTTTATATATATTGCAAATTCTATTTTAATTAAGGCTTATTACTATCAATTTAAAGTATGTATTTTAAAGATAATCGATTCACGCCGCAATACAGATTTCGATATTCAGGAAATTGGATTTCACTTGTTGCAAGTTCTTTTATCATTAATTAAATCTTAATATTTAAAAGTTACTAATAAATTAAAAAATTAATTAATAATTTTTAATAATTTAAAAACTTAATTATTTATATTAATATATGCAATGACATATTATATATTGATATACACGGATATAAGATATTGGTATTATTAATAATTATTATTTTTTTTTATGTTCCTGAAACATGTAAGCATTTAACTTGAATTTTAAGAAAAAATTTATTACGTGCATGTGTGAATCATGTTAAATACAAAATTTAAGATTAAATCTCTATAATAAATAAAGCGAGATGAAGTTATTTCTGTATTAGAGTAAGATTATTTCGACGATTTAAAGCGAACGTAATTTAATACAGAGAAAAGAGGAAGATTTCTGTACAAATCTCTGCAAGTAGAATCGTATTTAATTTAAGAGAAATCGAGTTCGTTAGCTGGACGTACTTGGCACACGTTACCAGCAGAAGAAATATCCGAATAAAACAGTTCCAAGGATACTACAAAAATATAGATTGTGCAAGAAGAATCGTACGAAAGGAATAAATCATTCAAATCACACACATCGACAATCGAAGAACTTTCCCGTTTCTAACGTCGTGCATTAATACGCAAACCACTTCGACTATTGTTAAATATCCTCTCACTTTTATAATATTTATAGGTATTGCATATGTATATCAGTGCCAGTATTTCATTTCTCTATTAAATTCTTTCTTCCAAAAAGTATTTTTAAAAATGTATAAATAAAATATTAATACCATTATTAATTTAAATCCTAATAATAATATTTACACTAAATAAAAATATTTATGAGATGACACATTCTCTTATCTAATCTTACATTCAACAAAAAAATTCTAAAATATCATCAATAATTCTATTAATACCAGCGTTGCGCTAAAAACATATTAAAACGTACGTAATTCTAAATTTTGCGCCAGCCAACTATAAAAAAAATTGCAATTAAATATTAAATACAAAAAAAATATTTGCAGGCTAGAGGAAGAAATTGAATATGCAAACCACTTCGATTATTGTTAAATATCCTCTCACTTTTATAATATTTATAGGTAATTGCATATGTATATCAGTGCCAGTATTTCATTTCTCTATTAAGGGGTTATACCTACCTGCAAACTTCAAAAAAATCGATTTTTGGATTTTGATATTTTCTTAAAGTACATACTTTCAAAAATATTCCCTGCAAATTTCAAGTCGATTCGACAAAAATTAACGAAGTTATGTGAGTTTAAAGGTATACTGGTGTGAACGTATCCTCCTGTTTAGAAGCAGGGTACAGAAACGGGTCTCAGGTATCGAACGGCAGCTGCGACGCGGACAAAAGCGGTCTCTATACAAAGCCAAAATATATATAAATAAATAATATATATAAATATATATAAATATATATATAAATATATTATTTGGTTGTGAACTTAATTTGAAACTTCAAATGCGTTTTTCTCAAAACAGCATTTTTAAAATCGGTGACCAAAATATCTCGAAAACCGCTGCATCGATTGAAATAAAATTTGGTAGACATCTTTAATACTAAAAAATCTAGTGCCCGATCGTGGCTTTCGTTTTTTCGTTGCGTATTTTTTTTTTAATAATAAAAAAACGAGTGAATTTTTGGTAGCAAAATCATACCTTCAAATTTGAACAGCCGCCATTTTGTCGCAAATTAATTTTTCAAAAAAATGAACGATCGGGCACTAGATAATCTTATATATTAACTAAATTTCTCGGGTTTTTTGATTTCTGGTAAACCAGTTCAAAGTTAGAGTGGTCACCGCAAAACGCTTTTCAAAAAACTGCTTCTGGAAGATTAAGCATATCTTTTTTATTTATCAACATTTTGCAATAAAAAAAATACTAAATAATCTTTGAAATATATATATTTGAAAACATAAATGTTCCTTTCCAAAGCACTTCAAATATTTAAAAAAAAAATTCCCAAAAATACGTGTTTTTCAGACCTTGCAGGTAGGTATAACCCCTTAAAAGTCTTTCTTCCAAAAAGTATTTTAAAAAATGTCTAAATAAAATATTAATACCATTATTAATTTAAATCCTAATAATAATATTTACACTAAATAAAAAGATTTATGAAATGACACATTCTCTTATCTAATCTTACATTCAACGAAAAAATTCTAAAATATCATCATTAATTCTATTAATACCAGCGTTGCGCTAAAAACATATTAAAACGTACGTAATTCTAAATTTTGCGCCAGCCAACTATAAAAAAAATTGCAATTAATTATTAAATACAAAAAAAATATTTGCAGGCTAGAGGAAGAAATTGAATATGCAAACCACTTCGATTATTGTTTAATATCCTCTCACTTTTATAATATTTATAGGTATTACATATGTATATCAGTGCGCCAGTATTTTATTTCTCTATTAAAAGTCTTTCTTCCAAAAAGTATTTTAAAAAATGTCTAAATAAAATATTAATTATTAATTTAAATCCTAATAATAATATTTACACTAAATAAAAAGATTTATGAAATGACACATTCTCTTATCTAATCTTACATTCAACAAAAAAATTCTAAAATATCATCAATAATTCTATTAATACCAGCGTTGCGCTAAAAACATATTAAAACGTACGCAATCCTAAATTTTGCGCCAGCCAAGTATTAAAAAAATTGCAATTAATTATTAAATACAAAAAAAATATTTGCAGGCTAGAGGAAGAAATTGAATATGCAAACCACTTCGATTATTGTTAAATATCCTCTCACTTTTATAATATTTATAGGTATTACATATGTATATCAGTGCCAGTATTTCATTTCTCTATTAAAAGTCTTTCTTCCAAAAAGTATTTTTAAAAATGTCTAAATAAAATATTAATACCATTATTAATTTAAATCCTAATAATAATATTTACACTAAATAAAAATATTTATGAGATAACACATTCTCTTATCTAATCTTACATTCAACGAAAAAATTCTAAAATATCATCAATAATTCTATTAATACCAGCGTTGCGCTAAAAACATATTAAAACGTACGTAATCCTAAATTTTGCGCCAGCCAACTATAAAAAAAATTGCAATTAATTATTAAATACAAAAAAAAATATTTGCAGGCTAGAGGGAGAAATTGATAATGTCTTACATTAGGCGATATCGCGCAAAACACAATCGAGCCCTCTCCCCCTCGTTATTAGAGGAGGACGAGCTATTCTTCGAGGGATGGGAAAGGCGCGGGTGCAAAACCCCCGGGTTCGAAGCCGTGCATCGGTTAAGCCGAGAATGATTGCCTCTAATTTCTACCGACGAGGGCCGCAAGAAACTTCCTAATGCTTTCAACATGCTCCCTGCTAGCCGGGCGCTATCAGCTAGCGCGCCCCGGCATTCATCCCCCTTCATCCCCTGCCACACCCCCTCCTGCGCCACCCTCCGCTTCTTGCGGCCGGATATACGAAAGCGCCGCGCGATCTACGTGACTGCGTTCGACACGAAACGAAGCTTCGAGAGAGCGAGACGGTCAGTTTCATCCGGCTAATTCGTGCGATAAACGAGAATATTGCCGACGTGACCGAGAAACGCGGTAAGAAATCGATCGATTTCTTCCCCCGTGATTTATGAACGATTCTCGAGCCGATCTCTCGTGCGAATCCATTGGTTATTGAAAAACATGCTGAATTCCGCTAAAGTTCCATAAAGCGCAATAAACGGAAGTCTTCACTCTCCCGAACGCATTTCAATTTTACATTTGTCGATCTAATTTATTTAATTAATTATATGGTGAATTATATGAATTATCCGACGTTCCTATGGAAGAGATAACATTCTTATCTCGCGATCTCTAAAAAATCTCGGAAAATGGAAATTCTCATCTCTGTGTAACCGCGCACGCGTAATTATATATTATTATAATAAGGAGATAAAAAGATGACGCAGAAACGATAAAGAGACTATCACGACCGAAACAATGTAACATTGTCCTTTCACCGTTAAATACTTGCGAATATGTGTGCGCGCGGGTTGAATTATATGGAAAATTTAATTATCTCATCAGCTGTACTCATAATTTTAATGGCGAAGCGGGGAGGGGGCTATATAACCCTTTTGAAATCAGTGATGCAGCCGAGATATAAAATTATACGATATGTTATTACGCGATATGCTTCAACCGCGCTGTAATCGATAAATGCAATTAATTTCACAGCAGCTACGTTTTCTCAGAGAAAACGCACTGTTATTCCCGTCCCTTTTACCTGATGTTTTTGCACCAAGTTATAAAAATAGCTCGGAAATGTGCTTACAATAATATACACACACAGAGAGAGTTATTCTCTATTTAATAACAATTAAATTGTAATAAAATGATCGATTATTCCATATCACACACACACACACACACATACACACGTCATCGATGTAGAACCTTCAACGCGGCAATCAATTAGCGGGGAATATCACGTATGCGATATAATACAATAGATTATCCTTCGCATTCGGATGATCGCAAGGAAGCGACATTAGTCCATTAATGTAACCGCATTTGACTTGAAACGAAACGGTCAGACTCGTCAGACTAATCCCCGTGATAATCAAGAGGCACTCCGGTAAGCTTAATTACGAGGGTCGGCGCACGCAATTACGCGTTCGTTACACGACACACACATATACATATAGTATACATACATACACGAGGGCCGAGGCTTTAGCGAATCCATTTTCAGTTTGTTGGTCCGCCCGCCCGAATAAATATTTCGTCCCTCTGCGGGACGCGAGTTTTCCTTCAATTAACGCAATCGGATTTGAAACTTAAATGCGCAAATCCCATGTCCGATGTGATCCTTACGTCGCATGATATATACGCGTGTGTGTACTCGCTCCATTTCAAAGCACATTTGACGTACCATCGATAGAGTGTATCAAATTGGTGTCTTCAGCCCGCATAATTCGATTTAGCTTTGATTTGATACAGTCGTGATATTACCGGTAGTTTGCGTCAAACACTGTAATTGAAATAGATCCGCGTCACGTGGCTCATCGACCAATGTCTCTGCTTAATCTTGTGTTTCGTGATATAATTGCATCTGTCATTGTGTATAGGTCGGTATGCTGTTAATAGACATCAACTCTTCTAGCAATGCATAATTTTTCACCGCCGTATATGAGTACTTAAGTACTTAAGTATTTAAGTACCTAAATATTTAAGTACTTAAGTATTTAAATACTTAAATACTCATATACGGCGATGAAAAATTAATAAACATTAACTCTTCTAGCAATGCATAATTTTTCACCGCCGTATGAGTACTCGCCGTATATGAGTACTTAAGTACTTAAGTATTTAAGTACTTAAATACTCATATACTGCGATGAAAAATTATGCATTGCTAGAAGAGTTAATGTCTATTAATAGCACACAGACGTATACACAATGACAGATGCAATTATATCACGAAACATAAGATACTTAAGTACTCATATACGGCGATGAAAAATTAAGCATTGCTAGAAGAGTTAATGTCTATTAATAGCACACAGACGTATACACAATGACAGATGCAATTATATCATGAAACACAAGATTAAGCAGAGACATTGGTCGATGAGCCATGTGACGCGGACCTATTTCAGTTATGAGTACTTAAGTACTTAAATACTTAAGTACTTCAAAAAAGATGTACTTAAGTACTTGAAGAATTAAATACTTAAGATGTATTTAAATACGTGAGGACTTAAATACTTAAGCTGTACTTGAGTACTTAAATACTTAAGATCAAGACTTAAGATGGGCTTAAAATGTACTTAAGTACTTATTATGTGTGTTTTTGACACATTACACACTGTAACAATTTCTCTATCATCTTTTTATCTTCTATCAAATCATTCGTGCGATTACACAATCTTCTTTTATTTTTTACGTTTAAACATTTTTAGAATCACAAGTAAAGAATTTTATAGCAGTTGCAAGGCATCAAACATTCCTTCTCGTTGTATTTTAGAAGGTTTCCGAGTACAAAGGCGCTTTGTATTCTGTTTCGGGCGGAGAAAAGTTTCTAACATTTTAAGTTCCTTCGTTCATTGACAGAAAGGTTAAATCAACTTCTTTACAAGCAACAATAATACTCTTGAATTGACGCGATCTCTTCCCTCGGTCTCGAATAAATTTCAGGAATATCGCGAATAAATCAGGGAAGCAGTTTGAAAGCGAAAAGAAGGCAATCTCGTGACGTAATTGTCGCGCTCGTTCGATCCATCCTAGGTCAGAGTTCATAGGCGAAGCAGCCAACGAGCGAACAAGTTTGTAAGAATCGTCGGAAACGAGCTACGACGAAAGTTTCCGTCAAGGAACGGTGTCGCATCTTAGCATACGTATATTCATACGCGAGTGAGAGCGAGAGAGAGAAGGAAGAGAGGAAGGAAAATTATGTTTGGTCCTCCCCGGGTTCTTAGGGTCTGTCGCGGCAGCGACAAACTTCGAACAAGTCGCGCAATCTGGAAATCGAATGGAGTTTCGGGGACTTAGCCGAGTGAAAAATTGCCGGGGCAACTTTCTCGGACCCATTAAGCGGCTCAACAAGTACCGAGATTTCTGGGGTAACAACCGCTTTGCGCTTTTCAACGACGAGATTGCGGATAGGAAAGAGGGCGATATTTAGGAAAATTAGGACTGATGTGTTGTGGGGAAAATTCTGTGTATCGAGGCGACCCTTATCTACGGTGCCAACCCCCTTGTTGCGCATCACGGAAAATGTAAACAATCGGGAGCGGATAGAAGCACCGCGTGCTTCGACCTACCTCTGCAGCATCATCCATGGTTTCAGGACTAAATTTGCGAACGCAAACCTAACATAATATTCAGACCGGTCCCCGACCCTACGACGCTTCTGTAATTCGGCTAATTTCATCAGAGATTCCTCCAGACGGATAAACGTCATCAGCGTGTTAACGACGGTAAACAAAATTAACAGTGTCTAACCCTTCTGTCAATATATTAATTTTGCACCTTTCCTTGTATGGGTACCCGCAGGTATCAACTACGGGATTTTTTTTTTTTTTTATATCAAACATTCTTTTCCTTTTTCTATATTTTAAGAAATTTCCGAATAGTTTCGGACGGAGAAAAATTTCAGGACACATTTTTAACATTTAAGTTTAAGGAGATCCTAAAGGTCGTGCAACATAAAAAATTTTAAAAATTTTATAATTTAAAATTTTTTGATTTATGACATGAAATCGGCAGGTTTGTATTTTAACTGTGAAAAAATATTTATTATTCTTTGCAACTAATAAAAAAAATCTGATGAAGCACAGTGTCCTGCTTTTCGCTAAAACATTTTTGCGCATCAGATTTTTTTTTTATCAGTTGCATAGAATAATAAATGTGTTTTTAGCAGACATTTAGAATCCTCTTAAAATTGCTTTGTATATATCCGTTCATTAACAGACAAGAATTAAATCATGTATTATATTAAAAAATCAAATACTCGCGATTAAAGTGTAATGGCGATGTGCTATCTAGATTTTTAGAAAGAGAGAAACGTAAAAGTAAAATTTTAATTTTCTGAAAAACCGATGAAATTATAATCGCGCCGCGAGTCCGCAGAAGTAATCCGCCTAATATTGCCCTCTTTTCCCCCTCCCCTCCCCAACCCCTTCCTCCTGCGCTCCCTCGCGTCCGGCATTTAAATTTTCCACCGGCGGAGTTCCGGTTTAACGAGTATCTTTCGGGGTCCTTCATTAACGTATCTCACTTTCCATTCCGTAAATGTTTTCACCACCCCTAACGGGTATTAGCAGTCCTAGAGAAGAGGGGGGGGGGGTTAAAGAGGGAGGGAGATTTTCGCAATAAACATGCACCGGAGGTGCAGGCAAAGGGGCTGTAAATTCTCGACAGTTTTAAAGGCAAATGCGGCAGCTAAGAGGAGAGACGTAGTCTAGGGTAAGCACAAAGTGCATATCTCTACTCGCCTCGGTCATCAACGCGGGAGAAAGGGGGGAGGGAGGGGGGGTGAAAGGGAGCGGAAACGACGTACTTTGAGATCCATCGCAGTTCGAAGTTCCTCTCTCTCTCTCTCTCTCTCTCTTCGTTACAACGCCGTACGAAAGGCCGTTTCCACCATCGCATCCCCACCTCTAGCTTTATGGAAAGAGTACTGAAGGTTAGAGTTAGGTCAGGTCTCTCTTTTTCTCTCTTTCGGATAAGTAGAAATGGTCTACAAACTCGTCAGCCGTAAAGCTCCCCCGAATCTCTCGCAAGTGCGGCTCGATTAAGAATCCATCGAATTCCGCTCGGAATTCAAACTCTGCGAAAACTTTTGCGAAAAACGTCCGACGTTAATTTAATTCTTCTTTTTTTTTCCCTCTCAAAAAGTGTCCTTAAAACGCGAAAGCTTCAGGGAATGCTGACTAGATCTGTTTTATCGACAAATATTATTTTTATTTTATTCTTTATCGGCTGTACAGAATGAATAATTTTTTACTAGAATTAAAGTATTTACGAGTATAATAACAAATCTAGGCTATTATATGTGTATGTAAAAAGAAACCAAGAAAATTAAATAATTATAGTCTTCTTATCGTTTAGGTTAGGTTGATCTAATGCAAAAGATGGAAACTGTAATTTATTTAGCTTCTTCTTGTCTTTTTATACATATATAGTAGCCCAGATTTGTTATTATAAATACTTTAATTCTAGCGAAGGATTTTTCGTTCTGTATACCCAATAAAGAGTTAAATGAAAATAATATTTGTCGATAAAACAGGTCTAGTCAGCATTTCCTTAAAACGGAAAACAACGTCTTTTTAGTCGCGTGGGACGATTTTTTTAGATTCTCTGCTTTAAAAAAAGAGAGGAAAAACTCGAAATGTAAATAATGAAAGTTAAATAATTACAGTCTTCTCATCGTTTAGATTAGGTTGACCTAATGCAAAAGATGGAAACTGTAATTTATTTAGCTTCTTCTTGTCTTTTTATATACATATATAGTAGCCCAGATTTGTTATTATAAATACTTTAATTCTAGCGAAGAATTTTTCATTCTGTATACCCAATAAAGAGTTAAATAAAATAATATTTGTCGATAAAACAGATCTAGTCAGCATTTCCTTAAAACGGAAAACAACGTCTTTTTAATCGCGTGGGACGATTTTTTTAGATCCTCTGCTTTAAAAAAAGAAAGGGAAAACCCGAAATGTAAATAATTAAAGTTAAATAATTACAGTCTTCTCATCGTTTAGGTTAGGTTGACCTAATGCAAAAGATGGAAACTGTAATTTATTTAGCTTTTTCTTGTCTTTTTATATACATATATAGTAGCCCAGATTTGTTATTATAAATACTTTAATTCTAGCGAAGGATTTTTCATTCTGTATACCCAATAAAGAGTTAAATAAAAATAATATTTGTCGATAAAACAGGTCTAGTCAGCATTTCCTTAAAACGGAAAACAACGTCTTTTTAATCGCGTGGGACGATTTTTTTAGATCCTCTGTTTTAAAAAAAGAGAGGGAAAACCCGAAATGTAAATAATTAAAGTTAAATAATTACAGTCTTCTCATCGTTTAGGTTAGGTTGACCTAATGCAAAAGATGGAAGCTGTAATTTATTTAGCTTTTTCTTGTCTTTTTATATACATATATATGTATATAAAAAGACAAGAAAAAGCTAAATAAATTACAGCTTCCATCTTTTGCATTAGGTCAACCTAACCTAAACGATGAGAAGACTGTAATTATTTAACTTTAATTATTTACATTTCGGGTTTTCCCTCTCTTTTTTTAAAACAGAGGATCTAAAAAAATCGTCCCACGCGATTAAAAAGACGTTGTTTTCCGTTTTAAGGAAATGCTGACTAGACCTGTTTTATCGACAAATATGTAGCCCAGATTTGTTATTATAAATACTTTAATTCTAGCGAAGGATTTTTCATTCTGTATACCCAATAAAGAGTTAAATGAAAATAATATTTGTCGATAAAACAGGTCTAGTCAGCATTTCCTTAAAACGGAAAACAACGTCTTTTTAATCGCGTGGGACGATTTTTTTAGATCCTCTGCTTTAAAAAAAGAGAGGGAAAACCCGAAATGTAAATAATTAAAGTTAAATAATTACAGTCTTCTCATCGTTTAGGTTAGGTTGACCTAATGCAAAAGATGGAAACTGTAATTTATTTAGCTTCTTCTTGTCTTTTTATATACATATATAGTAGCCCAGATTTGTTATTATAAATACTTTAATTCTAGCGAAGGATTTTTCGTTCTGTATACCCAATAAAGAGTTAAATGAAAATAATATTTGTCGATAAAACAGGTCTAGTCAGCATTTCCTTAAAACGGAAAACAACGTCTTTTTAATCGCGTGGGACGAATTTTTTAGATCCTCTGTTTAAAAAAAGAGAGGGAAAACCCGAAATGTAAATAATTAAAGTTAAATAATTACAGTCTTCTCATCGTTTAGGTTAGGTTGACCTAATGCAAAAGATGGAAACTGTAATTATTTAGCTTCTTCTTGTCTTTTTATATACATATATAGTAGCCCAGATTTGTTATTATAAATACTTTAATTCTAGCGAAGGATTTTTCATTCTGTATACCCAATAAAGAGTTAAATAAAATAATATTTGTCGATAAAACAGGTCTAGTCAGCATTTCCTTAAAACGGAAAACAACGTCTTTTTAATCGCGTGGGACGATTTTTTTAGATCCTCTGTTTAAATGAAAATAATATTTGTCGATAAACAGGTCTAGTCAGCATTTCCTTAAAACGGAAAACAACGTCTTTTTAATCGCTGTGGGACGATTTTTTTAGATCCTCTGTTTTAAAAAAAGAGAGGGAAAACCCGAAATGTAAATAATTAAAGTTAAATAATTACAGTCTTCTCATCGTTTAGGTTAGGTTGACCTAATGCAAAAGATGGAAACTGTAATTTATTTAGCTTCTTCTTGTCTTTTTATATACATATATAGTAGCCCAGATTTGTTATTATAAATACTTTAATTCTAGCGAAGGATTTTTCATTCTGTATACCCAATAAAGAGTTAAATGAAAATAATATTTGTCGATAAAACAGGTCTAGTCAGCATTTCCTTAAAACGGAAAACAACGTCTTTTTAATCGCGTGGGACGAATTTTTTAGATCCTCTGCTTTAAAAAAAGAGAGGGAAGACCCGAAATGTAAATAATTAATAACGATGTCGAGAGATAGAGAGACAGAGCGAAAATAATTACGCGGACCGCGCGCGTACGTTCGTCGCGCATCGTCGCGCAAATCATCGTTTGATCATGCCATAGTCGAGAGCTGCATTATAATCGCAAATTGATAGTATTTAATTGATCGCTCCCCAGCGACATCAAAATTCGCTGATCAATATATATCTACGCATACACACATACATATATTTTAATTAACGTCGACCCTCAGTTGAACGTGTCGAAAAGCAGATCCGAGGCTCTTCCAAAGGGAGGGAAAGCGCGCGGAAGATCGACAATTATTTCCAAAGAGGAAGTGGGCCAGATGGATCCGATTGGCATCATTGGTATTGCGAGAATAGTAAACCGTATAAGCTATAGAGACCCCTATGCGCGTACACACACATGGTCAAAGTGGGGATAAGGGAGGCTCTCGCAAATTTGAATTCGAATCTACGGAGGCCAAAGAGAGCCCGGACGAGTGAAGTGCTTGGTACATTCCACCTCTCGAGCGTGGATAGAGCCTGGATGGCTGTGGATAGAGGAAGGTGGACGCGGGAGAGGGTCGGGAAATCCACTTCGACGGTAATTGCATGTTCAGAGTTATCGCGAATCTACTACCGCCACGCGATATATAGAGGATATCGTCCGGTTCGAGGATCTCCGTTTTCGACACGCGTTTTGCGTATCGATCGATCGACCCGCTCCCACGTGGGATAATCCACGAATAATTAGCAAAATTATGGGGGACGTGATTCGAGAAACGCGAGAATCCGTTGTTGTGCCAGCTGAAGTGAAATAGAGTCGTCCGGAGGAGAGAAACATTTTAAGATCGTGATTTTTATTCGCGGAATTCCTTATAATTGAATCCCGGAGAATAATTGTGAAATTAAATTTTTTGGATGCTGAAACTCTCGAAAGGAATTTTTGGTGTCAATTATGGTTAATTAAATATCTATGGTTGAGTATGAGTTGCAGAAGTGAGCTCTTAAGAATTTTTTAATTTATTGAGAGATGTCAAAATTTAAAGAATGCTTTTTTTATTAAATCCAAAAAACCTTTAAGACTAAATAAAGATAATTGAAATCTATTTGATGAATCGTCAATGACCTAATTCACAGCTAACTTCCGCAACACATCCCATTTAATCATAATCAAAAATTCCTTTTGAGAGTTGAAAAGCCTTTTTGCAATTTTAATTAAAAATTTCTTAAAATTGTGATGAAGTAATTTGGAAACCAGACTCACATTCAGCACTCAAAAAACTATAAGACACGACTAGTATTGTTCCGGTTAATTTTTTTTATTAAACAGTGATTATTATTAAAATTCTTTAAAGAATTATTTTTATAGAGCTTTCACTCGTTAATATCTATATCGATCAGCTGTTTTCGGCGATTCGATGCGTTTTTCGACGCTCCCGAGGGCAAATCCTTTGGGAATTTAGTCGCGAATCGTTGGACGATCGGGAGACGACAGGACGCTATCGAAACGACACGATCTCACGCTAAAGAGAGATAACAGCTGGAAGACAGACTCGCTTTTTGCTACGCGATTTCCTCGCGTCCCGGGAAGCTTCGATCCGAAACTAAGTCCAAGAGCACGACGGACGAGCGCTGATCCCGGAGAAATCCACGCCCGGGAAAGAGAACCCATAACTTTTGCCCTCTCGAATTGCTCTTCCACCAGTACTTTTGAGATCCCAAGCGCGATACCTCGCGCCTCTCGCGCTCGTTAACCCACAATCAACTGGAACGTACAGAAAGAGAGGGCGCATAATTTCTCTCCTCTTCCGTCATTAAAGGAGCTTTAAGTCGCAACGAGCGGCCGCGTTTCTCGAATTTCGCAATTGGGTTTAATCGTCCGCTAATCGAAACCCCCACTCCAATACGATTGTTGCTGGCAAAACTTCAGGTCGATCATTGCCACTCATATAGGTTAATGGGCAACTTCGACCGTTCGCGAGTGATACTTGCTTACGATTACGCTAATTATTACGTATTAGTCCAGTAAAATTAGACTTGAAAAGGGCAAAACTTTATAAAAATTAGGACCAAGTTGAATTTTTGTGGAGACCTTTATTTCGATGTTCTAATGAAATCCTGAAAAGTACCCTTAACTTTATTCAGGGCGTTTTCTTTATGGGAGGTAAAAAGAGGTAAATTTTAGTTTTTTGACATTATCTCGAACATTATCAATTTTTCGAAAAAAATAATTATTATCAAAAGTGTAGGTCATAAAATTTTCTACAAAAAAGATCTGTATACTTTTTACGTGGAATTAACCGTTTCGAAGATATAGAGCGAATTTAGTCTGAGAAAATGTGCACACTATTATAAATAGTATTATATGTGACTAACAAATAATACTATAATGGCAAAAAACTGAAATTTATCTCCTTTTACCCCCCATAAAAAACGCCCTGGATGAAATTAAGGGTAGTTTTCAGAATTTTATTTGAACATCGAAATAGAGGTCTCCACAAAAATTCAGCTTGGTCCTAATTTTTATGAAGTCAAAGTCTAATTTTACTGGATTAATATGTTAGGGTTGCTTAGAAAATAATGCCTCTCATTTTTTTCTCGAAAATTATTATTCAACACATTGGAAATTTACACACAATATTTGTACAGATGTTTCCTCTTTATATATTATTTTTCAACATAATTTCCATCGATATAGCATCCATATATATTATATGTATATTCAAACTTGTTGAATAAATAATTTCTAAATATTCTAAAATTAAAAAAAAATAAATTTTTATCTATATTATTTTATATAACATATGTATACACTAGAATGCTGCTTTTTCACATGAAAAACCCGGCAGGGAACTGAAGCAAAATTGTTCCGCTAAAGTGTCAAATGTCTTTCGATTCACCGTTCTATATGTAAGAGAAGAGATAAGTGTAGTTCGTATTTTTATTGGTCTCCTAAGAACTATGGGACAATCCGCGTTCGCCGGAGTCCCGAACCAGTCCAAATATTACGGGTGAAAACATCGGAGGACGAGGCGAGCCTCTCGGTTCTTAAACCCGGCATCGAAGTCACTAAACTCCGGCAAGGACCGCAAAGACAATATTGTTCCGGGGAAGTCCCCGGCTATGTTGCTCCCGCTTAACCCTCGAGCTATTTCGATATACGTCACACGCGCGCGCGTACATTCTTCTTCTTGATTTTTTGCGAGTGGATCGCTGGAGGATGTGTTTCCCCGTTAATGGAAAATTGCTGTTTTTTTCTATTCTTTCTCTCTTTTTTTTTTTTAAATCGCATCTCTAATTGATCGCCACGTCGCGCGTTTATTACGTGCCGATGGACCGATTTATTGAATATAAACGCGAGTGTCTTTATTAAATACGTCTCTCCCTCATCACGACATATTAATTCCCGTACGAAAAGCATTATGTATATTTATCATAACATGTTTTTATTTTATTTTATTTAGTAGAAGGGGACATTGTAATCCTAATTTTTCATACTTTATTTTATTTTTGTACAGATGAAAAATTTGTGTTAATTTAACAGATATCACATGTCCCAAAATTTCCACAGTAATTTTTCTGTTAATATTTTAACACAAAATAAATGCAAGACTTCAAGTAATAGATTTAGAATAAATTGTGTGTAAAATTAACGTAGAATTTAATGTAAAAATTAACTAAAAATATGTTAATGGTTTAGATTTTATCATTTATACTTTTATATTATAAAATAGAAAATAAACATTTTTTCAGTAAATTTTAACGTTTTAACAAGAAAACAAATTTTATACTGTGTGAATATGTAATTCCATATATAACAAGATACATTTTTGTAAGCGATCGTTAAGTCGAGCAAAACCTATTATAAAAAGATACTTAAAAAGGATTATAATCGATTCAAGGAACATACGTATATCCTTTACTTGTAAAAAATAATCGAATTGGGTTAAATTCGCATGATCCGTCGTCTCGAGAGATACTCCAGTAAAATTAGACTTTGACTTCACAACAATTATAATCAAGCTGAATTTTTGTGGAGACCTTTATTTCGATGTTCTAATGAAATCCTGAAAAGTGCTCTTAATTTCATCCAGCACGTTTTACTAAAAAACGATTAGTTATACGAAAAAAAGTATATAGACTTTTTTGTAGAGAATTTTATGAGCTGCAATTTCGATAATAACTATTTTTTTCGAAAAATTGATAGTTTTCGAGATAGTGGCAAAAAACTAAAATTTACTCTCCACAAAAAACTGCCCTGGATGAAATTAAGGGTACTTTTCAGGATTTCATTAGAACATCAAAATAAAGATTTCCAAAAATTCAGCTTCCTAATTTTGATAAAGTTTTGCCCTTTTCAAGTCTAATTTTACTGGAGTAAGAGTCTATCCGCGAACGTTGAACTTAACGAGGCGGCGCTAAAGTAGGATCTCCACGACACGTTATCATCGATCATAAAAATGGTATGCACAGCTGTATCGTTCGCGTGAGGAAGGAGATAGATGGCGAATATAATATATAAGGCAAGATTTAATAAGCTGTAAACCGATTTATACTTTCGCGCCGACAACGAACGGTCGGCGAAATGATCACGTGGCCGTTAAATATTTCAGACCGACTTCCGACCGCTTGAGTGGCGTGCATGCCGTATGCATCATCATTTATGCATGGCACATGCGGTATTTGGGTTTATATGTATAATCTTCGCGGAGCTTGATATGATAGCGAGAGCACCAATAATGTGTTCCTGCATTTACAAGAAAATTCTGTGGTATTCTAATTGAATCTTATTCACATTTCTCAGGGAAATTTAATCAGGACGTCTATAAAGATTTAGAACAAAAGTTTAATGTTTGCTAACAATAAACAAGAAACCCGAACAAATCCTGTTTTGCTTCTATTAATATTTTTTTCAAAATTACATTTAAGCAGAAGAAATACTCTCTTTGCCGGAAAATTTACATTGACCCAATTAAAGTTAATTGATATTTAAGTTTGATTAAAGTTAATTAATTAAATAAAACTAAGAAATTCAGTTAAATATTTTGAAAATTTTCTAGAGAGAATCAGATTTTAAAATGATAAAAATATAAGGATATTAATATATATATATATTTTATCTTATTTATTTAGTGTGTGTAGAATCTACGTCAAATTTGAGGTAAAAATTTAAATACAAGAAAATCGATATGTGCTGCATGTCGGTGAATTAATTAAAGATATTAATACACTTTTATTTTTTATTCCATTAAAAAAACTCAATAGCGAACATAAAAATAACAGAGATTACGAAAATATACTGTTCTCCTATTTTAAGTTAGTCCATCGAAAAAAACACATGCATTTTTAATCTAATTCGAAAACTTAATTATATTCGAAATAAAAATCGATATGATATATTTGCACTTAAAAAATACTGTACGTCGAATTTGAGTCTGCAAATACAAACTCTTGTTCTTCTTGCAAAAAAAATTCACCCAAAGAAGAGAAATCGATCTTCCTCGGAATATTCCGTACATATTAATACGCACGCGCCATTAGAAATTCCGAAGAATACAAAAGAAGTAGCTCTAAGATCCACAAAGACCGGGCTCTTGTAAGACGCGTCCTGCAAATCTTATCACTTCCGATTCCGCCCGCAAAGATGGCCGAACGCTCAAAAGCTTTTCCATGATCCCCCGGGCAACGCGCATTATTGGATCGGCGCTTGTTCGCGATTCCATCAGCGTTTCCGTGATTATTCCGCGACTCCATCTCTCTTTCTCTTTGTTCCTCTTATTGTTAGTCCAGTAAAATTAAACTTGAAAAGAGCAAAACTTTAACAAAATTATAATCAAACTGAATTTTTATGGAGATTTTTATTTCGATGTTCTAATGAAACCCTGAAAAGTACCCTTAATTTTAGCTAGGACAATTTTTATGGGGGATAATTTTTAAGGGAGTAAGTTTTTTGCCGTTATCTCGAAAACTAATAATTTTTCGAGAAAAATAGTTATTATCAATATTGTAGATTATCAAATTCTTTACAAAAAAAGTCAGTATACTTTTTTTCGTGGAATTAATCGTTTCGAAGATGTAGAGCGAATTAAGTCTACATTACTAGCATTTTCTATGTATAATTTCATATATATGTTTAATGTAATATTTTTAATCTTGAAAATGGAATATTACATATAAAATTCCATATAATCTGTAATCTTCTATATGAGAAGCAATATTGCATAATTAAGCTCGGTGGAAAAAACCCAGTATAATCATGTAATTTTACACAAATATTTTTTTTCAGTGATATACTGGGTGATTCAAAATAACCTGATATCCTGAAAATATCATATTCCTGAACGAATTCTGAGACGATTTTTCCTCAACGAAAATATCAAGAGAGGCCATCATTTTTTACCCTAATTTTATGTTCCCAATTTTTGCCATCATGTATCTTCGTAATTAAACCTTAAATTAAAATTCTATTAAAGTAAACTCTACATAAAAATTAATAAAAGAATGTGATTTTATTAATAATTTATTTCCACGAGGCTTAATTTGTGCGAAAAACTCCTTATTTTCAAACACTTATAACTCGAAAATAATTGATGTCTCGACTATTTCGTTGAGGAAAAATCGTTCAGAAATATGATATTTCCAGGACATCAGGTTGTTTTGAATCACTCTATATACTAAATGGCCTGTGCATAAAATATTCCGAAATTTATTATTATAGCTCGCGAGCATATTGTATATACATTACACAATTGTTCATTATGGAGCAATATTATTTCCTGATTTTAACACACTTTTCTCCTCCGGGTAATATCGCGCGAGTCAGTCAGATACTCCCTTTATCATCCACTATCTCACCGCGGCACGCGCTAATATAATCCAATACTTGGCGCCGACTTTCCGCCAGAGTTCTTAATTGCGAATGGAGCTAATGAAGACAGCGGGGAAGCGTTAATCGGTGCCACTTTATATATACATAGTATATCGTGCTTTATCTTAATAAAAACTTTCTAAGCACAGCTCCGCGAAGATCGATTTAACGTTTAAAGTAGTCGTATTACTTTGCTCGAAACGCGATTAAAAATTCTTGATAATATGTTATCCTGGCGGATTAAATTATAGGAAAAATATTTTCGATGTATATGTATAGTATATCGCCATTTTTTCAGAGTAGTAAAACCACGATTTTATATACACTTCTCAGGACACTTCTATATCGACTACATGCTGCCAAGCGTAATAAAATGTAACTAATATGGCTGCTAACTTAACCTCATTTATTCAATTGTGACCCAGCACAGATTTTTCTTATTCTGACAGTTTTGTTAGATCTTGTGCACAATTTTAAAAATGTTAGAAAACCGTCGGAATAAATATTAAAAATATCTTTTTATTAAATTATTAAAAAATAGTGAAATATATTCATAATATGGTAGGTCTGAGTTGGCCGCCATATTGGTTACATTCTTTTTACACACTTCGTTTTAAATGGATGCCCTGACCTGTACATAAGACGCGAGTAAAACCGTCAATTTCACGTGGTCGAAGTGTTACAAGTCGCTCGATAAATTACCGTCAAGAAGAGAATCGTTTTTTTTTTTTTTTTTTTTTTTTTTGGCAAAGCAGCTTTGAACTTTTTTCTTTTTTTCAGTACCTAGTCGGCCATTTTCTTTCAAGTTTTCTCCGCCGGTTCTCGCGAAACTTATTTACCTTCGGTTTTAACGGACAGTCAAGGCGTTATTAGAGAATCCGTGGCTTCTTCGCTGACGACTTACGGCAATACTCTCTTCCTCGCGAGTGGAAGTTAACTCGGCAGTTAGCACAGACTACCCGCCAAAAAGTTCCGGAGCTCGGACGGAGTTGATGAAGGGGGCGGGAAACGTTGGTCGAAGCTACCTACGCGACAGTTTGCTTATTTAAGCTTAGCTTAAGCAAAGCTCCCGAGTTACCGCGGAATGAGCGAAGATGGAAACCGAGAGAGAAGGAATAGTTTGATGTATCGCAGTAAGGGAATCGAAAGATCGAACTTATATGATAAGCGCTTGCACAGTCGCGAGTGTACTTGTTTCAACATTTTCCCACGAGATGAGTTGGAATAGTAGTTTTCAAAAATTAAACTTGTATGTTTGGAGAGTCTGCAAAGTTGTGTGTCATCGTGTTTTTTAATAATTCTTAATTAAAAGTCTCGATGTAAAATAAATATGTACAAGATAATTCTAAATAGGGAAGAAATGTTTAAGAGATGATTCTTTGAGAAAATTAAGTAGGATTTTTTATGTAAAGATGTATTTCATTATCAAAGATGGTGAAAATTAAATTTTGATTCTTTTCTCGAAATTTTACTATATTTACTATAATTTTGTTTTGCTCTTTTATTCTAAAATTCAATTTCTCGAAATGTATTTTTTAAATTATTGATTTCTTTTACGAAAAAATTATAAAAGAAAAAGTTCCTAAAAGAATCAAGATTTCTAACCCATATTTTTAAATGATCATATTTCGACTTTAAAAAGTTCTTACAAAAATTGAATAGAACTTGCTAATTTCATTTCCTTATAATACAAGATTAAAAAAATAATTAATGAACATCCTTTTTACTAGTAGAAAATGTTCATCTCCTACAATTTTTCGCACCTATTTAAAACTACCCTGTATATTAAAATTATTTAATTCTTTAAATACGTAAATATTTCTCCCAAAACCATACAGAAAAAGATTTCCTAGTTTGATAAAGAGAGAGAAAGAGACTCGTTTCCCGATCCCAGTTCACAAGTCTAACAACTATTTAAAATTGGGATAAAGATTCGCGGGATGAAAGAGGCTGCGCGATCGAATTTCCGTTGTCGACGCGGAAACGGTCGAGTATTGACGTCATTTCCGCGTCATTCTTCGCGACGACTGCAGTCGTGACAGTCGTGGCGGACAAAAGACAGGGAAGGGTAAGAGAGAGAGAGAAAAAAAGCAAAGAGGAAAAGAGAGAGGGTTTCCGCGCGCGATCTTGGAAAGAAGTTCTCTCCCCTTTTTATTGGCTTACTTCGTGCTTTGCGCTTTCAGCGTCGACCGGTAATCTCTCCCGGTGAATTTTCAGGAAAAACCGCCGCAAAAGGGCACGTACGAGAGAGATAGAGAGAGGGAAGAGGACGCGGTGTCGGTTTCCTCCGGCCACCATCAGCTGTGCTTCTCTTCGTAAGCCTTTGACGCGGTGTATTTCCGCGTCCGCGTCGCGTAGCACTCGCGTAGCATCGCTATTTCTTCCCTAACGTAAGATGGGATTTGCCGTATTCAAGCGACGGAGTATGTAGGCGCTCCTTTCAGACTTTTTTACTTCTTCGTTCGACCGCGAGAGGTGTTTTCATCTCGCAGGTACATATACGTAAATATACAGGGTGTGCCCAAAATTTTGGGCAAACCTGTCAAGGGGATGATGGACTGTTTTACCGACTTTTTCTTTTTATTGATTTCTACAATTTGAAAAATCCTCCACGATTCACGTACTCGTATAAAAATTACTATTCTACATATGAAATTAATTATAAAAAAATTATATTCAACGAATGTTCTAATAAATTTCTAAATATATAAATCCTAATTAATCTAAAAAAAATTATTATTCCATATTCAGATAAAAAAATTAAAGTAAAACCACCACTGAAATATTTAATATAAATATTCAATATAATATTCAATAAAAAATTATAAAAATAAAGGATACAAAATTACTAAATATTACAAATACAACTGATAATTTATAAAATGTAAAATTGTTATAATAAGAATCGGGGAGCGCTGTAATTTCGTGTATAAAAGAACAATAAAAGTTAAAATATCGGCCTCTTGCATCAGCTCATAACAATACTTATTTAATACAAAAGTTCTGCAGTTTATTTTTACACAAAATATGGCGCTCCCAATAAAGATGACATGAAAGAATAATACAGAAGTAATAAAAATGAGATTAAAAGCCTGTATCAAAAGATTCTTCAATCTGTATATTCAATAAAAAGTAAACATAACCTAACTTAAAATCGATAGAACAACGGCAGCATCCTCTTAATGGCAGATTCGTGAGATCATTTGGAGACGATTTTTTCTGAGCAAAAATGTCGAAGAAGACTATCATAAACTCTACATGAAATTAATAAAATAATATAATTTTGTTATTTCCACAAGGCTTTTGCAAAAAACCCCTTATTTTCAATCGCTAATAACTCAAAAATTATTGAAGTCTCGACATTTTCGTTGAGGAAAAATCGTCTCAAAATTATCCCAGGAATCTGCCAATACAGACTTATTACTAGTTCTGGGACACCCTGTATATCTCTTCTTCTCTCGTTTATATCGTCGACGAAAAAGATCCTGTGAAAATTAATAAACACGACGGGCGAGCATCGCAGATTAGTATAATTAACACCGGGTGTTAACGACTCTATAATCGCTGTCCCATTAAATATTTAAAATCACACAGCCGCCATCGACCGGCGCAAAATATGTAAAACGAGCCGCGATAAATACGAGGGGAGGAAAATTATCTCGTGACTTTCCGCGGGAGAAGAATTTGATAGATAATGCCGTCGCTCACCGTCACGCGTATATTAACCAATAAACGGATTTGCCGATTTAATGACCGCGTATCAAATGGGATTCCCCTTGCGATATACGGATTTTCTTTTCTCTTTTTTTATATGTCATCGCCATTTTTCCTGACCGCGCACTAAAGGCGAGCGATGTGTATGAAACCGATGGATATTAGCGACGCATCATATGCGCTGAGTAATACGTGTTCACGGTAAAAAAAAAAAAGGAGAGGGAGAGAGATGGGTGTAAAAAAAACGAGAGGGCTATTTGTACAGGCTGTCCCGTATAAACGACGGCTCGCCTTAACGCTCATAACGTGCAGCTTGCATGGTGAACCGACTGTCCTGGAAAATACGAGCTGGGCGTGATATGCCCGATAGCCTATAAAAGAATTCTGATCCAAAATCTGGTTTATTCAAGAGAGAATCGCACACGAAGGGCACCACTATAATAAACATATATATTTGCCGGAGTGAAACAATTTGCCTCTGCGCAAATATTTTGTGAACAGATCATTTGTAAAGTTATTTTTCTTTCATTTTATTATATACTTTTATTACATAATTCTTTATATATTTTATTTATATTATTTGTAAAGTTATTAATTTTTTATCATATATTTTTCATACAAATTATTATATATACAATAGTAAAAATATTATTAATAAATAAATTCTATAATTTGTATGAATATATTTTGCGAATAATATTTATTTAAAACCTCCGAACATTCCACCCAAAAAAATGTAACCTCCATGCTATTACTTTTGTTCATACTTATAGAAATAAATTCACTTATAAATCGAGTTATCTCATAAATAAATCGTATGTAATTTGCGCGTGAAAAAAAGGGATATTTAACGAATAATTTGTAAAATATTATCCTGTCACTTTCTTTTTAGAGACAAGCGATAAGATAGTCGACTCATTAAGCGACGTGTTTGAACAAAGAATAACGATAAAGGCCATTGCGAGTTGAATGTACAGAAACCTCGGAATGATAAAGCAATGTTTGCGTGCAATTGGCGGTAATAATCGAACGTTATACAGTGTGCATGCTTACGTAACACATCTGTCGAACACGTCTGTAGCGCCGAGGCGACAAAGCCGATAATTACGTTGTTAACTCCTCCAGCTAACGATCGTTTCGATTTTAGTTTACGTTTTCATGGCCGTTATTTCATTTGCGTTCGTTAATAAGTAAAAACTTTAGCGAGAAATTCACACGTCCTTGCGGTATTCTCTCTACCGTTAAATCGCCATGAAATCGTGCATAATTAATTAATGAACAGGTGTATTACAAGCGCGAAGGAAAGGATCAGAAGACCGATAATCGTTTCGCGTAAGTAATACAATGCTCTTCAGATATTATTCCAACGGGAAATTATAGCATATCTCAATAAACGTGTATAAAAAAATATAAGATTCTATAAATAAATGCGAGAGATAATTCTTTGTTGAAAATTAAGAGGGGTCTTTCATATAAAGATATGTTTCTATATAGTCCAATAAAATTAGACTTTGACTTCAAAAAAATTATAATCAAGCTGAATTTTTGTGAAGACCTTTATTTCGATAAAGTATCCTTAATCTCAGCCAGAGTGTTTTGTTATAGGTAGTAAAAGAGGGTAAATTTTTGTTTTTGTCATTATGTCGAAAACTATTAATTTTTTGAGAAAAATAGTTATTATCGAAATTGTAGCTCATAAAATTCCATACAAAAAAGTCATGACACTTTTTTTCGTGGAATTAATCGTTTCGAAGATATAGAGCGAATTAAGTCTGAAAGAAAATGTGCACATTTACTATATATGACTAAATTGCAACTTTACCGCACGTTTTACTCAAAAACGATTAATTGTACAAAAAAAGTATACAAATCTTTTTTGTAGAGAATTTTATGAGCTACAATTTTGATAATAACTATTTTTCTCGAAAAATTGATAGTTTTCGAGATAATGGCAAAAAACTAAAATTTACCCTCTTTTACATTCCATAAAAAACACCCTGGCTGAAATTAAGGGTATTTTTCAGGATTTCATTAAATCATCAAAATAAAGGTCTCCACGAAAATTCAGCTTGATTATAATTTGTTTCAAGTTTTGCCTTTTTCAAATTTAATTTTACTGGACTATATATCCTTTCCCTGAAGAATTATACTCTTCCAAAGAAGGAGGTGAAAATTAAAAGTTAGGTCTTTATTTCTTTTCTCTATATTATAATAAATGTTAATAAATATTAATAAATATTGATTTTTGACAAAAAATGATTTCCTAAAATTTGAAAATCACTTTGTATAAGAAACGACAATACTGTGTTTTGCGCTAATTGACACATATAACATGCGTCAACTATTTATCACGGAATAATTACGTCACAGTGCGATGAATTAATGAAGAGCGATCCGATCCGGAAATACGAACATACCTCTATTGCAAGTCATATGGAGAGACATGCTTCATTTTTTTGTTATCGTTATCGTTATATTCCGTCCGTAACCGGAAGTCCGCTCCATCATAATTAGCGAGATCACCTTTGCAACAAAGTCAATTCCGACAAGTTCCGATAATAACGGCCATTATATATTTTGAAAGATCTTATACACGTCAAAATAATTGGCTGTGTTGCTTTCGGATTCTAATTAGCGCATTTTTAAGAATAGCTCGAAAGATAAATAACTAATTGACACGTGTGATTCTTTATTTCTCTAATTGTTTAAGTCAATCAATCGTGATTACTCAGCTGATAAATTGTTATTTGCATTTGTATTTTATTTCTTTGAATAATGTGAAAATAGCTAAATTTTAAGTGTCGCTATAGAGAATGTCTTTAATGGATTAATGAACTTTCATTCATTTTCATGAGTAAAATTAAAAAAAGAATACGATATACTTTCGTCGAATAAGAAATCTCATTTTTATATCCAGCTATTGAATTCTTTCAATAAAAATAAAAGTGTATTAATTATTTCACTGCTGTGCAGCATATCAATTCTCTCGCATTTAAATTTCCGTCTCAAACTTAATACAGACTCTGCAAAGCGCGGTTAATAAATAAAATAAAATACATTTAATATTATCTACACGTTTTTATTTTAAAATCTGATTCTATCTCTATAAAGAGTTTCTAAAATATTTAACTAATTTCTTGGCTCCATTTAATTAAAGAAGAGCGTCAACTTTAAAGATCGATCATCGTTAATTGGGCCATTGTAAATTTCTATCCGGGCAAAAAAGAAAAAATGTCAAGATCAATCATCGTTAATTGGGCCATTGTAAATTTCTATCCGGGCAAATAGTATTTTAGTTAATTTGTTTAATTGTTTTAAATACAAAATTAGCAAGAAATTTTTAGAAAAATATTGAAAAAAGTAAATTTGGATTTGTCGATTTTCTAAATGCATTTTTAAAACGTCACACTTTTCATCTGAATATTTATTGATTTCCTAATCAGAATTCATAATTTCTTTGAGAAATCTGAATAAATTCCAATTAATACCAGAGAAAATTTTCCAGATACATTTACGGTGCTCACTTTTATAAGTTTCTTACTGTAATTATAATTTCACTGAAAATTCTTTATTAAACTGCAATTGAAAAATTTTAATTATCATAGCTAAAATTTAGGACATGGTAATTAAATTTCAGATATAATATATACAAGGTGTTGAAAAAAAAAGAAAATATTTTAAAGGGATTTAATATGCCCAAAAATAAACCAAAAAGTCTTAATAAACAAAATTTTTACGAGTATCTTTTTTAAGATGAGGTAAAATACTAGCCGTTTTTTTTTGCAAATAAAAATAAAAATTATAACAATAAAATAAACACATAAAAAAATTAAAATATCGTAAAAATGATTTATTTGCGGACCCATATTTATTAAGACTTTCCAACTCTTTTTGGACGCATAAGAGCTTAAAATATTTTACGTTAGCTAATATATAATTTCCGTGTTATTATTAAATCAAAGCGTTTCGAGGGCAAATCCTCCTGCAAGTGAAGGCATTATATGTACAATATCTCAACATTTCTGGCACACACTTTAGCGTCTCGCAATGGCAAAATGAACTATCGTGCGCGATTATGGGCCACTCCATTTAGGGGAATCACGCAGGGAATCCCCTTGTAAGTTGAACGTCTTTATCCCGTAAGTATGATGCTCTAAGCCTATACGGAATCTGTGTAATTATTAAGTTCTCCACTCATAGATTCAATCCGATTACTTCATCCTGGATTAATGAATCTGCATAGAACACGAGCGCTTACCGTAAAGCATCCGCCCTGCATCATTTAAGCGTTAAAATATCGATATCGTAAATCGCACACTTATAATATCTTTCGTCTATCCTAAGATTGGACCTGAAGACCCGGCAGATACTCGCGTCTTAATTGCAAATTAAATATTCAGGTTATTATAAATCATTGACGTTAATTATTGAATGAAGCGAGTGCACTTTGCCCTATACTTAAACATCTGATTTGGAGTAAAATAGAAACGAAATAGCACGTTGAAACAAATTACTAAATTTATAAATATTTATTTCAATACTGCCTAATAAATCAATATTAGTTTCAAATAAATTATTTATTAGGGGGGTAAGAGGGGACATTTGCCCCCTTTGGAGTCAATAAAAAAATTGAGCATTTTATTTAATATAAAAATATTAAAATAACACAATAATAAAAAAAATTGTATGTAAAAAATTAAGAAAGAATAATAATATAAAACACAAAAAAATTTTAATCGTGCTCCTCACTGAAAAAATTCTGGCTCGTGTTTATTAGGCAGTATATTGAAATAAATATTTATTCGAGAAATTTTTTTTAATGTATTAATAAATACGAGTTAGACGAAACTATAAAAATTAATATTTTATTAAAGAGGAGGAAATATTTTTCACATCAAATCAATATTATTAGTTTCAAATAAATTATTTATTAGGGGGCAAGAGGGGGCATTTGCCCCCCTTGGAGTAATAAAAAAAATTAAGCATTTTGTTTAATATAAAAATATTAAAATAACACAAAATAATTTAATTAAAAATTAAAAATAAATATTTATTCGAATTCGATAAATGTTTGTTTCAATGTATCAATAAACACGAGTTAGACGAAACTATAAAACTAAATATTTAATTAAAGAGGAGGAAAGTGTTCCTCTTTTGAAAAATACGTAGGACACATTGAAACATTTGACGTCGTTGATTATTGCATCCCTGCAGCTCTAATGATTCCCTTTGTACTTCTGCGTAGGATATAATTCTCCTCTCAAGTTCCTCGGAGTGTTTACTCACATTCCCCGGGGTAGGGGAAAGTTTTAGACTCCGGATAGCGAGAAAGAGAGAAGGGTGGAGAAACAAACGAACGAACGCTCGGTAAGGATAAGAACTTTGTTAATATATGCATCGCTTATACACGCTAATATCTCATCATCCGTTTTACTTGGAGCCAACAGTTCTCTCTCGTTCTTCTCGATCTTTGTTTCTCTTCGTCATCGGCCTGATAAATGGATCGCGCGCATCAGCCGTGATTAAACGCGCGAGAATAATATAATATCGCACGTGGTATAATTTTGTGCACAAGAAGCTGCTTAACCTCCGCGAGAGCAGGACAAAAACTCGGAAATTATCATTATTTATCAATCGCCGTTTTATATTTATCGCTGACACACAAAGTGCAGAGAACGATGAGTACGCAATATCGATATCCGTTTCAATGTGTATGTATAAAAAAAAAGAGTAATCAAGATTAAAAAACAGGTTCTGCAACACACAAAACCGGTTTGGATTATTTTTACTTTTTTTTTTTTTTATATCGCACGGATATTTTTTTACGCGACAAGCGAGGAGGTAAACGCGGCGAAAACGCAAAAATGCTTCCGTGCCCTTTTATTATCGACTTTATTCGGCGGGACGTTTGCGTCAACAAACTCGGGAATCTCATTTTCCCGTTTTACCTTGTTACGCGAACGCAAAACAATCGTCCACTTAACGAACGCGGATGGCCGCGGTTCGGCCTTTATTTCGTCCGCGTAATACGCATTTTGTCATCCTGATGGTAGGGGGGCGGCCCCCCTCGGCCCCCCCTCAGGTAACACGCGTTTTATAAAATCACGATCCATTCTTCTTCCTCTCTTTTTCACTTTTATACAAGCGGCAATTTTTTCTATAGAGAGAAAGAAAGAGGGAAGCTCCGTCATCGACCTGTTCCGGCTGGAGATGATCATTGGGTTTGTTCTTTATTGCTACACTGGTGAACTAATGTACACTGGTACAATAAGTTAGAGTGAAACAATAGTATATTGTGTATCAAGTGCGGAAAGTTGACAATTGGTCACGAGTGCGGGGGATTGACGCACGAGCCAAAGTATTGCCCACGGCTTTAACCGTGGGCAATGATTTTGAACGCGGCTCAGCCGTAGGCAATGGCTTTGAATGCGGCTTATTCATGCGTCGCCGCTAGATGGCGGCGTGCGAAATCGGCCACTTTCCGCACAGAAAACACGCACACAAAGTGTCACTTTGCCTGCACGTGTAATACAAAATATATTTATCTCACTTTAACTTAATGCACTAATTTATCAGTGCAGCAATAAAGAACAAACCCATTATCGATCATTCCCGCGTCTCGCGCGATTTCCTCGGAGCTAAACATCTTTTGCGTAACAATGTGTATCGAGAAAAAGAGAATAATAGGATTGAGAGAAAAGAAAGGAAAAAAAATAGATTGACGTAAACGACAGTGCGTCGCCGGGAGGGAAACGCACATTCGGAGTCGAGAGGAAAAAAAAACACATTCAAACGACATCTGGCGTTAATGAAAAAAAGAAGATGGCTCGTGTCTCCCTGAACAAACGAAACGCCCGGAACAAAAGAGCCATGAGTATTTTCCCCCGATCTTCCGGGGGTCTCAGAATTAAGATAAACGAAGCTGGAAGTTAGCGCCCAATCCCCGGGAAACTCTTAAATTGCTCACAAAAAAGCCTGCTGGTAGGTAGGTGCTTTTTCGTCTAAGCTCTCGGGGTGCTGGTTTGGACAGCGTCTTAAAGAGGGGCCGTCCGACTCGATTAGATTCGTGGTTTTCCCGGAAAGAAAACTCGAGGGCGCGGAGACATCGCGGAAATTACGTCACGGACACGTTCCCGTTGATGCCCGAGGGAATCAAGCGGAAGCGGTTTCGAAGAAACCGCATTCGGACCCTTGTTTCACCCGAATGCGAAAAAATTGAAAAAAAAAATACGAAACTAGAACGTCTGCCCGAAAAATCTGTAGAGAGAAAGTCATAATGAAATTATCGAGCGAAAGATTAATTTGGAGCGCATTTAGAGCAATCTTTCGACCAATATTTTGAATTATTTTAAGATAGAATTATCAGTATAATTATTAACATATAATCCACATAATTATTAATACAATAATTATTATTAAAATAATTTATAATACGATGTTATTTTTCATTATATAAAAATTTATGAGAAATTTGAATTACTTAAATAATTCAATACACTGTCAAAAAATTGCTCTATTAATTGCTATATTATTTTAATAATTATTAACACAATAATTATTAAAATAATTTACAATACAATGCTCTGTTTGCTTTATTTTATAAGAAAGTAAATTATTTAGCAGCATTTAATAATTATTATAATAATTCAAAATTATTAAAATAATTAAACGAGTATAATTATAAACACAATAATTATAAAAAAATGGATAGTATGATGTTATTCCTTATGTTATTTCAGAAGAACAAAATGTGAGCTAATACTTCTAACGACGATGTACGACATATTTCTTCCTTCTTTCGAGAAATCATCCCTTGCAGCAGAAAACATGTTTTAAAAGAAAAACTGTTGACCGGACTCGCAATCAGTTTTCAAAAGAAGACCAAAAAATCGAAACAAAATATTTCCGTTTGAAAGACACAGTCCACAAACTAATTCTCTAATTATAATGGCTCCGAAACGAGGACTAAATCGTTATATAAATATTCGAGATGCGTAGAAATAAGATTTTCCTCCGCGAGAGAGAGAGAGAGAGAGATCGTTGAAATTACACATTTTATCATTCTCTGCATACGACTTGTTCAAACACCGCGTCGGAGCTCGACGCGAGAAACTCCGTTCTACTTAATGCATTACGGCGACGTTAATGAAAGCAGGTCTGTTTATTCTTCTGTCGAGACGCGCGGATGCGATATTACATTCATCTCCTTTCCCCTTCCTTCCCCTCGTTTCGGCTGAAAATTTATCGGAGGCCTTGGTCAGTGAAAAAAAAACCGGAAGTCCCATTGTTCGCCAACGTAAACCGAGTTTCCCCGCGAAATATGATTTTCGTTTAAACAATGCGGATCGACCGCAAAAACCGCGCGAGGATTAACCTTCTTCGAAAGAACCTGGGTCCTGAATGTCCTTTGCACTTTAACCTCCGCAAAGAGCGCTCTAATCTCGATTTAGGGATCTATATATTATATCCTAATATTCCGTCATCGATTTCGCCGAGACGAGAATAAATGATCGATACCAAACTTAACCTCTACAGCACGAAAATTGACGGAATATTGCAAGAATATTGTTTTGCAAGACTGAAATATTGCATGCAATATTCCTGAAAGCTTGCCACAATATAGATATGTCTGCTCCCAAATTATATTGTGCAACATTTCTGCAATGATGCTGATTTGTTTCTGCACAAACGTGAATATAATATTTACAAAATATTGCAGAATATTTCTTATTTTTTGTCTTCATTTATTCAGACATTTATTTGTCCGATTTCTGAGCAATCAATTTAATATTTGAGTTCCCTGTGTTGGGATCGTATCAGAAAAAATTAATTCGTGACTAAAACTTAATGCGAGTTAGATAGCTCAGCTTGCGGCGCATAGCGGTAAATAAAAGAACTATGTGATTACATTATAATATAGCAGTAATATTTTGCAATGTCTCCAAAAAAAAATAAAACTTATAATATTTGCACAATATTGATGCAAAATTTGTAATATGGCGCAATATATTGAAATATTTATGCAATATTTCGTGCTGTAAAGGCAACCTAACCTAATCAAACCAAACACATTAAAATTTGCGGAACATTTTGGAACGAACGATTTTTCTATCGAGGTAAATTATTGCGAGATTAATTTTGCAACAGGCAATTATGATTTCCTGACGCGATCTTGCGATCATAAAAGAGCGATCGATCGCGCACGTGATTACGGTGTAATTGCGGTTTATAAGTGGGTAGATAGTGCCGTTTTCAAATTGCTATTAATACAGTTTACTTTCTTTTTCCTTCCTTTCCTGCGGAAAGTTCAAGATATTTGCAAGTTACGCAATACATATTGTACGATCATCATGTATTAGGAAGTCAATAATTATATATATAATGGTGTTATTTTTTTTTATAAGAATAAACATGCGCTAAGGATTTGGCACCAGATATTTCTTCCTTTTTTAGAAATATCATAGCATTTTATACAGCTCAAAATAGTTTCGAAAGAAGAGAGTTGTTGGCCGAATTTAATTTTCAAAAAAAATATATATATTTGTTTTATATATGTATATAAATTATCATATTATATAATATATATAAAATATACATATACATATAATATATCATATATAAGATTATTTCTTCTCATTATTTTATATTTAACTTTGTACTCTCTAGGTATTTCTAGTTGAAGAAATAAATTAAAACTGAGAATTTTATTAAACCAACAACTAAGACTTTAGTAATACTCTCAATGTGAAGTTCAATGTTTAAATTTCAACGGACGAGAAAGAACCAGATCGTAGTGCGGTCCATTTTAAGAAAAAATTAATTTAATTGAAATTAATTAGTTGTGCACAGAGCATATATTTTTCTTAAGATAATACCAAAAGTAATTAAGTAATCTCAATACGAAATTTTATTTTGAAATATGAGAAAAATATCGACACGAAGTCGCTCCCTAAATTATAGAAAATTATTAAAAATAAAATCCTGTATGAAGAAAAATTTTTACCTCGCGCACACAATTAATCAGTTTCAATGAAAGTTAATTTTTCCTAATTTCCGCGTCTGGCTCTTTCCAGTCTATTAAACCAATTCCCGCATGATTTCGTAGAAAATTCACTCTACGTATAAAACCAGACAGCAATAATCAAGTTGAACTTGAAAACTTTTAATCCTGTTTCCATCCCTGGAAATGCCTCATTTTTTTAACATTCTCTAATATCGCGAACGACAATTTTATTGACCCGCCAAGCCGCAAAATTCCATCGGGAGGATATCTCTACTGATTTTTCCCAGGAAAATCCAATATCGCTGTAATGCGAATGTTTTTCGACGACGAGAGTCAGCATCATAAAATTCCACCTGATCTGCCATTAGAGACATCGCGGAAACATCGACGATTCGCCTTTGATCTCGACGAATGCATCAAACGCGTATAATCGCGCTCTCTCGTTCGACGAATGACGTAATAATAACCGCGCGTAATCGAATCGCTAACGCTAATTTCGGTAATGGCCATCCACTCCCTCGTGCGACAAACGAAAGAGAGCATCGACACTCGTTTCCGGCACGCGTGAATTGTAAGCGGACACAACATTTCGCGTTATACAGGGTGCCTCAAAATTACCGGACATCCTCTGTTAATAGGGAAATTCCTCAGGTTATTTGGAGGCGACTTTTCCTCGGCAAAATTGTCGAGACACCAATAATTTTCGAGTTGTAAGCGATTGAAAATAAAGGGTTTTTCGCAAACGTTAATTTCAGGTATACCTGAAAAAATTGTAGATGCAATTTAAAAAATTGTATTTAAGAAAATGTTTCTTTTATTTTCATTTTTGTTTTTTTAGATTAAAACTACTGCGTTTTTTCCAAAGTAAATATAATCACTTTTAAAAGTTAAAAAATATTTTTTTAAATCAGTGACATATTTTTATTTCCTTCAAGTGAATATCTGGTTTGAAAAATACAAATAAATTACTTTTTTAAATCAAGTATAATTTTTTTATTATAATATATTTTTTCAGTGTAGAGTTTACTTTAGTAGAATTTTAATTTAAGACTAAATTACAAAGATGGCAAAAATTGAGAACATGCAAGAAATGATGACCTCCCTCGACATTTTTGTTGAGGAAAAATCGTCTCCAAATAATCTGAGGAATTCCCCTACACTAAAAAAAAAATTTATTAAAATTGAATAATCATTTATTTGAAACTAATAATATTTTTATTTAATATAAGAAAATCCTTTCCAAAACAGATAAATATTTATTTGTTTCAAATAAATAATTTATTTGACAGTATTGAAATAAATATTTATTATATTAATTTAATAATTTCTTTCAGTGTATTAACAGAGAGTGTCCGGTAATTTTGGGACACTCTGTATACGTCCATAATTATATTATTAAACGATGATACGCATGTATCGTTCGCGATGCGACTTTTCGCGGCGCCGATAATAACTAATAATTCGTCCGCGAAGATGAAATTATTTCGGCAAATTGATACGGCGTATTAAGGTAATGAATATCGTCGGCGATGGCACTAGAATTTTGCAGACGCGGATTATCGGCGATATTAATGTATATGTATATTATATGTACGTATGTATTGAATTCTCGATGTTTGCGCGCGAAAATTCATCCGCTTTTTGCGGAAAATCCACATCTTCTTCGAAACTACAATAACTTGTGTATTGATAATTTTCTCGTGTCTAATTAAGTACACATTACACAAGATAATTCATTCGGATAAACGCAAAGTGACATACTAAATTGATTTGTTTTCCAAATGTATTTTTAGCATTACTTTATATGGATTATCTTTAATCGCACTGTCTTTAATTGTGTTTACTTGAAATCAAAACTATTATCTAACCGTCAAGTTATGTCTAATGTTTAAAAATCATCTCCAAAGTATTATACGTCTACAAAGATTTCTCGCCCTATGATTTTGCAGTAAAGTATTTTGCAAATATGTAGAGATAATCGCTGATATGCGTAACGAGAATTGATGACGCTCAAGAACAAACAATAGTGCTGAATCATACAATCGCAACTGACAATAAAAACTACGATTGAGATTAGAGAGATACATTAGCATTTTTATAATATAGACGAAACGCGGAAGATAAAAAATACGCAAAATATAATTAAATATATTATTAAATATTCTAAAAAAATACTCCATCAAAATAAAAAATATATATCTCTGTAATACATTAATCATAATGCACGACAATCAATTTGCATATTAGACATATCTAAATTATAGAGGTAATATATTAGTATTTTTATTAATATAGACAACTGAAAACGTAAGATAAAAATGCGGAAAAAGATAAATATACTTTGTTAAATATTCTCAGAAAAATATGGGAAAATAAAAAAAATACGTCCGGGATATATATCAAACATAACGAGACAATCAGTTTGCATGTTATACATATTTAAATTATAGAAGTATATTGATATTTCTAATACAAATAATATAGAAAAAAATACGGAAAAAAATTAATATATTGTTAAATATTTTCAAAAAAATATTTTCACTAATAAAAAAAATAAATATACATCAAGCATAGCGAGACAATAAGTTTACATATTACACACATATTTCATGCATGTCCATTCACTGGAGTTCCATTCGCGTGATTTCAGAGACATAATCGCCCTCTCCTTATCGTATAACAACTCGTGAGAATTGTAACACGTCAATCGGAAATGAAGGGCCGGTTTGTTTTTAATTGCGCGCGAGTGGCTTTGCAGAATTAAAAGAGGCTTGATTTATTGCACGCGCGTGTCTAAGGATCATCATTCACGCGTGTGTAACGCACGTATTACGCCGCAATTGCGTGTACGAGGAAAATGGCCGTTCCGCATTTTACTGACACTATATAAACCAGGAGGGGCTCGAAGGGGTGGCTTCGCGAATAAATGAACGCGACGTCGCTATAATAACGTGGTATAAATAAATATAAACGCGACAATTTCTTATTCACCCCCTGTCGCTCGGATCGCGTACGGAATGATGATTTATATCCCTTCTATGTATGTTTGTGTGTGTTTATGTACCGATACGTGATATTAGCATAGTATAGACATTTAATAGTAGCGACAGTACATAGCGGTACCTTTGATCTTCACGTACTCAATTTTTATGAGCTTGAGACTAACCGCCATATTGTTGGATTAAAATAGCGTTCTTCCCGCAATTCGGACAATTTGTGACAGCACAATACGCCCTCGCACTCATTTTACTTGTTATATAATACATCTTTATAAAAAGTTAATGGGTTCACGTGCTCAACTCATCATCACCTAACTTGTCATACTACAAAACATATGCGTCTGAATAGGTTATGTCACTGTACATATGTTTCGGCTAAGAACATGGCGGCTATGACACGCTCGGATCGCTCGGATCGCGTACGGAATGATGATTTATATCCCTTCTAGGTATGTTTGTGTGTGTTTATATACCGATACGTGATATTAGCATAGTATAGACATTTAATAGTAGCGACAGTACATAACGGTACCTTTGATCTTCACGTACTCAATTTTTATGAGCTTGAGACTAACCGCCATATTGTTAGACTAAAATGATAGCGTTCTTCCCGCAATTCGGACAATTTGTGACAGCACAATACGCCCTCGCACTTATTTTATTTGTTATATAATACATCTTTATAAAAAGTTAATGGGTTCACGTGTGCTCAACTCATCACCTAACTTGTCACAATACAAAACATATGCGTCTGAATAGATTATGTCACTGTACATATGTTTCGGTTATGACATGCGCAATGAAAATCAGACAAAATAAATACGGAGTGTCGCTACTATTAATGTCTATACTATGATATTAGCTAGCAACATCGATTTCGCGTTAGATCGACAGACGCCTTTATCCTCGCTCTCGCATATATCCGTCATTACGTCGTAATATTCGGGCAATTGCGGGACGATGAACATATTATATTTTACGACGAGCGAGTATTTCCCAGCAAACGAGTCTGTATCAATGCGTTAATAATCCTGCGATACGAAGATCGAATTGTTCCGCTAAATTCACCGAGTGTCGCATCGAGATAGCTAAACTGGCTGATGAACGTATATATTATCGATCGACAGATAAAACGACTCTTGTTTAATCGAACGAGAAATGACTTACTTGTACGAGCGTAGCAGAGATAACCTTTGCGTCAAATTGCATAAATTTTTTACGCATCATTATCATTCTTATTCCGACTCGTCGATTACACTCGACTATTTCTTATCGCGCGCGAACTTTTAATAAGTGCAGAAATTTTCGCGCGCGCGAAAAGCTTTTATTTCGCAGATCCATTTTCTCCGCCAGAGAATACTCGCGATATCAAAAATCCTTAAAATCCCCGCAAAAAATATCCCATTTACTTTTAATATGAAAATAATGTTAATTCCGCGAGCGATAATCGCGATATTTTCCGAAGAAAACGAAAAATCTTTAAAATTGAGAGAGATCTCAATTCTTTCAATATTTCTAGAAAATAAGAATTATTTATTATATGTATTGCATATTGGGGCATTTGCTCTTCTTTTGAATCAATAAAAAAAAATGTGCTCCCTCCCTTTGAATGAACGTTGCAATTTAATATAAAATTGCACATAAAAAAATTCAATTATATTCTAATTATTAATTATTATTATTATTATATTTATTATTATTATTATTATTATTTTATTTTCTTATTAATTATTATTATTATTATTATTATATATACTGAAAATATTATTTTCTTCTGCGGCCTCTTTTGACAGTGTATTAATTGTCCTCATTGTATTTACTAAGTAATAAAGTAATTATGTGTTGACATTACATCTCTCACTAATTTAATATGCTCGTTATAGTTGGCCCTGTCTTTCTAAATCTTAATTTTATAATATTACACGAGCCTTGTCTTTAAATATCTAATTGTATTCTTTATTAAATTGTCCTCGTGTTTCTGCTTCTTAATTTTGAAGGCCATCGCGATATCGGAAAAAAACCCGAATGGAAAAACCGAAATCCACTCATTCGCAGCATCCGCGTTTCGAATAATAAAGATTACGCGGCGGATTTTTTCATCTCCGCGCGATGATTAGCGACGACAGGACTTTACGATCGTTCGGATTCATCGGCAATGATCTGTCCATGGTGGACGCCTACGACGCCGGGGAATAGAGAAGCCGGAGGAGCCCAGCAGAGTGGGAGATGAATTATAAAGTGGCGTTCTACGGTGAGAGGTCTTACAGTTATACTTTGCCCGTTTTGCTGCTTCGCGGCTACACGTGCGAAGCCGGGTCACGCGCTGCAACGTATATCCGTATCGGAGTGCAACATCGATAAGAAATCCGTCACGACGAGAGAGCCGTGCTGATTCAGTTACGTCAACGGTAACACACAACGTTGATATATTTATTATTATTTCACGTAAAATATATACGAAGTCGCAAAATCTCTTAACTCCCGATAAATCGCGTTACCGGCGGAGAAAAAAATATTAGCTATAAATATTAGCGCGGCAAAATTTAAATCTGTTTTTCTTTGACGGATTAAATTGAAGGAAAAAAGCTGGTATTACTTTTGTCGAATGAGAAATCCGTCGTTTTTACGTTTTTACTATAGCTAGTGAATTCTCTCGATGGAATAAAAAATTAAAGCGTATGAATTTCTTTGATTCATTTATCACTGTATATTGCGTATTGATTTTCTTGTATTTAAATTTCCGCTTCAAAGTTGATACAGAGTCGGCGAAGCGCGGTTGTATAATAAAATAACACGTATTTAATATATCTTTACATATTTTTATCATTTTTAAATCTGATTCTATCTCTGTGAAGAATTTCAGAATATTTAACTGATTTCTTGGCTCCATTTGATTAATCAAGAGCATCAACAAAATTTAAAGATCAATCAACGTTAATTGGGTCACTGTAAAGTTCTATTGAAGCAGAGAATTTTAATTATCCTGTTGAATAGTCATTTTCAATGCAAAATTAGAAAGGAATTTTCAAGAAACATTAGAAAAAGCAAACGAAATGCCTTACTTTGGTTTCTTGTTTAGAAACGCATTTCTTCTTTTAGTTGAAAACGCACTTTTTATCTGAATCTTTATTTACTACATTTTTTGAGAAATCTGAATGAATTTCAATTAAATCTCAAAGAAATTTTTCCATAAATCCCGTTGCCTATCATAATTATAATTTAACAGAGATAAATCATCATTTAAAAATATTAATTATCAAAGTTAAAATTTAAACATGAAAACTAAATTTTAGATGTAAAATATATAAGAACAAATTTAATTATAATAGTTAATATTTTTTATAATACAGTATATCCTTTTACATTGTGACATGCAAAATTGTGCGGTTATCATTCGAACTCTTCCGTTTCCAAGAAACTTATTTAAAGACCGTAACAAGCACTTATTAAGATGATATAAAATAAATAAGTTGGAAATGAGAGGTCTTGTCATACGTGACTTTCAGTGAAGAACAACATATATTATAAGTAAGCGTGTAATTTTTATTACTATTTTAACTTGGACACAGTATTAATTAATTAATTTATTTATTAATCATAGTAGGGTTGATAACAACGATTTCTCACATAGAAATGAAGAAATTATACGGAATCTTTCCAGCATCTTAAATGTTGTCGCATCATAAGTTGTATAATATGCACAAGTTCAGCGAGATATATATTATATTTGTTTCAATTCCCGATTTATGTTAACGAAAGACTATTAACTTTAAGATATGTTATATTGATTTGAATTGAATTTTTTACTGAAGAAGGCTGCGTGCAATCGAAACGTTTGTTTGTAATATAGATTGAATAAATCGTTTATTTTATATTACCTTAATAAGTGCTCGTTACGTTGGTCTTTAAATGAGTTTCTTGTTGTTAACAATATACGAGCGAATATAAGTATTATTTGATATCTTCCGTTTCCGATTGGAAATGAAATATCGATTTATACGAAAGAAGTTTCAAAGAGAGTTTATCGATTTTTTTATTCATTTTTCTGCGCGGGAACTCACCCGCTATGCTTTTCTACTTTTCTATTTTTTTTTACACAATCTCGCGTTACAGCTCGTTGCAATAAATCGTATCGGCCGTATTGCAGTATACGTTTAACGCAAGTTTGATGCGCGTATATTATATATATGGTCGATATATATTTTATATAGTATATATATATATATATATATATATATATATAATAAAACGCGCAATCTCTCGTTCGTTGGTTCGTTTCTTGTGTCATTTGCGTGATTCACGTGACTCGAGGGATACCGATGTTTCGAAATTAGCGCGCGTTAATTAACGTCAGCGCGCGATTCCCGAGATATCCCTACCCGGGCGGAAAAGGGGAGATAATAACGAGCGATTTTCGGTACAGAAGCGCCACGAAGGAGGAATTATGTAAATTGATTGTGTGATAATCATTGCACTTTGCTCGCTCGCGAGCCGACTCTTTGTAGCTCGTACTTTGTTCCTCCGGGCGCTAAATTGCGTGCGCGCATTAGTAATGGTAGACACAGAAAGGTAACCACGTTAATTAGGGATGAATTAATTAATACGCTCGGTTAATTACAATATGCTATTAACTCATATCCCGCTAATTCTAGCCGCGCTGAATATTTATTTATGGCGAGACGCCGCGGCGCTACCGCGAAATGTCGCCGAGAGGGAAACTTTTGACAGTTCGCGTCGCGTCATCTGTCAAAGTACAGGCGTCGGAAGTGGAATACAGCGAAACGCGAAAGATTTGTATTCGCGCGTCTCTCGAACTCGATATATCGAATTCAGAGGATTAAAAATAACAAGTAAAGTAATCCTGCGAAATACCTATAAAGCGCGGGAAAGTCGAGATAATTTCGATACGTCCCTGACTTCGATTAGTCGGCGTTGGAGATACGGGCATTAACCGCTGGTAAAAAAAAATAGAAAAAATAAACGGAGAGACTCGCACGAAACGCGAATACCGAAGCGGCGAGAGGGAACGCCATTAAATATGATTTTACTCGATAGCCGAATGGAATTGCGCGCGTTTTCGTGCAACACGTAAAATCGTGACGCTCCAAAACGTCAACGTTGCGTTATTGCGCGCGCTCTCGAATCTCCCCGCTAAAATTTACCAAATATATCCCAATCAATTTACGATCGTTAAGCTCTCGTCTCCTTTAACGACCGACGGATAAACCGACGATAAACCACGGACAATAAACGTTTAGAGAGCAAATAGAGTCAGGTACTCCGTCACACGTACACACGCGCAAGAGCGATCAGCTGGTGCACAACAATAGCGTTGACAATCTATCTATCTCTCTTACAACGAGCACGCATGAGGAGACACGCGAGAGAGAAAACGCGCCATTTTATATAGGCCTTCTATTGTGAAGCAATAATAACGATTAAATTATTGTATAATCGCATTTCGCGTGTTCACAGAACAATGGCGTCGTACAACATATCGGTGGGGCCGAGTTGCCCGGGACCCTATCTGGGCCCGAGCCTTAGCACGCTCTGCGGAGGATCGCAGTACTTAACCTTTATGACGCTCATAGATGCGTTTGTACGGTCTCAAGATATTATATCTCAATCGTGCGAGCGTATAAGACCGGTGGATCCACCCGCACACTATTACGACTTCATCGTTGTGGGCGGTGAGTAAATAGATTTAAGGTGATCCTCAACGTTCTCGAGAAGTCTGTGATTTCCGTCCTGTTTTATCGACAAAATGTGAGGCTAGATAAACTATAAATCTATTTATTGGCTATACGGATTGTTTTTTACCCGAAATTAGAACGCTTCGCTCTTTGTTAATATTAATACTTTAATTTAGCAGCATTTAATGCAGGAAAACGACTTATCAATCTGAATTCATACTTCTGTAATCAAGATATATGAGACTATACAGATTAATAAAAGTCTTTTTCCTGTACAAATTAAAGTATTAATATTAACAAAGGGCGAAGCGTTCTAAGTTCGGGTAAAAAACAATCCGTATAGCTAATAAATAGATTATAGCTGAATCTAACCTCACATTTTGTCGATAAAACAGGAGTAAAACTTAGGTTAGCTTAAGATCCTTTTAAGGTTTTATTTCATTCTTTTTATCCTATTCGCTGAGAAAAATGTTTTCTATTAATAAACAAAATTTTATTACTGATGCAGAAACTAATTGTTGGTATGTGACCAGTTAAACCGTTGGTTACCACGTCGATATAAATTTGTTAATTTAATTCACATAATAATACAAAACTGTTTTGTAGAATGTACAAACTTCCTTCACAGTGAGAAACAGAATATTTTGTTAACAAAACAAAACGGGTATATAATGTTAAAAAAATTTTTTCTTGAAGATAATAGATCTTAAGATGATAAAAAATTTTATATAATTCTCACAATTGTTTAAATACGAGATAGATTGCGGTTTAATTTTATATATTGTAAAACGTGAGTAACCAAATGATATTGTTTCGTTAATTCAAAATGTTCACCAAATTTTGCTCGTCTAACGAAAAAGATATTACATTTCGCAGCAATCTTAAAATTGTCTAATTGAAAACGGTTATCTGAATAATTTTATTTTTTACCATGAATATAACTTGTTTCTCAGCGCAGAGCGACTGGAATGTAAATTATAAAATGTACTAATTCAAGAATCTGGTATTAGACATGTGACATTTTTCTATGTTTACGCTCTATCAAAGCTAAGTCTCGCGCGATGAAAACCAGTTGTAAAAAATTTCCTAAAATTTCCTAACTCAAACACTTTTCCCTTTTCCACTTTCTAAAATTGCATTCATCCATTTTTATAAAATTAAATAAAAAATTGCTTATTAATAATTTTACAATATATATATATATATATATATATATCGAAATAATGCACAAGATGCGTGATTCTTTGATAAAACTATCGTTTGGAAATATGTTTCTCGTAAAACTGAGGCAGGAACCATCGTCCGGATAACATTTAATTAAAGATAAGAGTCTAATGGACACTTACTATAGTATACACCGAGAGGAAGAGTTGCAGAAAGTAACGGTCGGTGATTTTCTAATGAATGGGTGAAATTGATCGACGTAATTGGAATGTATCCTTATGAGCCGGCTCGCGTATCTCGAGTGATCGAGTAAGCGATTTGAGTGTCGATTTGAGCGTATATACGATAATAATCGCATTAGCCTTATTAGAGTAACGAGCGGACGTGTTATCGCGTGTAAATATGTGTAAACAACGAATATATCGGTTTGACAATCGTGAATTGTTAGTCATACGCGATTTTGCGAGCGATATATAAGCCGTCGATTTTGCTACAAAAAATTAATTTGAACGAAAAAAATTAATTTCGGACGGAAGCCATCGTAAGTATCGTTATTACACAAGTGGAAATAATAAAATGTAATGCGTGAACCTACGCAATGATAGCAATGACTGTGTGGCGAAATGCCGTTCATGTAACCCATTTTCCAGACTAGACAATAAAAGAAAAAAAATTGTAAAAACGGGAAACGAATCGAGAAGAGAAAATACCGCACGGGGCGAGTAATCAAATATAATAGAGTATTAATAACTCGGGAACAATGATGAATAAAATAGTTATTCGTTCTAGTTACGTCGCTCTCAATATACCGAATAGAACTTCAATATAAACCAATTTAATCGCGTACTATCACGAAATAGTTCGATCGACATGCGATATTTGTACTCATATATATATTACATTGCTGTATATTCTTAATAAAACATTTACTAGGAATATATGTAATTTATCGAAAAAAGGTAGAGAGACTGCGTCAAATTAATCACATCACGGTACAGAATTTCCCAAAATTACCTGATGCTCTTTTAGTAGCAGACTCTCTGGTCAATTTGAGAACGATTTTTCCTTAGCGAAAATATCTAGATATAAGCAAAAAAAATGAAAAAAGAGTTTTTTGTAAGCTAAACTTTGTAGAGTTGAAAGGTTAACGAAACTACATTCTTCAGTCAATTTCAGTGGAGTTTACTTTAATAGAATTTTAATTTGAGACTTAATTACAAAAATATATAATGGAAAAAATTGGAAACTTGCAAAAAATTATCGTCTCCCTTGACATTTTCCGAGGAGAAAGTCGACTTTAAATTAGACAGAAAGTCTATTGTTAAAAGGACACAATATATGGTAATTTTAGGACATTCTATACAATAAAATTGTAATTTGTAATTATAGTTATTCATTCGATTAATTTTCCATATAAAAAAAGATTTTAAACTCACGTCAGAGAGCTTTATAAGAGAACAATATATAAAACTCTGTTACCAGAGATTAATAGTATGTAACTTTCCCGAAAATATACAGCCGAAATATTCGTCGCGACTTTCGACATTTACATTCGGTCGACGGCAAAACCGAGTCTCTCCTCGTAAAGGAAGAGAAAGGGGAAAAAAGGGGGAGCACATAATTGAATATTTTAGTGCGCGCTTGATAAAAACTCGGGTCGCGTAAATTCGGAACCCGAAATTCGCTCAATCGCATAGAAGGGCAGAGACGATACGCGAGAATTTCGCGGGATCGAGCGATCGAAACTAATTTTTTTTGCCTCCCTTTCGGGTGATTATTCCCGGGTATAGGACACCCGGGATATTCTTGCGGCAAGATGGAATTTTTCAGTGACTTTCGAACGATCCGCTATCGTGGTGCTACGTTCGCGATATCGATCGCTTTTCCACAATATTCTGTCTACGTGTAAGAAAAAATATATATTCCTTTTTTTATATTAATATATGTATTAATATATATTTTTATATATTGTATAATATAATATATACACAATATATATTATAGAAATATATTGTATAATATATACACAATATATATTATAGAAATATATTGTATAATATATATTATACAATATATATTATAGAAATATATATACATATAATATAACATATTTTTATATAATATAAAATATATCGGTTGCGGAAAAAACAGAGCTGTAGAGATATAACGAGAGAAAGTCTCGTTTCTCAAGGTATTATTATGATCACTGTCGTTAATTAGAGATGCGACACTATATAGGGATACCTGTATATACAGGTACAGTTTCTTTCTCTTCTTTCGAACAAAACGCACGCTGTGCCTAATACAGGGAGACGCGGACACAGAAATAAAATGTGTATATATATGTGTGTGTGTGTATGGAAACGTACACCCGTGTGCGAAATGATTAATCGTCACGTCGGGTGCGGCCGGGGTGTATTACCTCGCGGAGGTGATGAGAAAATATTAATAATACCCCGGGTCGCGCGCTGAGTAATTAACGTGATGCTTATTAATTATTCCGTCAATGAATATCCGGTCGGTAGAAAGAAGTTGGCGGAATAATTATAATAGCATAATGCTCGAAGAGAGACGGCACAAGTCGACGACGATAAAAGGATCGGACTGGAGGATCGACTGGAAACGGGCAAGAAAATGGATTTTGTATTACACGTGCAGGCAAAGTGGCACTTTGTGTGCGTGTTTTCTGTGCGGAAAGCCGCATTCAAAGCCATTGCCTACGGCTGAGCCGCGTTCAAAGTTATTGTTCACGGCTGAAGCCGTGGGCAATGTATTGCCCACGGCTTCAGCCGTGGACAATGACTTTGAACGCGGCTATTCCCGCACCGTGCCGTCGCAAGATGACGGCGTGCGATCGGCCACCTCGCGCACAAAACCACTTTGCCTGCACTTGTAATACAAAATAGTATGTGTATCACGTGCGAATTGACAATTGTTCACTCGTGACCAATTGTCAACTTTCCGCACTTGATACACAATATACTATTGTCATTAGGGCCCGAGAGAGGAAAAAACGTCGCGATAAAGCAAATCAAGTCGCCCTACAAATATATCAACATGTAAGGGTAATTGAAATAATTGCAGAGGCTTTGTGTCACGGCACCTTCTAAAAATACGAATTTATATGCACGAGATAATCAAAACAAAAGAGGGGGTTGTAAAAAATTTCTGTTAAATTTAACAGATGTCACATGTGCCAAACAACCCACAGAAATTTTTGTGTTGCTTTAACATAATATGGATATATTAAATGGAGACACAATTATTATTGTGTTAAATATTGTGTACTTTAAATAATTGCAAAACTTCAAATAATTAAAATAAAAATAGGTAAAATTAACATACTTTTAATATAAAAATTAACTAAAAATATGTTAATTTTAGATTTTATCATCCCCACTATTATAAAATAAAAAATCAACATTTTTTTGTAAATTTTATCAAATAAATTTTGTCACTAATAAAGCAGAACATATTTATTGTGTAAAATAGATTGTTAAAAATAGATGCGCATTGTGTTATTTTTACATTTTTTTAGTTGTTTTAATAATTTAATATTTAAGTTCAATTAATAGAACAGCAATATGTTAAATTAACACATGAATGTATTAAATATTTCACACAAAAATTTTAACGGGAACCGTTTTTAACAAGAAAACTAATCATCCTCTTATCCTTCCGAGAAGGATATAAAAATTAACTAAGATCAGAACAAAATACGAAATACCGACGGAAAAAAGAACAGAACGCGGAATGGATCGAATAACAATTACGATAATATTTATGCGGGCACGTAAATATAGTTTTATTACGAGCAGGAGATATCTAAATTCGGGAAATTCCACGGATGAAAAACAAACGTTTTTCACGCACCGTTTATTCAACATTTTGTAAAACGAAAATGAAGGGGGGGGGGCGGGAGAAGAATATTATTATTACGCGCATTTCTCTCTGTCCGATGAAAAATGTAATAGGAGAGTCCCGGATGAAGAAGAGTGTATGAATAAATGTATTCCACATAACATTAATAAAATGAAATAATCACTGTGTATAGAAAAACGCATTTCGCGCGCAACACATTTTACACACTCACTACAAACTACATAACCCGGGGAATAATGAATTAATGAAAGAGAGAGAGAAATATTTCCGCGCGCGCGCGGAAATCGGTGCCCCCTGTAAACGATAAATACACCATTTTCGCGAAAATTTAACGAGCTATTAAAACTCCAATTAAAAAATAATTAAAAATAGCGCGGTTTAAACGCGCGAGGCGCCGCGCGTGTCCAAGGGGGGCTCAACAATTCCGGGGGGGTTGGGGGGGTGGAAGAAGGATGGGGGATGCTCGACGTATCCACCGCCCTACGAATTTTGCACCTCCGAGGGAAAAACACTGCGAACCTTCCTCTCGTATAACGGCGTGTTTACCACGTGCAAACACAGTTATCACGGGGAATCGTCGGTGGCAATTGTTATTTGTCGTTTACAGGGGGACGCGAAATGCGATTCGACGCGCATCATCGTACCTATACGCGCATATATCCCCCCTTTCGCCCCCCCCCCCCCCCAACCCTCTTCTCGTTTCAGAGATGCGCGATATTAATACAGACCCGTTATTTATTCGGTCGCGAAGCGCGTGATTATTGCGTCATTAATTTAATTACCGGTCCGTCCCCCTCCATCCCCCCTTCGCCCCCCCCCCTCCCCCTCATTTCACCCTCTTTCGACGTGTCATTACACCGGCGACGCTACGTTCCATTATTTCCATACCCTTCTGTCCCAGCCGTCGGGAGATATAAATCCTCGAAGGTGGCAAAATTTGTCGAGGGGGGCCGAGGGGGGAGAAAGGGGGGGGGGACGAAAAAGAGAGAAGGATGGATCGTTCGCGCGATTGCATAGCGATGCCGTGGACGGCGCATAATGTGATTTAAACGGCTCAACGAATTTTATACGCTCTTTGCATTTCGGGATAATTCGTACCGGACGACGCGAACGCGCAGACGCATTTTTTATTTCTATATTTCGTGGACTCGTTATACTTGGCACGGGGAGAAGGATATGCAAGAGGAAGGGGGTACTGATAAAAAATATTCGTTGGGGATCGAGAAATCGAAAGACGTGGATCGAGAAATCGGTAAACGAGAAGAGACGAGCCATGGACAGAGGGGGGCAAAAGGGGGGCCCCCCTTTATAACAAATAACTAATTATAACTAAATAACAAATAATTAAGTTCTAAAAAGTTTGTAAAAGTTTTAATCATACCCCTTTTAAAAAAAATCCTGCGGACGTCCATGAAACGTATTAATTCGAGGGGGCGGGGGGGGCTCGCAAAAAATCCTCGTGAATTGTTTATTCTCACATACATACACGCGAAAATTCTAAAGCAATAATCCGCTAGTGATGAACAGTAAACGAGAAGAGACGAGCCATGAGTAAAGGGGGACAAGAGGGGGGCCCCCTTTGGAATTAGCAAAAAATTAGCATATTTAATATTGAAAAAAATGAAAATAACAAATAATTAAGTTCTAAAAAATTTGTAAAAGTTTTAATAATGCCCCTTCTAAAAAAAATCCTGCGGACGTCCATGAAACGTATTAATTCGAGGGGGCAGGGGGGCTCGCAAAAAATCCTCGTGAATTGTTTATTCTCACATACATACACGCGAAAATTCTAAAGCAATAATCCGCTAGTGATGAACGGTAAACGAGAAGAGACGAGCCATGAGGAAAGGGAGACAAGAGGGGGCCCCCCTTTGGAATCAGTAAAAAATTAGCATATTTAATATTGAAAAAAATGAAAATAACAAATAATTAAGTTCTAAAAAATTTAAACAGGTTTTAATCATGCCTCCTTCTGAAAAAAATCCTGCGGACGTCCTATGAGACGTATTAATTCGAGAGGGCAGGGGGCTCGCAAAAAATCCTCGTGAATTGTTTATTCTCACATACATACACGCGAAAATTCTAAAGCAATAATCCGCTAGTGATGAACGGTAAACGAGAAGAGACGAGCCATGAGTAAAGGGGAGACAAGAGGGGGCCCCCCTTTTGGAATCAGTAAAAAAATTAGCATATTTAATATTGAAAAAAATGAAAATAACAAATAATTAAATTCTAAAAAATCAAAACAGGTTTTAATCATGCCTCCTTCTGGAAAAAATCCTGCGGACGCCTATGAGACGTATTAATTCGAAAGGGGGGGGCTCGCAAAAAATCCTCGTGAATTGTTTATTCTCACATACATACACGCGAAAATTCTAAAGCAATAATCCGCTAGTGATGAACGGTAAACGAGAAGAGACAAGCCATGAGTAAAGGGGGACAAGAGGGGGCCCCCCTTTTGGAATCAGTAAAAAAACTAGCATATTTAATATTGAAAAAAATGAAAATAACAAATAATTAAATTCTAAAAAATCAAAACAGGTTTTAATCATGCCTCCTTCTGGAAAAAATCCTGCGGACGCCTATGAGACGTATTAATTCGAACGGGGGGCTCGCAAAAAATCCTCGTGAATTGTTTATTCTCACATACATACACGCAAAAAATTCTAACGCGATCCACTAGTGATATATTCATGATACGCGCGTGCATCGCGTAACACGTGGCGTAATAAATACGTATATAGGCTCTGTATATCTCTGCGAGAGAGATTCCATCCTCCTCCCTCTGGATGTCTCTACAAACGTCCCCCTCTTCTCCCAAGTTCGCAATTTTTCACGGCAATAACAGGCAGCCCGTGTTTTTCTCCTCCCTGATCCACCCTTGGATGAAGGGAGAGCGACTTCTCTTCCACCCTTTCCACCCCCCTGGCATTTTTCGCCGATCAAACACGGCTGCCTGCACACGGCTAGAAAATAAAATGGCAGTTGAGCGGAATAAACGCGCATCATTCTGCATCTGCGACGTGCTAAATATTATCTGAAAAATATATATATATATATATATATATATATATATGTATATAGATCGCTTCCAGCCATTCGAAACCGAATGCAAAGGAAGAGAGAGAGGGAACCGGGCTTTCCTCTTCGCGCTCTTCGCTTCATTTTAATAATTAGATATCGGATCTTGAATATAAAATATATTCACCATTTTAATATCCACCACGCTGCTGCGTATATTCGCGTCTTTCCGGATGCAGGCGTCCAATAACTCGCGTCCGAATATTCAAGAGGAATTGTAAATGATGTAACCGAGATAATAATTCTCCGAGTTATTTGCATTATCCGCGATATTGTATATGCGATTTTTCGGAATTCTCGAGGCGCCGAGTTATGTCTAGATATTCAGCTAAATTATATAACAGTTATTCTTACCTCATCAAGATTCAATTGTTATTTCTTGAAAATTTTTTTAAACATATAACTATGCTAATTAATTAAATTACTTACTGACAGATATCTTTGCGAAAAATCCATACACGCAGACAGAAATGCTGATTTGTCTCTAATATAAAGAGAGATCATCGACTTACCTGAAACAGAGAAAAAAATATATATTGCAATATTTTCGTATATACGTATCTACGAAATATTCGATTGCTAAGGAGATTAGATCTCCAATTCGCAAATTTATAAGTCCGATTAAATATGAAGTCCAATATAAATTTTCCACCCCCCTTTCTCCCTGTTAAATATTCCACATGCGCGATCGACGGATAACGCGCGGATGTGTTATAAATAATGCTATTATCGCGCCGGTCTGTGGATTCGCATCATTTATTCACGCCTTATAAATAATACTTAAGTACGCCGCGATATATATAATTACGTTCCGCTCATTAACGCGCGTTATAAGCGGGACTTGTGTTTCCTAGTTTCCTAGACGAATACAAATTACAAACCTGTCTCTCACGCGCGGCTCATTTCCTATTCTCTTATAAATTATTTCTTATTTTACCATGCATCAATTATTTCTAATCGTCGATCAAATACACATATTAACGTCGACAATTGTTTTTCGCGACACGAGAGAAATATATTTAAATAAAATATATTAGAATTCGGAAAATAATTTTTTTTTTTTTCGGAAATTATTTATTCAACAAGTTTGAAATTTTTCCACACAAAATATAAATGTTTTCTCTATATATATATATATATATATTATTTTATTAAATTTTAATAATCATCAAATCTGTCGAATATAAATAGTTTCTGAAAAAAATGTGGAATATTATTTTCTGAACAACCCTAATATAAATAAAGATATTTATTAGTCAAATTTAAAAGCAGCGAGCTAAAAAAGCCAAAGAGAGATTCCGATTCTCTTATAAATTATTTCTTATTTTACCATCCAGCAATTATTTCTAATCGTCGATCAAACACACTAACGTCGACGATTGTTTTTCGCGGCACGAGAAAGAAATATTAAAATAAAATATATTTTTTACTTATATTTAATATATATATGTAAATAATCTATATATAAAAAATATATAATATATATACATATATATGTATAAAATATTTATTTAAAAATTATTTATACATAAAAATATGTATAATATATATATTTTTTATATATTATTTTTTATATATTATTTTATATATATTATTTTATTAAATTTTAATAAATTTCAAACCTGTAGAATATAAATAGTTTCTGAAAAAAAAATATGTGAAATATTATTTTCTGAACAACCCTAATATAAAGAGATAAATTTATTAATCAAATTTAAAAGCGGAGAGCTAAAAGAGTGAAAGAGATTCCACATCTGGAGTAAAAAAATTGCCGGAGAACGCATTATAAGTCGGGTGCAGGTACTCGCGAAAATTAGTAGAAAGTGGTGCAGCAGTAGTATATGTATATACATGAAGCAGCGAGTATACTTTCTTCGCGGCGACGATAAATCACGGGATCCTTGACCGACAAGCCCGCGTTACGGTTTGCGGCGTAATGCGGTCTTAACGATAAGTAAACCGGCGAGAGAGAAGAGTAAAAGATACGAATCGGGAATATAAGCGAAACAAACCGAGAAAGAAGAATAACGTCGAGCTGTTTCTTCTGCAGACCTTTGTGGAACGGTGGACATTATCCGCGGTTTTTTTCCGATCCTGTCGATCGGAAATCAATTGTCGGGGAAAAATAGCAAAGAAAAAGAGAAAGAGAGAAAAAGATGACAGCTGTCAACGCTCCGCGAATCGTCTTGTCATCCGTACAAAGTTCAAAAATTTGTGTTAAATTTAACATAATATGCATATGTTATATATTAATTTTAACACAAAACTTCTAGTAATTTAAAATTAATTTTGTGTAAAATTAACATAGTTTTAATGTAAAAATTAATTAAAAATATGTTAATTTTTTTTAGCTTTTATCATCCTCACTATTATTTTCTTCCGATCCTTTCGATCGGAAATCAATTTTCGGGGAAAAATCGCAAAGAAAAAGAGAAAGAGAGAAAAAGATGACAGCTGTCAACGCTCCGCGGATCGTCTTGTCATTCGTACAAAGTTAAAAAATTTGTGTTAAATTTAACATAATATGCATATGTTATATATTAATTTTAACACAAAACTTCTAGTAATTTAAAATAAATTTTGTGTAAAATTAACATAGTTTTAATGTAAAAATTAATTAAAAATATGTTAATTTTTGTTACCTTTATCATCCCCACTATTATTTTCTTCCGATCCTTTCGATCGGAAATCAATTTTCGGGGAAAAATCGCAAAGAAAAAGAGAAAAAGAAAAAAAGATGACAGCTGTTAACGCTCCGCGGATCGTCTTGTCATCCGTACAAAATTAAAAAATTTGTGTTAAATTTAACATAATATGCATATGTTATATATTAATTTTAACACAAAACTTCTAGTAATTTAAAATAAATTTTGTGTAAAATTAACATAGTTTTAATGTAAAAATTAATTAAAAATATGTTAATTTTAGCTTTTATCATTCCCACTATTATAAAATAAAAAATCAAAACTTTTTTGTAAATTTTAACAAATAAATCTTGTCACTAATAAAACAGAACATATTTACTTATTGTGTAAAATTAAAAATAGATGCACATTATATTATTTTTACATCTTTTTTCAGTTTTAAAAATTTAAATTGAATTAACACAACAGCAATATGTTAAATTAACACATGAATGTGTTAAATGTTTAACACAAAAATTTTAACGTGGGCCGTTTTTAACAAGAAAACACAAATTCTCCTACTATGGATACAAGTGTCCTGTTTCCCTTGCATCAGGTGCATTTATATACAACCACAATGCTTACGTAAGAGCATTGTTTTTGTTGTCAGAAGAAGGAGGGAGGACAAAACAGTTTTCACCTGGCGGTTCCGTTCAAGTGCAGTCACGGAAGAAGTATGACAGAAGAAAAAAGAGGGGAGGAAAGAGAGTGGGGAGGAAACCGTGACTCTTTAAAGGAGGAAAAACCAGCCGGAACACGCTGGAATTATCGTGTTTACCGATTATCGCGGATTCAGAGACCCAGAACTCAGGAAAAAATTTTTTATATATAACAATTTTAAATTACATAGAAACATAAAATTATACACTTAATCGCAAAATTATATATGAAATATGTCCATACATAATTAGATAAAAGTGCTTTTTATATATAATTATATCGATTTATATAAAGTATTTCTTTATACATACAAATATATATAATTTGACATGATTATATATGAACCCTTATAATTTATATAATTATGTACGAAAATAGACATAATTTTACGATTATATGTATAATTATTTAATTATTTATATCAAAAATTTTTTATCGGGAGAAGAGAAGCCAAGTATATCCTTCTCTTTTTTTCTCCCTAGTTTTCACCCCCTGAACCCTTCCGCCGGAGAAATAAACCGAGAAACGTTCGCATTGCGACACATAAATTAGACGTGTTCTCCCTCTTTCCTCCTCGTCATCGCGTTTTTCCATAGCACGCTTTTTGCTTGCAACCACTCGATATCGGAATTATTCGATGAATGTCCCACTTTGTCCCGTTTTTGTCATCGCGCGCGAAATATAATAACACATTATCGGCAATTTAGGAAATATCATTACAAGAAGTGGAGAAAAATACGTCTATAAATACAAAGAGATATATAAATAATTTGTTTTTATTGTTTTCGGATCAATAACGTAGACTATTTCGGATCCGTTTGACTATAGTTGGTAATCATTTGGTAATTAATTAGTCGCGATATCTATTATTTGGGTCGTCTGGGGATGAATTATGTACGATATAAAATTACAATAGAGTATAAAATAAATGTAGACACGAAAAATATTTTTTAAAAATACAATAAAAATCAATTATTCGAACTGAATTCTCTTTCGGTGGAGTAAATAAAATGGAATAGAAATTATGAAACTAAATAAATATAAAAATTGCGCGCGAAAAATAATAACACATTATCGGTAATTTAGGAAATATCATATTTCTGTAAATGGAGGTACATATGTATAAATACACAAAGTTAATTTTATTATTTTCAGATCAATAACGTAGAATATTTCAGACTTATTTGATTACAGTTATAATCATTTAATAATTAATTAGTCTATTATTTGAATCGTCTGGGAAATTATACATATGCGATATTCATGATTAGATTAGAGTATAAAATACATAAACGTATAAACACGAAAAGTATTATAAAAAAAACACAACAGAAATCAATTATTCAAACTAATTTCTTTTAGGGAGGAGTAAATAAAATAGGATAAAAATTGTGATACGTAACTACATAAATATAAAAACAAATAATAAATACAATTTTGATTCTTTTATTTAATTAAAAAATAAATAAATTAGAGTCGTGTAAATTTAAAATCAACTAATGAATAATAGACCAACTTAACGAGCTATTATAGATTGTTTAGGATGTTAAAAAATTGTTTATTAAAAACCATAGATTGTATAATGTTAGACAGAAACACACTTTATTATTGATTAGTTAATTTCTAATTTTTTTCATTAAAAAAATAATAAATCGTCAATCCATAATTCTTTCAAAAAAAAAAAAAAAAGAAAATTAAAAATTGATCAAACACGAATCAACGTAAAATCGAAAAAAATTGTACACAACACACAGCGCAGTGTCTAATATTCATCTAAATTTTCCTAAAGACGTCTAATTACAAAATGTCAATTAACTGCAGAAAACAGCGTTATAAACATTTCAGTAGCAGCATCCGCGTTTTGACTTGCAACTTCCATAGGTGCACCGTGTTTCCTAGCCTTCGCAGATTAATAAAAGTCAGTGTCCAAAGAAGAGAATTCATGCCATAATCCTGACGAGCTCTCTCTCTCTCTCTCTTGCTCTTTTCATATGTCGTTATCAGTGGACTCTATTAAAATTTCCAGCTAGTGTTTCGACTAACGTCACACAAAGCTAGAACGTTATCTCCCTCAAACGTCATATTTCCACTTATATATCTTCAGCATCTCTCTCCCACGAATGCGCTCGTCATAAAGGGACCTGTCAACGTGTGCTGAGCCCTGTATCGTTGCCTCGTGGCACATATGGTATGTGTGTGTATATATATATATATATATATTTTTCACGCGACAAACGGAGAGGAAATTACTGTGCACGCAACCGAAATAGCTAACAATAAGATACCATCTCGCGGGAGAATTTTTTTTTTTTTTTTTCATTCAACGTTCTCCACGTTTTGAGCGCGTACGTGTCACGCGGAAAATCACGCGGAAAGGGAGAGTAGGAGATATATCGTATCTCGCGGCCACTTTACCGATTTTTCTTTTTGCGAGAAAGAGAGAGAGGTAAAGGGCAAAATCGTGAACGCTCGCGAGAAAGAACGCGATCGCGATCGGACGTAGTTCATTTTCCGCGCTGCTGCACCGAAAGCGGTTCTTCTCTTGTCGAGAGAGAACGTAAGAAACGGAGAACAATTTCGGCGCGCAATGAGGGGAATGTTTACCGTTCGAACGAGATTTTTGCACGCTCGTTACACAACATATCTTCCTTAAATAAATGTTTCCCTTCCTCTTCGTGTTCGATCGTGTATATCTCGTACAGGGTTCTCCGATAACGATCGGCACCAGTTTTCAGGCATTCTTTCGATTATTTTCATCAATTTCATCGGTTCTTATTAGTTTGATCGTTATAATTGGTCATGTAATTATTTTAATAATTTCCTATTATTTTGTCCATTTTATTTGTTTGATTATTTTGACCAAATTGATCAAATAATACATAAAATTTTTAATTAAAATATTTTCTAGGAGAGCAATTTTAAGAATTTTGATATACAGATATTTGCGTAAATTAGCTGTTTATTTTCATCAATTTGATCGCTTCTTATTAGTTGGATCGTTATATTTGTTCATGTAATTATTTTGATCATTATTTTCTTCATTTTATTTATTTGATTATTTTGACCAAATTGATCGAAAAATACATAAAAAATTTTTAAATAAGAAATTTTCTAAAAGAGAAATTAAGAATTTTGATATTAAGGGGAATGTTTATCGTTCAAACGAGATTTTTGCACGCGTTTCAATTATTTTGATCAATTTAATCGCTTCTTATTAATTTGCTCATTATATACCTACTTAATTGTTCATATAATTATTTTAATCATTTTTATATATTATTGTTAATAATAATTATCTATTATTTTGTTTATTTGAATTATTTGATCATTTCGACAATGTTGAAAATCAAATTGAATTTGAATAATACATAAAATTTTTAATTAAGAAATTTTCTAGGAGAGAAATTAAGAATTTGGAGATATTTGCGTAAATTAGCTGTTCGCGAGTCTGAAAAATTCGTCTTTCGTCTTCCTGCAATTATCTCTAAATACCCATCTAACGGTACAGTTTGCTCAGTTAATAATTTGCCTAATTGTCTCCCATACGTGAACAATTATATCCTCGAAAACAATGGAATATCGAGATAAATTTCTATTCCTATTTCGCTTACTCGGAGTTATAATAAGTGCGTACGTAGCAACGCTACGTCCGGAACCGAATGCAATTTCCCTATTAATTGCTGAATTCAAATTAGTTCTCATAAAGGAGCTAATTATAGACATCGTTAAGCTGATTTAGCGCGGATGAAATTCTTCCTGGTTTGTTCCGAGACTTGGCGTCAATAAATGAAAATTCTTTAGAGACGCGAGAGAGCTCTACCCTGGCTTCTTCTTCCGCAACGTCAAGTTTGACCGGACAACTAATTACCGAGAAAGAGAGACGAATCTGGCGCCGGTTTTTCTTCCTTCCGTGAGATTCTTTTTTCCCTCTTTTTTATTCTTCGTCATTTTCATCTCTATTTATGGAAGAAGGAGAGCGTTAACCCGTTTTTCTACAAATCGTGTAGCGTCTCTTCGACGTGCCGCGAAATGTTGCGAGCGAAGGAGGAAGAAAGAGAATGTTTTACTCGCGCAAGACAATCGTGCAGTCGATAAATTCATAGGTTTCATCCCCGAGATTATTTAAACGCACATCTGCAGTTTCTCGAACGGCGTGCTTGAATAAATATTTATCCATCTCGCGTTATATAAATGTATAAAATTCATGGATATAAGGAGAGAAGAGTCTCTTGAATTTTACTCGCGGAAATAATCTTATTGATTATGTATCAAAACCACCTCTGGTATATGTTTCATAATTCACGAAAAATCTGGACGCATAAAAAGAAATATTAAAATCAAATGAAAAAAAAGAGAAAGTATATAAAAGCTAAATATATAGTATAACGCGAAAAAATAATTAACATCTCGAATTGAAGCTTTCAACATTTTCACGGAACAAAAATATAAAATTAAAAAGACCGGAAGGCAATTTTCTTGTTTTTTTTTTTATATAAAATATTACACACACACACACACACACACGCGCGCGCGCGCTCTTTATATGTTATATAAAACTTTGATATATAATACGCGATACATCATATGGACAAGTTATGAGAGCGCATTTGCCTTCCAGGGAAACACTACTTTTTCCTGTTCGATAACGCTTGTTATCAGGTATACCATTACGTGCAACCGGAAAGGTTCGTTACATCGTTGCAATTTCGGGGTCATGCAAATATAGTATGTAACCGACGCGCGCGCAGCAAATCCCGGATATTTATGCTCGAAATGCAGATTGACTTCCGCGGACGCGGAACGTTCTGACCTCCATTTATGAAATTATTACAGTTTTTTTTCTGTCGTAAAAAAAAAAACAAAAAAAAAATACGCCACCGTCTAAATAAAACGAAGATTTCTTGTTTGCGAAACAAAATTCTCATTCTCGCTTTTCGGCGAGTCCGTTTTATGTCCAGACAATTCTAATTTATTGAAATTATTTTAAACCAGATAAACTATTTTTGTAGATTTTTGAGTGCTGAAAACGATACAAATAAAATTTCAGCACATCAGATTTCCAAAACAATTGAAGTTTCAATGTATTAAAAAAATCTTTTTTACGATATTTGAGATATTTTTTATAAAAAAGTTAACGTGATCCGACTGATCAGATGTCATGATGCATTTTTCTATTATTCATCATATTGTATTATTTTTAAAAACAACGCATTTTATGAGGGATGAACAATACGTTCATAACTTTTAATTATAGAATTTCAATATACCATTAACCTTTTTTTACCCCAAAAAAAACTGAAACATAAAAAGTCATTCGTTGCATATTAAATCTCAATTATTTCGGAAAGCTAACGTGCTGATGAAAATTGACTTGTGTGACATCGTTTCCGCACCCAAAAATCTATATAAGACACACTTTGTCTGTTCCAACTAATAAAAAAAATATTTATTTGTAAACTCGTGTATATTTTGTCGGGAAAAAATAGCTCCGCGCGACGGTGTAAAAAGTCCAAGTTTTACGAGAGCGACTCGATGTCGTTCGCTTAAAGAATTGAGCCGTGTAACATGTATATATTTTATTTGCGAAGACGGAAAGCATTAAGGGGATCCTAAACGTGCTCGAGAAGTCTGTTGTTTTTTTCTGTTTTATCGACAAAATGTGAGGTTAGATAAACTATAAATCTATTTATTGGCTATACGGACTGTTTTTTACCTGAAATTAAATCAAGCCGGACTTGGCATGGGATAAAGCACTATAAGTGAATTTAGATATCAATTTGGAAGCCTAGTAAACGAGAATAGCTAATCCTACATTTTCGTGCATCCCTTAAGGGAATCCTAAACGGATCTATTTTATCGACCAAGCGATTATTTCTTTTTAAGTAGGTTATTCTTTTTAGATAGGTTATTTGCAGTTTGTACATACAAAATAAAACCAGGACAGATTTGGCATTGGATAAAAGAATATAAGTGAATGTTTAAATGTCAATTTGAAAGCCTAAACGAGAATAGCTAATCCTACATTTTCGTGCATCCCTTAAGGGAATCCTAAACGGATCTATTTTATTGACTAAGCGATTATTTCTTTTTAAGTAGGTTATTCTTTTTAGATAGGTTATTTGCAGTTTGTACATACAAAATAAGACCAGGACAGATTTGGCATTGGATAAAAGAATATAAGTGAATGTTTAGATGTCAATTTGAAAGCCTAGTAAACGAGATTAACTCATCTTACATTTTCGTGCATATGTGTGCACACGAAGATAAGTTATTCTCGTTTACTAGACTTCCACATTGATATCTAAACATTCACTTATATTTCTTCATCCAAATCCGTCCTGATCTCACTTTGTATGTACAAACTGTCAATAAAAAGAATAATCTATCTGAAATGAAATAATCGCTCGGTCGATAAAACAGAGCAGCAGCATTCATTTAGAATCCCTTTAATGTTTCTCGGGGAAGGAAAACCGCGTGTCTCTCGTATTCGGCATGTCAGGACACGCGAACTTCATGGATTACATGGGGCGTAATTATGCGCGATATCGACAAAATATATGTATATATATATATATATATATATAGACAGAGAGAGAGAGAGCAAATCGTATAACGCAAGTGACAGTTGCCGTAACGTGATTTGATGCACACACACGTGGAAATGCTAATTGAATTTCTCGATTAGAATATCCCTGGGCCTGTGTGTAAATCCGTAATATCTGCGGCAAAAGTAAAATTCGATTAACGCGATTTCGATGTAAGCGACAGACGGACGGACCCCGCGGGATGTGTATATATATATATTGTATGTACATATTTATTCATGCACGTCATGCATGTATCTCACGGTCTCTCGTCGAGTTAATCTCTGTTGTCCAATTAATCAGGCATTTAAAAAAAATGGAATAAAAATACATACGAACCGTCACTCTCCGCGCACGTACATTGTCGATATATGTGAGAAATGATTTATCATTTCGATGTTGTTAATAAATTTTCATGCGAAATAACGTTGTACGCATCATACGAGCTCTCTCTTGCGTTTATATATTTTATAGTATCTATATAGTACAATGTCTCTGTTATATGATCGATTGCGTGACCATTTCGAACGAAACGTCATACTCGGTGACAAATTCGCAAATCTCGGCAATTTTTCTTTCTCTCTCTCTCTATCTTTTACAGAGGAGTGTCCGTTTCCTTGTGTTTGTAAAGACCCTGAATTAGCAATTTAATTACCTACTTGACACGGAATTGCAAAAACATGACGATAAAATGCGTTATCTGAAGGGTCGAAACATTCATTTCAATGTGACGTTTCGGCCGAAGATAGGTAAATAAACCGACTCGCAACGTCTAATGAAAAATAGACTAAAAATACAATATGACACGATAAGGAACTGAAAATAGAATGGAGACGTTTTAAAAATATTGAAATGAAATATTAAGTGTGTCTCCAAGTGCGCAGAACTCCTCATAAATCATCGTATTATTACGCGCGATTTAAGGATTTCTCAAAAAATTCATTTCTCGAAAAGAACAGATGCAATTAAACACGAGAGAGAGAAGTAATTTTCATCAACGTCTCTAGCTCGGGGAAAAATGCGTTCTGCACGTGTGAAAGGTAGAAATTACGTAGGCAAATCATTGCCATGGCCCGAACTATCTTTTCCAATGCGACAGGCACTTCCTGCAATAACAATATCGATGGGATCGTAATAAACAACGAGCGACGGCCGCCAAATTGCGTACATCCGGGGACAGTTAATTAACATGACAATCTGAGGCTGTACATCAGCCGGGTAATTACCTGGTCGACTAGTGACTTTTCAACCTCTTATCGGACGCGCGGAACTCTCTTCCTGGCTTTCCGCGCGCCTATCATTAATCGAATTCACCTATCATTAATATACCGCAGAGAAAGGGGCAACGAGAGAGAAAGAGAGAGATGGAGATAGAGAGAGCGAAGGTAGTTCGCGAAACACGGGCGATTTATCGGCCCGATGATGAATCTAATCGCTGAAAAAGTTAATTAGGGTCGCGCAGATGTTTTCCTTCCGGCGAATGCAATTAACAACACTCCCGTTTCTTCCACGACCACCCTTTATTTTCAACCCCCTATCATCCCCCCAACGCGCGGATACATTTTTCTCAGAGTAACAACAGTTTGCGCTGAATAACGATAGGACTTTAATGACTTTTGTCGCTTCGGAATTAGGAGGATCAGCCGGTGCCGTGGTGGCGTCTAGACTGAGCGACATACCCGAATGGAAAGTTTTGTTGCTAGAAGCCGGCCCGGACGAGCCACCGGGTGCCGAGGTTCCCAGTATGGTGGCAATGTTTCTGGGTAAGTTTCAATTGAACCTTCCTGTGTGTACACACAGCGAGAGCCTCTGTGTTCCCGTTATCTACACCAGGGGAAGTCAGACCTCGCCTGACGATAATGAGCGTTTAAAATGCATCGAGTATATGTCGCCTTTTTTTTTTTTTTACTCTGAAAATCGATTTTCTTATCGCGTCGATATCCAAGATCCAGCTGACTCGAAAAATTTCCCGACTCCTTCGGAGTTTCCAAGACTATAGAAATAATTAATTTTTCCTTTCTGACTTTTCAGTATTTTTGCCAAATATATAATTTGCATATATGTATCTATATGATAAATCATCCTTGAGAAGTTTTGTCAACAATGAAAGGAAGTTAAAAAAGTGTCACTATAAATTATTTAACACATTATAAATTATTAAACACATTGAAATAAAATAGATGAATCGATTTTTAACAACACAGAAAATTAGCGTGCTGGGAGTCAAGGGAAAGTTTATATTTATTTAATAAAAAATTGCAAATTATTGAGACAAATGTAGAATAATGTGAAAAAATTCAGATAAATAGTCAAATTTCCTGACTTTTCCCTGATAATTCCAGATTTATAAAATTCCCTAACAATGCTCGGTTTTCCAGATTTCCCTAATCGCTTGACCCTGGATATCAGAGACATGGTGCGATATTTTATCCGAGGAAATATTTTCGGAGTCTTTCGTTATACTTGATTAACTTTCAATTGATTTGTGTCTGAACTCTTTATAATTATTTTAAATTATGTTTATAAATATCAAAATAATATTTTTAGAACTTATATGGTTCATGATTAATTTTGAATAGACTTTCATCTAGAGTTTTTATTATTAATAAAATGTTCTTCAGAAAAGTGAAGATAATAATAAGGTCAATCTTAAAATACAATAAGAACTACGAAATATTTTATGATTCATTAGCCTATATGAAACTTATATAATATATTTGGAAAGATTTTGAGAGTTGATTAAAATTTAACAACTATTACTTTCCTTATAATTCTAATCCTAGAGTGATCGCGCACATTTACGTGCATAAATTTAAAATTTTACTTGATATAAATTTAAGTTCAATACATGCATTTAAATAAATAATATGCTTTATATTTTAATTCGTCTTTTTGAAATGGATGACAGATGTCATCCCTAACGTCACATTTAAGCGCGACCACTTTAGATTTAAGTTAAGTTCACTTTTCAAACGACTTAAGATAAAATTGGCTATGAATCTATAAAAATTAAAAATTAACGCGACATCTGAGATGCCCGCAGATCTTCGAAATAAACGCAAAGTCATGTTCACTTAAACTACATTTAGAGCATTTTCCCGGGAAAAAAATTTTATATATAACAATATAAAATTATATAGAAATATATAAAACTATACATATAATCGCAAAACTATATATAAAATATGTCCATATGTACATAATTAGATAAAAAAGAGTGCTTTTCATATGTAATTATATAAATTTATTTCACATATAATTTTACGAGTATATGTATAATTATACAATTATTTATATATAATTATATATAAAAAATTTTTCCCGGATTCAAAAGGTAGAAAGAAATGAAAAATGGTTGCAGTGTTCATCTGGAATCTATATTATTGCAATATATATATATATATATATATATATATATATATATATATATATTGCAACAAGCTTTACGCATTGTAAACGATCTGACAATTTTACCGATAGGAACTAACATTGACTGGCAGTATAAAACCACGAACGAGATGAACGCTTGTCTGTCAAGCGGCGGATCCTGCAGTTGGCCACGCGGCAAAAATCTAGGCGGAACATCTGTCCACAACGGCATGATGTACAAACGGGGTAACGCGAAGGATTTTGACAATTGGGCGGCCATGGGAAATGCCGGCTGGAGTTGGCACGACGTAAGATTCCATCGACTTGCCTCGAATTACGTACACGTTTCGAGCATTTCATTTAAATAAAAGAATTTTATGTCTTTATCCATCCCAAGATTCGCAATATCGTATGATAAAAAGATGTGAAATTAGAAGAGCTATAAATTGCAAACTTGTAGTATAAAAAATATTACCATATGTCCCAATTATAGTCTAATATTATTTAGTCCCTCTGCGGACGCCCTTACTGAGTTTTCAATTTTTTGAGATGTCTATCAAGAAGAGAATACCCGATTTTTGTTTGTTAGGTGCTGCCGTATTTCAAGTGCTCCGAAAACAACACGGAGATCCATCGGGTGGGTCGGAAATATCATTCGACCGGTGGTTTGTTAACGGTTGAACGGTTTCCGTGGAAACCTGCAATCACGGACGACATCCTCGCGGCGGCGTCCGAAAGAGGATATCCGATTAGCGAGGACCTGAACGGCCACCAAATTACGGGATTCTCTGTGGCGCAAACCAACAGCAAGAATGGGGTTCGTGTGAGTAGCGCCGCGGCATTTCTGCGACCGTTTCGGCACCGACGCAATTTACAAATCGCCCTAAACGCTACCGCCACGAAGATCATCATCGAGAATCACAAGGCCGTCGGCGTCCAGTTCTATCAAGTTAGTATAGACACACCTAAATCTCATCTCTTCGCTTTCGATGACGATTTGCACAGGGTGTACCAAAATGTTGGGAGCTAGGTACTTCAAAAGAGCATTTATTATGTAGCAAAAAAGTTTATATAAATATGCATCCAAAAAGGATTTTTTAATGGTCCTGTCAGGATGACATAGGAGAGGATTTTTGAAAAATTTAATTGCTCCATTTTATTTAGGAATTAATTATTTTGACATATAAACATTATTTTCTACTGCTTTATTGGAAATAAAATAATACGCTAATTATGTTCAGTTTCAATCTAAACATGACATAACGACGTATTTTTTGGACATATATTTATACAATTTTTTTTATTTGGACTACGCTCTTGAAATAAGACCCACATTTTTGTTGCATCCTGTACATCAACAGCTGCGTGCAAATATCTATATCTGTTTATTAATTATTATTTTAAAGAGGCAAAATATATAATGTACGCGACTGGGCAAATCGGGACACGCGTGCCAGAAATATTAGAAACCTTCGAATTATTATATTATTGCAATAATATTATTTGTGAATATATTTGTCCGGTGTCGTGTGCATGACGAATAAATTTGCATTGGATATATTATCGGAAATTTCATTGGTCGCGCAAACGGGAGGTTTTTTCTGATCGAGAAACTCGCTACAAATTCTATTAATACGTTGAAAACGTACACGTCATACGTAAAAAACCTTGCATTATGCACGAGTGGAAATGCCCCAAGGATCTTTTGCTACATTATTGTTTTATCTGTATTAAAAAAAAAAATAATTCTGTAGAGTAGCCATGCATACAAAGTTACACGAACAGAAAGACACTTTTATGGATATTAAAAAAGCGCAATTTTTTATCCCGTTCTTCAAAGCAATAATAAATCGCCACGTGCGGAGATGTAAATCGAGTCACTTTCATGGATATCATAAAGATTTCCTAACAACACATTCTTTTTCCTCGCACGCGCAAATCAAATTGATTTGCTATAATCGATCTCGCTTAAATCTCCGAGATCGCGTGATAAAATTCAGCCGCTGTCGCGCGGCTGCATTTGATTTAGCATTTTCATCGGAGTATCGATTTCGCGAAAATATAAACAAGAGCGAGAACAACGAGTCAACAATATATGTCGCGCATATCGCGGAACTTTGCTTTTTCCCGGCGTTTAAGAGCGCGAAATCAAGCTCGAGTGAGTTTGGCGACGTGAGTTTCAATGAACGCATCTTCAGGACGGTGAACTTCGAGTTGCCCGCGCCACAAAGGAGGTAATCGTCTCCGGTGGTGCCGTAAATTCGCCTCAACTGTTGCTGCTCTCCGGAATCGGGCCGAGTGATCATCTGCAAGCGATGAACGTCACGGTCGTCAAGAATCTTCCAGGTGAGACGATATTCATTTATTGATCGTTTGCCAATTTTTATTTTTAATTATATTATTTTTAATTATATTATTGTAATTATATTATTTTATTTTTGAACTATTTATTGGCTATACAGTAGCCCAGATTTGTTATTATGAATACTTTAATTCTAGTAAAGGATTTTTTATTCTGTATATAAAGAATTAAATAAAAATATTTTCAGATAATAATCCTTAAGGTTCGCCAGTAATAATTAATAAAAATCTTTCCTCAAGTTTGATCGACTTTTACCATTGAGGAAAGGTTTTTAAAAATATTTTCTTTCCTAACTTTTTTCACGAACTAATGTAATTTAAGGGAAGGCGTCGACGTTTTGAGCGAAATCGACGAATTAATTGAGAGGCGAACTCTGTGTTTTGCTTCCAGGTGTCGGGGAGAATCTGCATAATCACGTGTCGTACACTTTATCGTGGACCATCAATCAGCCGAATGTGTACGATCTGAATTGGGCGGCTGCCACGGAATATATCGCCTATCAAAAGGGACCGATGTCGTCGACGGGTTTGTCGCAATTGACCGCGATGCTGCCGTCAATTTACACGACTCCGGATCATCCCGACATCCAAATGTTCTTCAGCGGTTATCACGCGGCCTGCTCACAAACTGGAGAAGTCGGCGCCCTCATAGACAACAACGGTCGCAGCATCCGCATGTCGCCGACGATGACGCAACCGCGTAGCAAGGGTAAACAATTTAAATTAATCCAACTATGAGCCAGATCCCCGTCCACAGTAATATTAGGCCTGGTTTACGATAAGTCGTATGTCGCAGTCGGATGTCGGAACGTAAGCGGTCCAATGAGAAAATTCTCTTTTCGAAAACAAAATTTCCTCATTGGACAATCGCTTACGTTCCGACATCCGACTGCGACATATGACTTATTGGGTTTGTTCTTTATTGCTGCACTGGTGAATTAGTGCAACAAGTTAAAGTGAGATAAATATATTTTGTTTCACTCTAACTTACTGCACCAATGTACACTAGTGCAGCAATAAAGAACAAACCCATTGTAGCCCAGACCTAAGGCCCGTTCTACATTACGTCGTATGTCGGAACATAAGCGATGGTCCAATGAAGAAATTTTGTTATCGAAAAAGAAATTTTCTCATTGGATCATCGGTTACTTTCCGACATCCGACTGCGACATACGACTTATTGTAGACCAGGCTTGAGAAAATTTCTTTTTGAAAAACAAAATTTCCTCATTGGACCATCGCTTACGTTCCGACATCCGACTTATTGTAGACCATTAGATGACAATTGCCATAAATTTGTTTTCGTCGATCTTTCGATGTATCTCGATCCTCTTCGTCCCAAACATGACGAACTTGCTTCTCAGGACGTCTTCGTCTCGCGAGCAACGATCCTCTCGCGAAGCCGAACATGTGGGGAAATTATTTGAGCGATCCGATGGACGTGGAGATCCTTGTGGAGGGTATCCAAGTTGCGTTATCTCTCGCCAACACTAGTGCCATGGCCAAGTACAACATGACATTGAACAACAAACCGTTATCCGCGTGTTCCGGATATCAGTTCCTGAGCAAAGACTATTGGGCATGCGCGGTGCACCAGAATACCGGTCCGGAGAATCATCAGGCGGGCTCCTGCAAGATGGGACCGGCGTCCGATCCTATGGCCGTGGTCGATAATCACTTGAGGGTTTACGGCATAAGAAATCTCCGCGTGGCCGACACGTCCATTATGCCGCAGGTAAATATTATTCTCGATTACGATTCGTATAACTATTTCTTCAAAATCCATCTATGGTTTTCATCAAGATTGGCACTTTCTATACTTAAGATCATGTTTCAATCCACGTCTGTCGCTGCTTTCTCTAATTTTATTTTAATCCTCGATATCTCAAGTCTTTATATACAAGGTGTCTGATATATTTGGAGACGATTTTTCCTCAGCAAAAATGTTGAAGAATGCCATCATTTTTTGCATGTTCCTAATTTTTGCCATACATCTCTTTATAACTAAACCATAAGTTATAAAATTTATTGGAGAATGTGGTTTTGTTAATAATTTATTTTCACAAGCCTTAGTTCGCGAAAAACCCCTTATTTTCAATCGCTTATAATTCGAAAATTATTGATGCCTCAATAATTTTGCTGAGGAAAAATTGTCTCCTAATAACAAGATCTACTTATATATTTTCGGTGTGACACCTTATGTCAGACACCATGTACATAGAACTCGAGAGATCGGTTGAGATTTCTCTCCGTATTCTGACGCGTGAGAACAAAGGGGTGAAAATATGTTGGAATTGCCTTTCAAGGTAACGTCCAGCAACACGGCAGCACCGGCCATGATGATTGGCGAAAAGGCGGCCGCGTACATCAAGTCCGACTGGGGCCGTCACGGTACACAATGGTACGGGAGAGCATCTCCTATCCCGAAACAGAGCCATTACAGCCATTCGAAGACTCATTAGTCATCAGCAATTTACCGTATTTCCATAGTGCCCGCACGACCATCGAAAGTTCACTGGACCTATTGCTTTGGGGGATCAAGTTTATCGACTGGGATCAGGCTATATGGTAACCATGGGCGTCCACGATCTATCTAGTCTCTTATGAGCCATTTTCTGCAGCGCCTAAGAAGGTCGAGAACCAAGGACTCTCCGTAAGATTCGAAATTACATCGCAACGTGTAATTATTGTTGTTAAGAGATAGAGAGTAAGACAGAAAGTCAATTCAAGACAGGTCTCGCTGTATCGCCATGTGTTTCAGTTTCCAATTAGTAATTTCCTAAGATTTCCTAAGATTGTGTGTCTCGTAAAATGTCGCGGCTCCCGACAATCCATGTTGAAATAGTCGCGACAGAGACGTACAGATCTCCGTACAATTTACGAATATTGTTATTATTATATTCCTTATAATTTTCCTATTGGTTAATTATATACATCTGTTTAAGAGTTATATGAAAAAATTATTATATTAATTATTTCTTTTAGCTCTCGTTATATTAATAATCTTCCTTTAGCTTAACGTATGTTTTAGTATCTCTTAATAGCTTTGTGACATACTATATAATACATACGATTCGTATATATCTCCTATTTGAAATAATAACCAAAGACAAATCCTGGCGTATCGCAGGCCAAAAAAAAATATAATAGTTAATATTGTTAAAAAAGAAATATATTGGAGAAACTAAAATGGATTACGAATATGGATAGCTCGCCAGCTCGTAGAGTGCTCGAGTGTAAATCAAAATAACTGTAAATAAACAAGATTTCATTAATAGCAGATATCAAACGTGGAATATGACTTGCACATCCGTTTCCGATGATACGCGCTCCTGACAACGTTGTTATTAATTACATATGTAATGTGACAAATGATACAATATCTAAAGTCAAAAGGAAGTAAAAACTAATATTTACATATATTTGTGTAAAAAAAAAATTCAACTAAAAACAGTCTGATAAGCAACAAAACATCAATAAACTAACGTCTGCAAATCATACACACAAACTTCATTCAACTTTCAAAATGCAAATAAAGTAAAGAATAACGCAGTTATCGCGACAGCACAGCTATCTATTTTATTTGCGCTATTTCACTGACTATTCATCAATTTCCCACAGTGATACACATGCGGCAATTTACACGTGTGACAAGCGCGGGTTAACAAGCGTCGCTATTATCGTTTTTTATGTTGAAGTTAATCACTAGATATTTCGCGGAACCTGCATATGCATAACACAAATGAGTATATAACAAAGCGACGCCAAAAAGAGTGTAACAATCGGGGAGTAAAAGTCGAGCAGACAACAGTTCTGCTTACGAGTCGTTTGAAGATAATCGCATAAAATGGTATGTTGAAATCTTGCAGATATATACTGTGTTTCGTGTAAACAAAAAAAGAGAGAAAAAAATATCAGAAATATCGGAACATCGCGACATAAAATCGATATCTCTGAATTTTCTCGAAAATTTCAGGATAATATAATAACAGTGTGTCGAAAAAATATTTTACTTCATCGCACACAACTAAAATTGTTTTAAAATATAGCAATCAAGATAGAGTACAATTTTTTAAATAGACTTATAAATATTATAATTTATAATTTATATTTATTATAACTTATAAATTATAATTTTTATTTTTATTATAAATTATAAATTATATATTTAAGCGAGAAAAAATTATTCATTTTTATTAACATGTTGAATTATTCTTAGAACACTTTAGCCAACAAATGCAACTGAAATTCTCTTAATTGATGGAGAAATTAAATGTGTTCTGATATTATAGAGTTCGCCATTAGCTCCGGACGTTGCCTATGCGGCATCTGAGCTAAATAATTATCCGATACCGAGTGTACCATGTTCGTCACCCTTCGCAAGCGGACTCACGTTGACGGATGTCTGCTCCGCAAGTTCCGGAAACTTATTGCTGAGTCTGCTGACCACGTTAGCTACTTATAGTGATGTCATTAATGGTTGTTGTGAACGTATCACGCCTGAAACGAAGTCGGGTCACTTGAATGGCCTTTTCGACTTTATTGTCGTCGGAGGTAAGATAATCAATGATAATCATAATCACAACGCGTTGCCTTATCTTGATTATTATTAATCAAGACATTTTCGCTATATTATATATATTTAAACGTAAATTTATTAATTTACGTTCTAGAGATTTATCCTTAGTTTGTATATCACGACAAATTGAAAACGAACGAGCCAAGTTAATTTTTATTTGTAAAAAGGAAAAGCAATTCGGCAAGTGAGTGTTGATCAATCATCCCGATTGTCTTTTGTTTTTATTTTAGGAGGCGCAGCTGGCCCAGTCGTGGCTTCTAGGTTGAGCGAGATAAGCAACTGGAAGGTACTTCTCGTGGAAGCCGGACCGGATGAACCAGCTGGCACACAAATACCGAGCAATCTTCTACTCTATTTGAGTAACGCATCTTTTTTTTTAATTAAAAAAATAACCATTCGCGCCAATTAATTTCGATCGTACTCGCGATTGCAGACACGGATTTGGATTGGAAATATAAAACCCAGAATGAAACGCACGCTTGTTTGAACAACGGTGGTAGCTGTAGCTGGCCAAGGGGTAAAAATCTCGGCGGATGCACTTCCCATCACGGCATGGCGTATCATCGCGGCCACAAGATGGATTATACCAAATGGGTCCATAAGGGAAATCTAAACTGGTCGTGGGATCAGGTGATTAAGAAATTATCGTCGATCGCAGATCAGTATCGCGCAAAAAATTATTATAATAAACACTTTTGTTTATCAGGTGCTGCCATACTTTTGGAAGTCGGAAAATAATGAACAGATTGGAACATTGGTATCACCAGATTATCACGTGACTGGAGGTCCGATGACGGTTGAAAGGTATGAACTGTTCCATCTTATTAAAAAAAATAATAAAGGGGATCCTAAACGCCCTTTAGAAGTCTGTTGTTTTTTCCTGTTTTATCGATAAAATGTGAGGTTAGATAAACTTTAAATCTATTTATTAGCTATACGAATTGTTTTTTACTTGAAATTAGAGCGTTCTGCCCTTTGTTAATATTAATACTTTAATTTACACAGAAAAAAAATTTATCAATCTGTATAGTCTCAAATATCTTGTGATTACAGAATTATGTAATTCTAAGCGTTCATAATTCTATAATCAAGATATGTGAGACTATACAGATTGATAAATCTTTTTCCCTCCTGTACAAATTAAAATATTAATATTAACAAAAAGCGAAGCTCTAATTTCAGGTAAAAAACAATCCGTATAGCTAATAAATAGATTTATAGTTTATCTAACCTCACATTTTGTCGATAGAACAGGAAAAAACAACAGACTTCTCAAGGGCGTTTAAGATCCCCTTAATAAAATTATTGTAATTCATTTATTATTTAATTCTATTCTAATATTTATTTAGTTAGTTGGCAGTAAAAATATTCAAAAATATTTTAGCGCCGCATCTATCCCTAATATCGTATAATTAATGTGCTCGATATCCGATGTTCATTAAACGGACATAGGCATATTTAGAACTATCACGTGTCTTTTTGACGTTATCCGTGTAGTTTCTCCTTAGTGCCATTGTAATTGATTTATAGATACGAATTAGACTTGCTGATCACTTTTGTTAATAGATTACCCTGGGCGCCGCAATTCGCTGAAGACGTACTGACCGCGGCGAAGGATAATCCCAAAGAGTTTGGAATCACCAACGACTTGGTAGGCGACAAAATCACAGGATTCGCCATCGCACAGACGATAAGCAAAAATGGCGTCAGGCTCAGCGCTCCTAGAGCTTTTCTATGGCCGAACAGAAATCGAAAAAATCTATTCGTAGCGCTGAATGCGACCGCGACGAAAATTCGCACGACTGGTTCGGGAACGAACTTAAAAGCTACAGGAATCACTTTCACTATGGTAAGGTTACTCTCTTTTCAATTTTTGTTCAATTACACTATTCAACGAAAAATGACTTTTTGTCGAACACCAGAACGAAATGCAGTAGGAATATTTGTGTTTTCTTGTTAAAAATGGTCCCCGTTTGTATTAAATATTTAACAGATTTATGTATTAATATAACATATAACTGTTATGTTAATTGAACTTAAATGTTAAATTATTAAAACAACTGAAAAATATGTAAAAATAATAAACTGTACTTCTATTTTTTAATTTTGCACAATAAATATGTTCTGTTTTATTAGTGACAAGATTTATTTGTTAAAATTTACAAAAAAAATATTGATTTGTTATTTTATAAGTGAGAATGATAAAATCTAAAATTAATATATTGTAACTATAATAAATTTCGTGAAAAAAGCCCTCTTTGCAACTTTAATTAAAAATTTCGCAAAATTGTGACGTGATGAAATAATTTGAAAACCAGATTCGTATTCAGCATTCAAAAAACTATGAGACTAACTAGTCTCGTCTCGGTTAATTTTTTTTGTTGAATAATGTTATGTACGCGCGATTGTACCCTAAAAAACGCGTAATCGCAATCCGTAATTCGCAGAATGGGAGAACATACAACCCAAACGTGAGAAAGGAGGTGATCCTTTCGGCCGGTTCGATAAACTCGCCTCAGCTTCTGCTTCTGTCGGGCATCGGACCGAAGAATCAGCTAACTAATCTGGGGATTCGGTCGGTTCTCGATCTGCCAGGAGTCGGCGAGAATCTTCACAATCATCAGTCGTACGGCATAGATTTCAGTCTCAAGACGGATAAAATAGACGAGCTAAATATGACAACTGCTTATGAATATTTGAACACTCAAACTGGTCCGATGTCGTCAACGGGTTTGGCTCAACTCACAGGAATCCTATGGTCTAACTATACCACCGCAGAGGACCCGGACATTCAGTTCTTCTTCTCTGGTTACCAAGCTGTCTGTGATACGGGCACGAGGATTCCGGAATTGACACAGCACGGCACGAAAGAGAACGTTAGAATTACTTCCGTAAATATACAACCGCGCAGTAGAGGTAAATAAATGATCATATATAATAATATAATTCATAATAAAAATATTAATAATATATCTTTTTTATATTATTTTCTTCTTCTTGTTTTCTTTAAATTCTACATCAAAATTATTTACATACAATTCTTTTTTTTTAATTTTGGCAAAAGTAATTGAATCTTTCTCTCTTTTTCTAAAAAATGTGCAAGATTTTCTTTAAAGAAATTCTGTTTATTATGGCTAAACATACAAATGAATTTCAGGCCGACTCACGCTTGCATCAAAAGATCCGACGGTCCATCCGAACATCTGGGGTAACGATCTGGCGGACCCGGTCGACAGATCGATCGTTATCCAGGGTATTGAGAAGATCTTAGTATTATCGAAGACAAAACCATTGACCACAAAATATCTTTTGACGAGAATAGAGGAAACTGCCCCGGCATGCAAAAACTACAAAATCGACTCATATGAATATTGGGACTGTCAAATCCAATGGAACACCCGGCCCGAAAATCACCAATCAGGCACTTGCAAAATGGGTCCATCTTCGGATCCCATGGCTGTTGTTAGCCCATATCTAAAAGTGCATGGTATAAAAGGATTGAGAGTAGCTGACGCATCCATTATGCCGCAGGTAAATAATTTTTCCGTCATTGTTGCGAAACTTCAAGATTCTACAAACGATTAAGGGGATGCTGACCATGACTGTTTTACCGACTTTGAGTTCAAAGACTTTTCTTTTTATTGGCTATACAGATTGAAAGATCCTTCTCTACAATTAAAGTACTGATATTAATTAATGAACAAGGAGCGCTGTAATTTCGTATAAAAAACAATCAAAATTAAAATATTACAGTTTCTTTATTGGCCTTTTGCATCAGCTCATGACAATACTTATTTAATACAAAAGTTCTGCAGTTTATTTATGCACAAAATATGCCGCTCCCAATAAAGATGACATGAAAGAATAATACGGAAGCAATAAAAATGAGATTAAAAGCCTGTATCAAAAGATTCGTACTTGAATTAATTATGTATGTATATTTGCGTGCGGAATCGATGTCGAGGCATAAAACAGCAAAAATTAGTTGCCGGACAGCATTCTCCATTCATTATTATCAGTCCTTTCATTATGAAAAATTTTTCAATCTGTATATTCAATAAAAAGTGTACCTAACCTAACTTAAAGTCGGTAAAACAAAACAACGGCAGCATCCCCTTAATGTCGTTCTTTTTTTTATTAATTTATAGCTACTTTTTAAATTGATCCAACATCATATGGACAAATAATTTGTATCAAATATTTTATAAAATATGCAATATGCTTCCGATAGTTTAGAAAAATTGTAACTAATATGTATTATTTTGTTTAATACGCTTAGGTGATCTCCGGAAATCCTGTTGCTGTAGTCAACATGATCGGCGAAAGAGCTGCTGATTTTATCAAGACCGATTACGGTATGAATGACATTTAGACGAATATTAATGTATAGAATGTTCGAATTTTTTTGTCTGTTAATGAATTATGAATAAAATCGATCTCTTTCCGGTATCCGAATTAATAAATTTAATATATATTATAGATAATGTTCTCTCTACATATTATATAATATATATTACAGATATTATTTGTAGACAACTTTATGTGATATTATAATTAGAGATAATATCTCAACATTGTTTTGTCTGCCAAAAAAATTAAAAATAGAATCGATCTCTCTGTTTGCTCAATTAATAAATTTTTGCTCGAATTAATAAATTTATATATACAAATATTAAAGATAATATTATATATATAACGTATATACATAACAAACATAATATATATTGCAAATTTTTAGACAACTTTGTGAAATATTTAATAAAGATATTATCCACTTGGTTGTTACACAACTTTGTTTTCTCATATATCCTACCCAATGTGCGTTTACATATAAACTAATCTTCTAGATATCATCAGTTGTACAGCGCAATAAAGACAAGATTAGTTTACGAATGGAAAGTTTTGGTTTACGAGATTTATCTTCATCGTGTGTAATAAAGTTAAATTACGGCGAATGAGATCTAACGATAAGCCGATTTAAAGAGTGTCTCGTTAAAAAAAAAAGAAAGAAAGATATGTCCTATTACATGTACACGTTGCATTTAGAACTAAACTCGATTTTATTCCATATTTCATTTACCTTTACTTCAAAACATATATAAATACGAAAATTCGCATTTTAACCAAAATAGTTTGAAAAACAAGCCTTTATCTGATCAAAAGTTTAAATCAACGTCAGTTCCTACTTCGAGTTATTCACCGACTGTTCACAGACGCAAATAAAAACGATCGAAATTTATTATTTAATTTATCCGTCGAGCTGTAGAATGAAATTAAACCCCTAGTTTCCCGCTTCACGGACGGTTTTTGTGCGCCGCTTTCGAAGGAAGCGAAGCTACCCTCAAAAGATCCACTTACGATATCTTACATCTCAATTATTAAGATTGAAAAGAAGGAATGCATCTTGGAGGAGGTCACGGAGCTAGAATGGAGCCGTACCGACTTATACCTCCTCGCCGGAAGCGGCAAGAAAAAAGGGGGATGATGGGGAGCCCGCAAGGAGTCGCAGAAGCTGGGAAGTCTAGAGAGCTGGCACTCGACCTCCTTAGACTCGCGTGCTTACACGAGAGCGATTTCGCGACCTCAGTAGCTATTCATCCATCTGAACTTTTCGAGATCGAATGCACCGGTCTCGGGAGTGCATTCAACTCCGAACAACATTCAGCAGGCGCTTCGATCTATCGATAAAATCGTACGTCGTGGTCCGCGGGACGGATAATTGGCAAATTCAAATATCGGCATTGCATTCCCCGACGAATCGCATCAATGCATTTATTCTGATTATATTTTTAAACGAGATTTGGGTAAATATATATGTGTGTGTGTGTGTGTGAGTTGTGCTAGTATATACTTATAAATATTGAAGCGCTTTTACGCTACAAAAAATAGGGTACTGATAGAAATAGAGTGTTTTAAAAATTCAATATGGCCTGTGGTACTTGTTAAAATATATTTGAAAAAATATGCTTAATTTAATAAGTTAACGCGAATCGGAGTAAATTCTCTGCGTTGATAATGCAAATTACTTTTCATCTTCGAATTGTTAAATTCATTGCTCAAGTTGTTTACGATTTCTGCATTCTAAGTCTGACAGTCTGAAACTGTGTAAGGAATGTCCGCGAATTCCATTACGTCATGGCATCTTTAAGGGAGAGAAAATGTCAGACCGTATCATTTGAACGCTTCCGGCGACAAAGCACATTCGTATCTGATACGCGATTGATTATGCAACAGTTAACGCCTTATCGGCACCATTTCTTACGAAATTTTTTCGTCCTTCTCTTAGGCCTTTTTTAAGCAAACGCGCGGCTATTAATTCTCTCGATAATTAATCTCTCTTGAAAATTTAATAATTACATGTTGAATATTAACCTTTTAATCGATCGGATCGCGAGGCTCGTTATCATCTGTCAATGTACAATATATATTTTGCAAAGGATTAACTGAATGGTCTTTTCGAACGTTTTCCTGATTTCCAATTCAACCGGATATCACGTGATTTTTTTATCCCACAACACGCGTTCAATACTTGAACCTGTCGATTGCTTGTTGAATATATACGAGAGAAAAAATTATTGAAATAATATTCCTGTTTTTTTTTCAAAGTGTTTAATAATACTGTATATTGCAAATTTTGAGATACGCAACTTTTATGTCTCAACGATAATATTACGTCGCCTGCACTTTCTCGCGTCCAATGTGCATTACGACTTCCGGTGCACTCTCGTCGCTCCCGAAACGAGAAGCCTCGCTCGCGAAAGTTTATTTTCCTCATTCTGACTGACTATAATCCGCTTGCGGAAAAAGTTTTTGGCGAGATAGTTGTAGCGAGAAAAAATATACATATTTTTTCTTTGTATTATATATTTTCTCATTTCGTTTAATCTAACCAAATATAATTACACGCGCAAAACAAAGTTATATTATTCTTTGATAATAAAGTAACTTAACGTATACATAAATATTAATTAATTATGCAACGCATAAAAATTTAATATTTAAATCTTCAACATGGAAAATGCGAACATAACAATAGAATTTTTTATCAACATACCTGTGCTCCCATTTCTAGACAGACTCGCGTCCGCCATATTGTATGTCTCATCATGGGCCGATACTCACTACTGATCGCAAGTATCTATGTATCGGTGTCGTTATCTAACCGCGAAATCTAACTTCACAGCCAAGAATGAACTAACAATAAACCCGGCGAAACACTCTTTTTCTTTAAACTCGCGCGACTTACACGTCCACTACACTGCACGTCTCACGCGGGACTGACCCCCGCCACAGACCGCAAGACTCTGCGCATGCGCTGTCACCTAACTTCACAGCCAAGCGTTCGAGATCAAGAGTCAGTCTGTCAGTCCTGCGTGAAACGTGCAGCGCAGTGCTGATATTTATATCGAAAAATTATTGTAGAGCATTCTATTATTTGGTTCAAAACTCCTGTTAATTTAAATATTAAATTTTTGTACATTGCATGATTAATTAATATAGTTTTATGCATGCAAAGCAATAATATTTTTTATGCGCGTGCGTTGCAATTTTTAAAATTTTATCATTAAAAAATAATATAACTTTGCTTCGCGCGTATAATTATGATCAATTAGATTCAACGAAATGAGAAAAAATATAGAGATATACATGTATAGGGAAAAAATATATAAATATATGTATAAGATGATTTACGAGTGTGTAAAAAAGCTTTGACAACTTGTTCAGAAATTCAAGTAAAAAATGTTTTATTTCAAGCTTGCATTCGAACTCAAGGAGCACATTTTCCAGATTGTTATTTTCTAATAATAATTGTTAATTTAGAATGTTTTATTGTTTTTTAACTGTAAATGTGAATATTAAATGTATTTATTATTGTGTATGTATACATAATTATAAAATATATATATATATATATACAGAGTATAAGTGCGAAAAATTTTAGGAGATGATTCTTTGTCGAAAATTAAGAGGGATTTCTTATATAAACATATATATTCTTATATCCTTATATTATGCGATAAAAATAAAGTTTTTATTTTTTTAATATTAATAAATATCCATTTTTTATTAGTGAAAAATATCCACCAAGTTTCATTTTTTAAATTTATCTAAAATTTGTGAAAAAAAAATGAAAATTTACGTTTTATCTTCTTTAGAAAAGTGTAACTCCTCAGGAAAGAATATAAGAGTATATGTTTCCATAAGAAACCCCCCTTAATTTTCGACAAAGAATCATCTAAAATTATTCGCACTTATTTAAATACACCCTCTCTATATATAAAACATTTTTTACTTAAAACAATGTCTCGAAGAAGTTTTTTTACACTTGCATATATATACATTTATATGTTTGACTATTCATGTTTCGACGAATGCTCGAGAATCGCTGATAGACGCGGCCGCATCGTGTAGACAGCGTTACATACACAAGTCGGCAGGTCCGAGCAGATGATGAGATAAACAAATTATAAATAAAACATTGAATATACCGCGTTCGCACGGAGAGAGAGGTACAAGTCTATAAGCAACCGCAGCGTTACACTATACATATCTCGTCCTCTTCGTCCTTCTCGCCTCGTCGTTGTCGTTGTGCCAGGAGCGTAACGACTGCTTTGAATTTCATGAGGGTGCGAATGAATTCATGGTGGGATGGCGCGGTTGGCCCCGGAGAGACTCGGCGATTTCAAACGCCTCCTGCGACCGCCCGCAGTTATGCGCTTTACAAAAATCGAAGAAGCAATTCTCATAATACTAACTGCCGCTTATTTCACGCCGTATAATTCCTTAGCCCCTAAATGGACAGCGAATCTAACAATTTCACGTAAATCTTGTAAAAAAAAAGCACTAACAAATAATAAGATGTACATCCTTGTCTTTTTATTATATGTATCTAACCTAACCCTAACCCTTTTTAATAAATATATCTGTTTGTGTTGACTGCACTCTTGCACTAATTCAGAGGTTGTCTTTTTTCTTCCAATTTCGAGCAAGAAAGACAATCTCTGAACTAGCGCAAGAGTGCAGTCAGCACAAACAGACCTAATATTTCGGGGGACATTTGAAAGGAAGAGGGCGCTCTAACCTAACCTAACCTAACCCTAACCCTTTTTAATAAATATATCTGTTTGTGTTGACTGCACTCTTGCACTAATTCAGAGGTTGTCTTTTTTCTTCCAATTTCGAGCAAGAAAGACAATCTCTGAACTAGCGCAAGAGTGCAGTCAGCACAAATAGACCTAATATTTCGGGGGACATTTGAAAGGAAGAGGGCGCTCGAGAGCGTAACGGTATACATTATGGCGGTATATAAGCCTTCATGAATTATGTAATCCATTAAATTGCGAAATATCGAACTGATAAAGCAGATGCGGTCACGGGTATTTCCGAAAATTATGCCCCAATTCCTCCGGAGCCGAATCCGATTACGCCGGGTGAGCCCTTCGCGCCCGGTGTAATGAAATCTCCGTTGCCTCGTTAGGCAGTAACACCGGTCGCTTTGACGGCGGAATTTATAATTTCTCGCTCCGTCGTTAATGCGACATTAGGACAAAGTTATAAAATTACATACAAGGCCCAGCGCCCAGGTTTGACTATCGACAAACAAATAAGTGCATTAACCCCCGAGGGAGGTGGCTGCGAAACTTCGTTCCTATTAGGGACATGTGAGAGCATTACTGTCGTAATAAAGCCCGCCCGTCGTGTGAACATGGTTCACTAGAACCGGAAGTTGTAAGTAAGGGTCATCGACACGCTGACAAGTTTAGGAATTTCGGCAGCCGCGATTCTACTCCGTTTACCAAACTGGTTTCACAAGTCTATACATGATTTTACGGGAATTCCCTGGATAAGAAGAGTGATTTTTTGGGGAACGTTGAATTCAGATTCCTAAATGGGATTCAAACCCCGAAACACGTGTTTTTGTTCGTTTTTGAAAACTGTTACACAGTTGAAAAATTTGTGTTTAATTTAAACGGTTCACAGAAATTTTTGTGTTAATTTAGCATAATATGGATATGTTAAATAGAGACACAAATATTGTATTAACACAAAATAAATGCAAAACTTGAATTTGGTGTAAAATTAATATAGTTTTAATGTAAAAATTAATTAAAAATACTTTAGATTTTATCATCTCTTCTTATAAAATAAAAAATCAACTTTTTTCTGTAACTTTTAACAGATAAACCTTGTCACTAATCAAACAGAATATATTTAAGCATTGTGTAAAATTAACAATAGATGCACATTGTGTTATTTTTCTGTTATTTTAATAATTTAACATTTCTGTTCAATTAACACAACAGCAATATGTTAAATTTACACATGAATGTATGTTAAATATTTAACACAAAAATTTTAACGGGCACCGACTGTGTACAATTACAACTATTATAATCGGATTCGATATTTTTCCATAGAAAACTCTTCTTTTTCAGATCGTAGAAAAAAATGTAAAAGTATGCAGACCTACGTTGTCGATCCCTATTTCTCTAACAATTGTCTAAAAAAATCAGAGAAAGAGAGAGAGAAGCGAAGAAACAAACCCTTTTAATAACAGTTCTTAGCATTCAGCATTGCAGACTATTTATCATTCAGACAGGTAGGTCGAGATAAAATTCTCGACAATATCAGACTTCCGTCGTTAGGAGGTCTCGTTCTCCGGAGATAAACGAGCCGAATCGTTAATATTTGACCCCGCGGATTACCCGACAAATCCACGTTGGTAGCTCACTGTCGCGAGAAGGTGAGAAACGAAAAGAGAGATCGATCGCGTCGTCTCCTAAGCCACGTAGGCTTAGGGACACGTAACTCAACCTCTTCTCTCCTGGCTAAAATATTTTGCCGGTTGCCTCGTTATTTATCCTGCCAGGGAGAAAGTTGTTGCCGGTGTCGTCGGTA